>NC_047110.1:85416965-85754465 GCF_902500255.1 Thalassophryne amazonica
GTATTCCCGGGGTCTGGTGGCGGAGGAAATCGTGTGGTTCCGGTTCTGCTTTGGACAGACATCTCCTATCTTCGAGCCTGCCCACACGACATCTTTGTGAATTGACTTTTTGACCATTGTTGTAATCTGTTGTATTTGTTGTGCGCATTCACAACAGTAAAGTGTTGTTATTTGACCTACTCCATTGTCCGTTCATTTGCGCCCCCTGTTGTGGGTCCGTGTACCTACACTTTCCCAACAGTTAATGTCTGTTTGAGAAAAGTGTATAAAGTGTGTAGTGAGGGGTTTTACAGCCTTAAAATGTCTATAATAATTGTAAAAAATAACGCTGACTACTTCGCGGATTTCGCCTATTGCAGGCTATTTTTAGAACGTAACTCCCACGATAAACGAGGAACCACTGTATATCTACATGAAAGGTTTATCTTTGACCCGTTGTGTGACTGTCATGCCCAATTGCGCTGTGTTTGCACTTAGGATGGAGGGCTGTATGTGGGGTTAATCTACTGTCTCGTATCGTTTCTCAGATCAGTTGTTGGTTTGGTTTTGTGGTATGCAGGAGATCACTTGACCAAGGGTCTATACGTTCAAATAATAATAAAAAAATACTGTCATCACTCTTTACTCTTACTCAGTCAGTCGTTTACAACGGTGTAGCCTAAATACATGAGCTTTCCAGGAGCGCACCCAGTTCATTACGCACGCTCAGAGGCACGTCCCCTCCGGTGCGCACTTTTTTTTGAGGGGGCGGGGGGGGGGCGACCCCGCCCCCTGTGATAAACTCATCGCCCCCTTAATATTTTTTTCTGGCGCCGGGCCTGAAAATGGTCATGGGTAAGGTTCCAAAGGTTGAGAGATGGATAAAGGATAAGTCTCACAAGCTCACATAGACTACATCCACATCGATTTACATGTCTTTGGCATTGATCAGACTCCCCCGTGGAGGGAATTTACCTTGTGTTCACAAAGAATGACTGATGCAGCGATTAACAGAAAAAAGAAAAGAAAAAAACCTGTGGCGCTGTGAGTATTTGTGTTTCTCTGTTTGTCTGTAAATGTACCTTTGTGAGGTCCACAGGGTGGCGGGGAAAAAGATAAATGGATGAAAGTAGCAGGCAGATCACTTTTGTTTACAGTTTCTTGGTTTTGACTGGAATTAAATCATACAATATGATTTTATTTTGTGTATTGTTTTACTTTCAGTTGGGACGACCTCAGTGGTGACAGATAACACAACTACCTAACTTGCACAGTGTGTCACCACATGCAACTAAATCCCCCGCCCAGAGTCTGACTGCCAATTTTTTAAACCAATTTTGGATAAGCAGGTTCTCTGAGGAGAGCATGTTATAATCTGTCAGGTAGTGCTCACGCCCTACACACCAATAGAAAGTCTGCATGCTGGTCAAACACAGTGGATTATTGTGGCTAAAAACGTCATGAGAGTGTAATGAGAACATGGTTCGTCCTTTATTAAGCCTGTTTACCTTCTGATGTACCATTCTGTACTAATCAACCAGTGAATGCTTTAGTACTAACCATTTATATGCATGTGTAAATACACACAAGCAAGCACACATACAACCACACACCAGCTTGGCTACCCTCTGCTCCTGGCAGAAAACACAGATTCTGCCCTACTGGCTCACTGACCGACATATGGACGGATGGAAGTGGCTCATAGTTTGCCGCGGTCAGTGATGCATCATGCATTTACGTGCCCACATGTCACAAGTACGGACGGATGATGACCTGACTGGTTTTTGTCTTTGAGCCACTAAACACGCTCTGCTCTCCCAGCCCCTCTCTCCTCCCTCACCTCCTGTTTGTCGACAGTAGAAACTGCTTACCACTTTCTCCTGGCATTCCTGCATCAGTACCTCACTCTACCTGTATGTTGCTGCTTCTGCCAAGGAGGCTACGCTTTTCTTATGTATTTACTTACCAGCCTTTCTGCAGTTCTAAGTCCCTCGCTCCTTGTTTGTCACATGCTCCTCACGCTGGCAGCTCGTTACCTCACAAACAGTGAGGTAACGAGGTATTCTTCGTGGGCTGTTTGGTGCATGCTGATGGTGTAAAGGTAAACCATTGCATGCATTAATTAAGAACAAAAGACACTGTAAGACTCAATTGAAGGCTGTCACTGCTCAGGTGCTCTCAAACACTCTCTACACCCTTGGTTCATAACTTGGCTCTGAGGTTGCCAAAGTTGTTAGTGGACATTTTAATTTAAATCATAATGGCACACTTAATGGACAACAAATGTTATGTGTCGACGCGGGTTGAGGAGCGGACCTGCGTCTGACGGAACCCAGCGCCAAAACAACCAGAAAGCGGTTCCAATAACAAAACAATTTATTTTCCCCCTTCTGTGCAATACAAAGTGTACAAACGTAAAATGCGTCTGTCTGGCGGAGTGAAGGACAGCGCGCTCTCCAGCGCCCAAAAGGATCGAAGCCCGGCACTTCTGGACTCACATTCACCGCCAAACACCCCCCAGGTGGACACGACAAACCGACTCTGTGAAGGATAGAAAAGGTGAGGTAAGTTAGCAGCTACAACTAATATCCTTCAAAGGCACACACTATCAGCAACACATTCAGGTCTGAATTTAAGCTTTATGTAAATGAGCAGCTTCTCACAACAGGTGGAGGATCATCAGTCCGCACGCCACGGCAGTGAGAAGCAAGCTGCACAACTCTCATCAATATTCACATATACTGCGTAACAAAATACCAAGTTACTGTTAACAATTATTCAGACAATCAAATCACCTCTGATGTGTGCTGACAGCATGTGTCCCTCACCCGTCCTCCTTCACAGGCACGATGTGTCAAACCCAGGCGCGGTCCTCAGCGTCTCACAAATGAACATCACAAGGTCGAGTTCCCGGCAATTCTGCTTGAATCACACATGGCTTAAATGCAGAACGCCATCTCATTATCTGCTTCAGCTGAAAGTCTTTAAGGTTGCACGTGAGCACCATCCACAGGTGCTGCACATCACGCTGATGAGGGTGAAGGACTCTTTTGCCAGCACCTTCTCCACAGACAATAAATCAGTTTGCATACCACCTGGAGAGCAAAGAAAAGAAAAGAACACCCAAAAGCCCAGCCAAACCCCCCAACACACAACAACAAAAACCCTTTGTTTGACACAAGTGGGGAACTTCAAGGAAAAAGATTAAGCGTGGTTTTTATGATATCTTACAAAAAGTTATGCATATAATACTCATGTGCATGCCTGACAGGCATTCAGAACCTAGATTTAGAGTTAGAATAACAATAATAAAATCTAAATAAATAAAAGGGATTTTCTCCCAGTTGAAGATTATGTGTTATTATTGTGTATGGCTTTCTGTAGGTTTTACTATGCACACTTTAAGAGCCTGAAAGGTTGTGTCATGATGTTAGAGAGCCAGATGTACGACCAGAGGATCCTCATCAGTTTGGAAAATCACAAAGGCCCCTTGAGGCAATGTCCTTTAATCTCCAAGTGGCTTCCAGTGTGCAGTTTAGTGCTTTGGATGGCAGAATGTTGACAGTGTGTGAAGGTGTTCCTTAATGTGTGAATCCAAGACATCATTGTTACACACTTTTAGCATTTACATCTGATGGAAAAGTGCTTTAAAAATGCAGGCAATCTCTCCAGCGATTGCCTGCAAGTATATATATATTTTTTTTTTCCTGCTTTATTCAGTGTTCCTTTCACATTCATGCTTCTGCTTTATTTTTCTGTCCCTTTCTTTCCATCCAGTAGCTCCTGCATGCACTTTGCAGTAGCTGTCACTTTCACACAGCCATGTCTGTTATTTATCTCGATACACATGGACACCCCATTGACTTTGATCCTCAGATGTCATTATCAAGGGACCACTCACTCGCTCTCATGGGGAGATGACAGAAATGTCTTTGCTTTCTTTGCATCTATATGAGAAATAAAGTTAGAGGGGTAAAACGACTGAAATGCATTATGTGGAAAGTGAACAATAGCCAAGCCGATATTTTTTCTGCTCTGAGATTTGAGGCTTTTTACCCACCTCTGTTCATAAATATCTTCTTCTAGTGCTGCATGATATTTTGTTTGAGCATCACCATCGCGATGTGCGTGTGCACATCGCAGGGACTAGTAATATGGAATAATTAAATTAAGCATGCATGTTTACATTGACAAGTAATAAGAGTAAATATCCGCTTTCGTTTTTCATGAATAATCAACAAAGGATGTCAAAGACATTGAATTTACTTGAATAAAGTATCCTGGTAATGCGAGTGCATGACACACGCCTGCTCGCCCACTGTGCTACACACATCAGTCAATCAGTTCTCATCTGAAAAAAAAAAAAGCAGGCGACTCCCTTGCAACTTGTATTGTTTTCATTGGCTGAAAACAATACTCAGAGTGGATAAAACTGAAAAACACTGGATTCACATTTCCGTGTTGACAAGCAATATGGAACGTTTCTGAAATTATGTTGTCATAGCCGTGCTTCTGTAACCCCAGCCAATCATAATTAATGATACGTTGTTGTTGTTGCTACTGTAATTTAACATACTTTTTTGTCTTGGTGGATGGATCATTAATGGGATTTATTTTCATCACTAGCAGAAAGCTGAAGAGATGACTGATGGCTGTGGTGAACGCTGATCATGAAATAAATCAAGCACTGTGATGCTGAAAAAATAATTGCAGAAATGACTTTCAGCTTTTTAAAAATAAGTTATTTTTCTTCTTCTTGGTGACTTCCTTCAGCTAAGACTGAGAAATGCACCCAGAACACCGTATTATAACACAGAAAAATTTCTTTAAAAATGCTGCCATTGTTCACAAGCAATTTCCACAATAAGCAATTAAAGTATTTCCAAACGGCATCTTCCAAAATAAGGGTGTCTTCTGTTGATAACATTTTTCTGCAGGCTATGATGAGAAATCTGGCCGAAAGGAAACAAGTCAGATTAAAGACTTTATTTACTCAGTTTGCCACTTTGAAGCATTCTAGCCTTCTGCTTCTACATTGAGTAGCTCCTTCACCGGATATGCGTATGCACCCATCTTCTTCTCTGTTTTTTTGTGAAAGCATTACTGTGCCACATACAGGCTTGGTATATGTGCTGCAGTGTTTTTGGATACAGAAAAGATGATCCTGCAGGATATAGTAAGCAAGTCCCTTCGGCTTCTCCCTTGTTTGCACTTGGGGTCGCCACAGCAATTGGCACAAGTTTTACGCCGGATGCCCTTTCTGACGCAACTCCACATTACATGGAGAAATGTGGCCGGAACCTTCTGAACTGAAACCAAGCACATTAACCACTTGGCCACCACCCCTGTCCTGCAGGATATATATATATATATATATATATATATCACTATGGAAAAAGGGGAAAAAAATCACGTCAATTTTTTTCAATATTGTGCAGCCCTATCTTTTTCTGTCCTTGATACTAATCAGCTCTTTTTGATTCTCTGTCAACAGCCTCTTAGCCATTGTACACATGCTATTAATATCACCATTCATTCATTCAAGGTGTAATTTAAGTAATCAACACGCTGATATGGTGTCATGAATGTGGAGTGAGCAGCGCCCGTGAATCTGAGTGAAAGTTTTTGTTGTTTTGTTTGTGTAGGCCCAATCTTTCTACTTATCCTCCAATTTTGTCTTGCTGTGCTGGAGTAACATACCATCTACACCTGCAAATTACACAGTAATTGCAAGTAATAAATCGCTTTAGATGTACTTACAAACACCACAACAAAATTAGATTCCAATGTGAAGAGGTTGATTCTCTAGTTCTTGTACAAAGGACAGCTGTTTGTATCCATTCCCTGTATAATATATTTTATGTTATTCCTAAATACAGCCTTCTCTTGTTTTTGTTTCAGAGTTACATTTGATTTATAACAGCTACTTTTATTTTTGCTTAAAGGCCTGCAGAAAGATTATAATTGTCACTGTGGAAGGCTGTGGCATTGATGGAAACCCTGTGGGTCAAGAATTACCAATCAGCCAAATTGGAGGGGAAAAAATGTGTTGTGAATTCTTTGACGAATAACGACCACACGGCAATGATAACATCTCATTCTACAAGACTAATGATCTCTCTGTTAAGTAGCCAATTTGGATTAGTGTCAGTCTTCTGGTCCTCCCTGACCTCGGGTTGCTGATGAGGTAGTGGTTTTTGTTTTTTGCTTTTTTCCTCCCATGCTTTTGTTCTCTTAGTTTGTTTATTGGAAAATTGACTAAGTTGGAAAAAAAAAAACTGAACCTGTCAGAGTTGGACACAAGAAACAAGAACGGCGATAAAGAAAAGGTGTGTGAGTGTGTCTGCCAGTTTGCGTGTCTTAGTCAGTCTTGGTGAATGGTGTCTTAGTGCTTGCCCATAAAAGCGTAATGATGTGCAGCGGAGATACAGCAATTGGACAGAAAAGCCGACGCAGATGTGAAAGTTAATGAGTGAGTGCCGAATCTGTACAGCAGCCAGGCAAGGAAAGAACCTGGCCACCTGGCAATGGGATATTTTCATCATGTTATGGAGACGTTGGAGGTGTGTTGAGTGGGAGCTGTAGCGAGAAGTGAGTGGACAATCAGGTTGTATGTTAATATAGTTGGTTTCATGCCTCTCTGTGCATACATTAACATATTTGCTGCAATCAGTCCTTTTGCTGGCAGTGAGTGAGGTATACATGTGTTTTGCAATCCATAAGTGTAGGCTGGTTACTGGTGTCGCTGACCGAACAGTCCCCCTAAAAATCGGTCCGCCCTGCCTTCACTGCACATGCGCCATTAGCCGCGGTTCACAGATTACCGCATTGTTTCTGCTTCAAACTGCACTCCAGTCATCATCTGTCTCAGCGACAGATATCTGAAGCTTTTGTACAGCATCCATTTCCACATAAATTCAGCATTATTTCATCATAAAAGACGGAGTAAGCGATCAGAGCACCGCAGCTACACGAGCTGCTAGCTGATGCGTTCATTGCGCATCGGTCATTTCAAAGCGTCACCGACTTTTGCCTTGTTTCTGCTTAAACCAGCCTCATTTCTGCTTAAATCTGACTTTAGAATGATTTAAGAGGTTTTATCTTGTCATCTGATGGTTACTAATCACATTATTCCCTTTGATCACTTTGGGTGAAGAGAGTCAGACTCAGATGAGTTGCTGTGGTCCCAAATGACACATGCGCAGTGGAGGCAAGCAGACCGATTTTTAGAGGGGGACCGTTCGGTCTGTGACACCAGAACTGTTGGACATTTTCCTTCTGAAGGAAGGAAAGGGGGCACTGCACACTTACAGTAGCATGTTAATCAGTGGGTAATCTTGCAATAAGCAGGCAGCTGTGCAGTTAAAGCTTTATATTAAGCCTCATTTCTCTCATTTTAATTAACAAGAAGGTGGTGCTTAGATGAGGCTTAGACAGCCAGCTGTTGGCTCTGTAGTGTTTTGATGGCTCATCTCTCCCTGGGTCCTGGGTAGCATTAGTCTCTCTGCAGGGAGCCCCACTGCCAGTTAGTCAGCTAGTCACCATGGGTTAATTCTTAACAATACACTTCAGCCTGAGATAAGACAGTGGCACGGTGCACCAGCACGAGCTGCTCTGTCTGCGCAGATAGTGCTTATTTGTCTCTGAATTAGCCCTAGCTTTCACTCTCACTGATACTCCATGCTATTCACTCTCACTGATACTCCATGCTATTGGTAATTACGCATTTATCACTTTACCCTTTTCAGACAAGCTGGGTGCCTATTTTTGTTAGCTTTATCCCATTTCTTGATTGTGAGAATGGCACAGAAGCTGGAGCAAAAAAAATAGTGTTGTATTTTTTTCTTTTGCATGTATGGACATATATAATTCAGGACATTTTTATTGTACTGTGTATGCTCAGTGTTGTTCTGCAAAAGTGGCAATAAGGAATGGAGCTGGGGATGTTTGTATTTGGTCAGAAAATAATCAGCAGCTTTTTAGAGGATGCGTACCTGAGACATCTGGTGGCAATCTCAATAAGTAGCTGGCCTGCCAATATGTAGACCTAGATTTGACTCCTGCTCATGCTGTCTGTGTCTTTGGACAAGACACTTAATCTACATTGTCTCAGTCCTTCCAGCTGAAAATATGTGCTGGCCTAGTATCTTGCATCGGGCTGGTGTCCCATCCAGGGAGAGTCAAACACCCTGGTCCCATCCAGGGAGAGTGTTTGACTCTCCCTGGCTGGTGTCCCATCCAGGGAGAGTCAAACACTCTCATCTACTTGATGCTATGGAATTCAGAGACAAGCGCCGGAACCAATGGGCCTCAGGGCTTATATGTGACCATAGACTATATATACTGAACAGAGCCTCTGTGACGTCATCTGTTGGCTTTCTATAGAGACCCGGATCACCCGAAATGACCCCTTTTTCTGGGTGTCGCCATCTTATGAACCATGCCCTCACTGATTCACGGTGAACTCATTAATGCATAAAGGGCAAAGTGTGGGTGGTTCAGTGTGTGATGACAAAAGCCTGAACACTGTTGTGTACTTGTTACACTGTAAAATTAAACAGTGAGGCATATTTACGGGTGAACACTTTGTATGTGACCTTTATTCTGCCGCTCACATACTACACTGAAGAACAGACTCGACAAATCAAATACTGATGCGCCCCCCTTAGGGTGAACTAATCGATCAATGATGATCCTTGATCATGATCATTCTAACAATATACTACATCCTCCCTTTTTAAGCATGAGAGTCATCTTTAACTTTAACATCACAACAAGAAATAACTTCTGCATTAGGCATTTTAAATCAGAATCAGAATCACCTTTATTGTCATTGCACAGCGATCAACACAACGAAATTTGCTTGTGCATCCTCAAAAACAATGACCACCCTCAAACACACTCACCCATACACATACTTCAATAAATATTAAAAAAAAAACATCAGGAGATTGGGGGGGAAGCTCGGAGACAAACATAACTCGTATTGCACTAATCCCACATTATCCCATATTACACTTATCCAATGCTGCACATGTCTCATATTGCATGTATCCCTCTAAAACATCAATTAACAGTAAAAATACCCAACTTAATAAAACCCCTTAAATAGCATAAAAACAGTAATAAATATACCTAAAATTAAAAATAATTAAAAACAATTATTGCACATGTCCATCCTTATTTTAATTAGAATAATGCAATTGTTCCAACTGAAGCTTGGGCGTGTCTGTTCAGTTCTGTAACAGCTCGAGGAAAGAAGCTGTTTTTCAGCCTTGTGGTGTGGGCTTTAAAGGCCCGATAACGCCTGCCGGATGGAAGCAAAGAAAAAAGGTGATGTGAGGGGTGTGTTCCATCCTGCAGAATACTGCTTGCTCGGCGGAGGCAGCGAGTCCTGAAAACATCATCCAGTGAGGGCAGAGGGAGACCAGTGATCTTTTCTGCCGTTCTTATGACTCGTCTGATGGATTTCTTATTGTTTTCAGAACAGTTTGCAAACCATGCTGTAATGCAATAGGTTAAAACACTCTCGATGGAGCAATGATAAAAGGCCTTGAGCAGCTCAGCCGACAGGTTGTTCTTCTTCAATGCTCGTAGAAAATAAAGCCTCTGATGTGCCTTTTTGACCACAGCAGATGTGTTAACTTCCCATTTAAGATCCTCAGTGATCCAGGTGCCCAGAAATTTAAAACAAGAGACCCTCTCTACTACCTCACCTTTGATGGTTAAGGGAGAGAGGTCATCCTTGCGCTTCCTGAAGTCAACTATAATCTCTTTGGTTTTCTTGACATTCAGGGTCAAATTATTTTCTGTGCACCATTCAACTAGCCTTTCAACTTCATCTCTATAGGCTGCCTCCTTGCTGTTGAAGATCTGTCCCACCACAGTAGTGTCATCAGCAAATTTTATACTGTAAACACAACCTTTGAATCACATTACATAAATGAAGTCTTTTAAAAATGTTTTTTTTCTTCTGTCTCTTTTTCTTTTCATGTTTTTTTAGACACTGTTGATTTTCTGTTCTTCTGTCTCTTTTCTTCTTTTTTTCACTTCAGTCACTCTGTTGATTATAAAGATATGGAAGTAAAAAATTAACTCATTGAACTGAAACATGTAAATGTAAACAAAGTCAGAACTTGACTAATCTGTAAGCTGGACCTAAGTATTATGTTAACTCATAGTCCCTGAACTTTGTAGGCATCTTCACAAGTCTCCCACTTCTGGTGCTGTAGGTGGGAGCAGCTGGAGTGGGGTTGTTTGGTTCACAGGCAGGAGTGCGCTGGTCTCGCAGGGCCTGTGATGCACTGTCCTCTCTCTGTGAAGCGATGGGTTGCTCCAGCATTTCATCGTCGTCTTCTCTGTGTAGACTGGGGTGGATTCTCCTCAGATGACGACGGTTTCTCCGGAATGTGACACCACTGGGAGTCTGTACACTGTATGCACGTGGTTCCACTCTTTTGCTTAGGACAGTAGCTGGTTCCCAGCCACGACATGTTGCCATGTGAACTGTGGTACCACGAGCAAACTCTGGCAGAGTCTTTGTGTTGTGGTTGTAGTAGTGCTCTTGCCTGGCTTGTAGGTGTTTCAGCCTAGAGTGAAATCTATGCGGGACAGCTGGTTGCAGGACAGCTGTGGAGCTTGGCAAGGTGCTTCACAGTACTCTTCCCATCAGGACTTGTGCTGGTGAAAACTCTGTGCCAGTCAGTGGAGTGTTTCGTAGTGACAGGAGAGCTAATTGCGGGTCTGTGCCAGTCTGTGTTGCCTTTTTAAGTGCATGCTTTACTGCAGGGGTGGCCACGTTCAGTCCTCGAGAGCCACATTCCTGACACTCTTAGTTGTCTCCCTGCTCCAACACACCTGAATCCAATGAAAGGCTCATTAAAAGTCTGCTAACAAGTCTTTCATTGGATTCAGGTGTGTTGGAGCAGGGAGACAACTAAGAGTGTCAGGAATGTGGCTCTCGAGGACCGAACGTGGCCACCCCTGCTTTACTGTCTTTACCATTCTCTCTGCAAGGCCGTTTGATTGTGGATATCCATGGCTGGAGTGGACAAACTTTATGCCCCATGACGACGCAAACTGTCTCATTTCAGAGCTGGCGAAAGGAACATGATCGCTTACCAGCTCTTTTGGGATTCCATGTCTGGCGAGGGGACGGTCTTCATCTTGCGTATGACTGCGTAGGCCAGGGGTGGCCAAGTTCGGTCCTCGAGACCCACCTTCCTGACACTCTTACTTGTCTCCATGCTCCAACACACCTGAATCCAATGAAAGACTCGTTAGCAGACTTTTAGTGAGCCTTTCATTGGATTCAGGTGTGTTGGAGCAGGGAGACAACTAAGAGTGTCAGGAAGGTGGCTCTCGAGGACCGAACTTGGTCACCCCTGGCGTAGGCAGTTTTGTCAGGTAAGTGGAGCACCTCTGGGTATTTTGACATGTAATCCACCATCAGGAGGTATGACTGTCCATGTAGCTCAAAGATGTCAGCCCCAGTCTTCAGCCATGACAGCTCAGGTACCTTGTGTGGAATCAGAGGTTCTTTGTGATTCTGTGGCTGGAGTTGTTGGCATGGGCTGCAGCTTTCCACCATGTGTTCAATGTCATGCGTCATACCTGGCCAGTACATCACTTTTCTTGCCTGTGCTTTCATCCGCTGTATCCCCTGGTGTGCGAGGTGCAGTCTGTCAAGCATCAGCTGCTTCACACTCTGTGGGATCACAATCCTGTCACCAGTCATCAGTATGCCATCCCTGATGCTGATGGAGTTTCGCATAGGCCTGTACTGGTGTAGATTGATGGAAACACTGCTCCGTCGTCTCGACCAGCCTTTGTTGTGTAGCTCAAACACCTGTTGCAGTACATTGTCTGTCACTGTGGCCACCTTGAGCTTTGAGAGAGTGTCTGCATCGAGTGCGTCTGGCTTCCATTTAGGGATGTCCCGATCCGATCACATGATCGGAAATCGGGCCCGATCACGTGGTTTCAGACTTGATCCAAATCGGACTTTGCATCCCGATCAGGAATCCGATATAGATTTTATCCTCATTATTTTGATCAGCACTATTTCAGGCTCGTTAATCATTGCAGATTAATGGGCCTTCATGCGTCGGAAGCGTCAGAGGCGTGAGACGCGTTGCTTTTTAGAGGCGTCAGAAGTGTCGCTTTAGCTCGGATTTTGACGTGACGCTTCTGACGGGAGCGCTCATTGCCGCTTGTCGGCAGGCTGACGCGGTCAAAGTTCAACCCAATCTTTTTTTTTTTTTTTTTAATTGAACAAGAGAAAAAACATAACACGCGCAAAGTTTCTTTTGCAGAACTGTTGTTTGTGTTTTTAAGCACTCAGCCTGACGCCTCAATGGAACGACAAGAGGATGATGGACACTTTCCCACCAAAACTCTTGCTCAGTCATCCTTCCGTGCGCAGCAGGACCCAGTGCTGACCAAGTCCTCAGGACGACGATCTGTCATCTGATTAACAAAAAGAAAAAACAAATTGTCCTGTGATCGTTTGTCTGCAAAACGGAGTGAGAGATGGTGTGCACACGAGCAACGTGCGCACTCATCACATTTAGGAGCGCGTCTTAAAGAGCTTCCGTCTTCATTCATGTTCACTGTGCTGCTCTGAACCTGTTGAACACTGATAAAGCATCAAAGAGACACTGAGGACTGTCAGGACGCAAATGTAAGTTGTTTTTTTTTTTTTTTTTTTACTTTTACTTTTCAGGTTGACTTTTGAACTTTCGACGCTCTGAGCTGTGACGTAGCTTCGCGCTGTCCAATAGGAACGACGCGTCGGGCCAAAACACGGAAGACTAGACTAAATGGACTGCATTTACTTTTCCATCTGCATCAGACGCTCAAAGCGCTTTACAATTATGCCTCACATTCACCCCGATGTCAGGGTGCTGCCATACAAGGCACTCACTACACACCAGGAGCAATAGGGGATTGACCTTGCCCAAGGGCCCTTAGTGATTTTCCAGTCAGGCGGGGATTTGAACCACAGATCAGTGCAGAAACCACGTGTCTGAAGTAAAATCCTTGGAAATGTTTTTTGTTGTTGTTGTTTGTTACCTCAAAATTTCTGATTACTGTTTAAAAAAGTTTAGAACACTTGTAATTAAATAGCTAAATCAATAAATGGTTCTTTAAAAACCTGTCATCTATAAATTAAAACCACCTGTTGTTTCAGATTAGATAATTTCTTGTTTAACATAAGGAACCTTTGACATTTATTTTTAGACAAAATAACATGGAAATTTGTACATTTTTTAAGTCTGGTAGATTATTACTTGATTGTTCAAGCTACCTCAAGGAGAAGTGCACTGTTTAAGTGATAAATAATAAAATAAGGTCATTAAAATGAAATTATTATATATTCAGCATTTGTTCATTGTTCATTCAGTTTTTTAAAGTATCGGATTGGGACTCGGTATCGGCAGATACTCAAAATCAGATGACTCGGAATCGGATCTGGGCCAAAAAAACCTGATCGGGACATCCCTACTTCCATTGCATGCACTACTCTCTCCTTGAACAGATCCTCTTTCGCGTCATCCTTGCAGTCAGTGACATCAGCGCTGGACAGGGTATCAGCAATGTGCATGTCATTGCCTGCAGTGTAGGTTATTCTCAGTTCATACCGTTGGAGCTGCAATAGCATGCGCTGAAGTCGTGTTAGTGCCTTGCTCAGATGCTTTTTGAAGATGACTTCTAGTGGCTTATGGTCTGATTGTACAGTCACTGTGTTGCCACAGACATGCTGGTGAAAGCACTTGGTTGCGAAAGCTATTGCCAGCAGCTCTTTCTCTATCTGAGCATAATTCTTCTCAGACTCTGTGAGTGCTCGTGAAGCATAAGACAGTGGCCTACCTTCCTGCAGCAGACAGTATAGTATGGACAGTCGCACTGTATGGTGAGTGGCTTGCTCTGGTCGAAGAACTGGAGTACTGGGGCCTGCATGAGGGCGGTCTGGAGCTTGTCTAGTGCAGCAGTGTGTTCATCACTCCAGTGCCAGGCAGCATCTTTTCGTAGCAGTTCTCTGAGTGGGCTTGTGATCATGGCTTTGTTTGGGATGTATTGGCAGAGATACCTTGTCATTCCCAGTAGCCTCTGTAGTCCTTTCTTGTCCTCAGGCTGCGGCATGTTTCTGATGGCTAACACCTTGGACTCGTCCAGCTTCACACCCTTCGAGGTGACAACATGTCCCATGTATCTGATTGAGTCCACCTTGTATTGAATTTTCTCTTTGTTGAATTTGATGTTGTTTCTCTGTGCAGTGTCCATGACTTTCTGCAGAATGGCATCATGCTCTTCCTCAGACGCAGCGGCAATGATCATGTCGTCTGCAATTATATGCACTTCTTCAATGTTGCCAAATGTCTCACAGTTTTTCTGTTGGAAAACCTCGCTGGCGGACTTAATGCCAAAGGAAGTCTCTTGAAGTGAAACCTGCCCCACGGTGTGCTGAATGTGCAGAGCATTGAGGGGGGCTTGTCCAGTCTCACTTGCCAGTATCCATCCTTTTCATCTAAGATGGAGAAGATGGTTTTCCCTGACAGCCTGTGGAGTACTTCTTCTGGGGTAGGTATTGAGAAGTGCTGTCTCTTGATCGCCTCATTCAGGTCACGAGGGTCCAAGCACACCCTGAGCGACCCGTTTTTCTTCTCTGTAATGACAAGGCTATTTACCCATTCTGTGGGCTCTGTCACAGGTACGATGACATCTCTTTCGACAAGTTCTTCCAGCGTGGTTTTCAGCCTGTCCATGACAGCGATGGGGATTTAAATGCAGCCGTGCACTACTGGGGTCACATGTGGTCTGTGTGAATGTGATGCACCCCGGGAAACTGTCCCAGACCACTGAAGATGGAGGGGTAGGCGTACACTAACTCCTCTTTTGTGGCTGGTGCCTTGACTGCGATGGTCTCCATTCTTTTCACCAGCTTCAGCTGTTCACATATGTCTCTGCCTAATATTGGAGTGGAGGAGTGCTTGGTGATGAAGAACTGAAGATCTGACTTTGTCCTGGCCACATCACAGGTAAGACTCACGGTGCCTTCTGGCTTCAGACGTGTTCCTCCATAAGCCAGGAGAGCTATGCGGGTGGGCTGCAGCTGATGAGGACCCGGAATCTTCTGCAAAATGCTCAGAGGGAGCACATTCATGTCTGCCCCAGTGTCCAATTTAAACTTGACCTCGTATCAATCCACAGAGACGGCTCTCACTAAAGTGGTGAATGATCTTCTGCTTACAATGGATTCGGAGACCACTACAGTTCTGTTGCTGTTAGATCTCAGTGCTGCATTTGATACAGTGGATCATCAAATTCTACTTGATAGGCTGAAAACTCATTTTGGGATTACTGGGAGTGCCCTTGCATGGGTGACGTCATACTTGACCAGTCATTCTCACTGTGTTTTGTACAGTAACACTACCTCTAACCTTAGTGATATGAAATTTGGGGTTCCACAGGGGTCTGTCTTAGGCCCCCTGCTTTTCTCCCTTTATATAGCACCCCTTGGGCACATATTGTGGCGTTTTGGGATTACCTTTCACTGCTATGCAGATGATACTCAGTTATACATGCCGATAACTGCTGGTAATCTCGTTCACATAAAATCCTTAGAAGATTGCCTTGCATCAGTGAGAAGTTGGATGTCTAGAAACTTCCTACTTTTAAACTCTGTTAAGACTGAAATAATGGTTCTTGGTCCAGTGAGACATCGGCATCAATTTGGCCAGTTAACGCTCAGCCTCGGCTCATCACTGACAAAGTGAGGAACCTTGGGGTAATTTTTGATCCTTCATTGTTTTTTGGCCTCCATATTAGAAATATTACAAGGACTGCTTTCTTCCACCTGCGAAATATAGCGAAGATTCGTCCCATCCTGTCTATGGCTGATGCTGAGAGCCTAATTCATGCATTTATCTCTTCTAGATTGGACTACAATGTTCTGTTTTCTGGTTTACCGCAGTCTAGCATTAGGGGTCTCCAGTTGGTTCAAAATGCTGCAGCCAGACTTTTGACACGAAGCAGAAGGTTGGACCACATTACACCCATTTTGGCATCCCTTCACTGGCTTCCTGTCCTAGTGAGATCAGATTTTAAGGTTCTGCTACTAACCTATAAAATTATTCATGGACTGGCACCTCCCTACCTAGCTGACCTAATTAAATCTTACGTACTGGCCCGGGCTTTATGTTCTCAGGGTGCAGGACTACTTTGTGTCCCTAAGGTGAATAAGAAGTCTGCGGGTCACAGAGCTTTCTCTTATCGTGCCCCTGCTCTGTGGAATGATCTCTCTGCATCAATAAAACAATCAGATTCTGTGGAGATTTTCAAGTCCAGACTTAAGACACACTTATTTTCCCTTTCCTATGGCTAGCATACTGGTACAGTTTTGTTTTACGCTTTTTACTCTTTTAATTCATTTATTAGTAATTGGAGTGGGCTGCGGCCTGAACTTTACCTAAATTCTGGGTCTTTTAGTGAAGTTTAGGGCTAGTGGCCGGCAATCACCTTAGTATTTCTCTGTTTTTCTTGTTGTTTAATGCTGGCAAATTATACAGTATTTTTTGTCTTTCTGATGCCTGATTCTGTTTTTTCTCTCTGTTTAAGGTGCAGCTCCATCCAGAGATGGGAGTTGTATTCGTGTCGGCGATCCTCCTGTCCTGTGCGGCAATAGCATTTCTTGTATATTCGTCCATTTGTCCGTGAACTGTTCTGTAATTTATGTTTGTAGCATGGCCCAAGCAGAGGGTCACCCCTTTGAGTCTGGTCTGCTTGAGTTTTCTTCCTCAGAGGGAGTTTTTCCTTACCACTGTTGCTCTGGGGGTTGGTAAGGTTAGACCTTATCTGTGTGAAGCGCTTTGAGGCAACTCTGTTGTGATTTGGCACTATATAAATGAAAATAAATTGAAATTGAATTGAAATTGACCTCTGTGTTTTGTATTTTGGCTGTTGTGTACCACGCATTATCCTGCTGACTGTTTTTGTGTCCAGCACAGGACATAGTCCCTATGAACAGAGATTCGACCTCAAGATCATGCAGGCCTCGGGCAGTGGCTCCTCTATCTTGTGTTGATGCGCACATCTTCGCGTAGTGGTTCCTCTTGTTGCAGTTGTGGCGTATGATGCCAAACGCTGGACATTGACGAGGTTTATGTGCCCCGCCGCACTTTCTGCATGTGGTTACGTTTGCTGCTTGTGCCTTTGTTTTTTCTTGTGGTCTTGGCTTTCTTTTCATGCCCGCTCTCCCCTTCTCCGAGCTAGCTGACACCTTGTGAAGAGCCTCCTCTGACGCCTCTGGCTGAGCTGATCGCATGGCACGCATCTGTGATTTAGCGACTTCTGCTGCTCTGCAGATATCGACTGCTTTATCTAAAGTCAAGTCTGTTTCTCTCAGTAGTCGCTCTTTCACACGAACATCAGGCACAGTAAACCCAAGCTTATCTCTTATCATGTCATTCTCAGTCATTTCAAACTCACAGTTTTTACATTTCTGGCGAAGTTCCATCACAAACCGGTCAACGTTAACTCCTTCTGGCATGGGTAGTGACCAAAACTGATGGCGCTCAAACACGATGTTCTTCTTTGAAATGCAGTATTTTCTCGAAGGCATCCAGTATAACGTTGAGTGTAGGTTCACCAGGTTGACCATCCACTTCCTCTGTTTCAACATCGAGGGTGTTGTAGATCTCTAACGCATCCTCACCGACCGTGTGTAGCATGATGGCAATCTTCACCGGTTCATCCTTCTCGTCCGCGCTCGTAGCCGCCATGTACAGCTTGAAACGTTGCTCCCACTGGCGCCAATTCTCGCTAAGGTTGCCTGTTAGCACTAGCGGTGCAGGTGGCTTGAACTGGTCCATGCTAACGTTAACGTTCGGTCACGCGATGTAAACGTAAAACTAAACTTTCTTCTTACCACAGCGGAGTAACGACGAAAACTAATGGTGTCTCGTGTCTCATGTGGATGAAGAAAAAAACCTCTTCTGACACCATGTTGTGTACTTGTTACACTATAAAATTAAACGGTGAGGCATATTTACGGGTGAACACTTTATATGTGACCTTTATTCTGCCGCTCACATACTACACTGAAGAACAGACTCGACAAATCAAATACTGATGAGCTCCCTTAGGGTGAACTAATCGATCGATGATGATCCCAGATCATTCTAACAATATACTACAAACATGCCCCTCCCAAGTCTGAAGCACAAGGTAGCAGCTAACCTCGGTTTGGGTGTTTATTAAATCATATTTTTGGCAGTGCAAGATGGTTCCCATAACAGAATGCGTTATGGACAGAAAAAGTTATCTACGGCATATATCTTCAGTAATCAATCAATCAATTTTTTTATATAGCGCCAAATCACAACAAACAGTTGCCCCAAGGCGCTTTATATTGTAAGGCAAGGCCATACAATAATTATGTAAAACCCCAACGGTCAAAACGACCCCCTGTGAGCAAGCACTTGGCTACAGTGATCAACTTAATCGTGCATTAAGTTGATCTACCGACAGCTGCTAAAGGTGCTAACACCGTTAGCACACAACATTAAATAAGACAAGAGTTTCACTCATTATTGCAACAGGGACATCTTTGATGATCCGTTAGGGCACTTCACTGCACAACAAGCCGTATTATTCTGGGTGTTTGTAATAAAAATACTCCAAACAGACACAAAAGTGAGTGACTCAATTCTGGTCAAAGACTACGAGAGGAGTCATCGATGGACACAGCTGCTGTCACTCAAAGCAACCATGCCCACAAAATCAGAAGTTGTATATTTAAATTGGGGATCATCCCCAAAAGATTATCAGCAAACTGGGCATTATTAAAATTTGGAGCATAGGCATTCCGCAGAACAACCAGATTGTGCTGGATAGTCCCTACAATAAATAAATAAGTTTCATTTGTCTCTGTGATCTTTTTTAAAATTAAGTTCAGCACTGACACTCACTGATTCCAAGAAAGTGGGTACCATATTTCCTTGATTAAAAACCCAGCTGTTTTTTTTTTTCCTCAAAAAAACTTTTTTGCTCACACCCCCTGCCTAAATGAGGCAGGGCGTAATTCAAGGCCGGTGATTATTAACAAAATGCTGCTTGCTGCCTGCAGTGTAATATGGTGTTAAGTTTCACACATATCCCTGGGTGTGACTAACCAAAGACAACTGCTGTAGATCACAGCCCTCAGCATGGCTGTGATCCCGTGCACCTGCTAAATCAGAGACCGCAAAGGGCTGTGTTTTGTCACTTTTATGTTTTCACTCCTTCCTCTCCCATCATATTTTAATAGTTTTTGCAGTGAGCCCGCCAGTTACATTTCAAACATGTCTCAGTTACATGTGGCAGAAAAGTACACAAACTTCACAACAGGGAGTCTGAAAAAGACACTCAAATGATTCACAATTCACGGAGCGACATTATGCATACCTTAACGTTGGTTTGGAGGTTGATGATTGTATGATGAAATGGAGCTAGTTGAGGCAAAAATTAATCCAGAAAAGCCACTGTTTGTGTGGTAAATTGCATAAAGACACGATGGAGAACTTTGAAAGGGTCACACGCATGTTGAAGTCATTGCATGGCCACGGAAGTTACAGAATTGCAGAAGCATAAATCAGGCTTTAGGATTTTAAGGTACCACTCCAACGCAGACTTAGAAAAAAAAGTGACTTGACCAAATGTAATCTTATTGTTATGGAATCATTGACAATTATTTTAGTAAAAACCAATGAGATAAAGCACAGTGTGTGTATCAGTATTATTATGAAACATCTATATTGGAAATTTGTACAAATTGTAATCATGGTAGTCTGCTTTTTTTGTGGTTGGAGTGACAGGCAGGCATGACTGACAGGCTCGTCAGTCCAGGGCGGACCCAACTGACTCTGAGGGCAGGCTAGGCACCCTAAGCCCCGTCCATGATGCCGGGACTGGGCTCCACAAGCACTGGCCATTACGTTTTGGACTTGACTTAGTTGAATCGACTGCTTTTCCTTTCTTAGCATTTTATTTACACAGGTATCGGGTTCAGATACCGATCCAATAATTCACGTATCGGAAAATAGAGATCCAACATGTGTCATTTTCCGATACCGGAGAAGAGCCACTGTGAATCCTCTCAACTGCTGTTTTTTGCTCTCTGCTGTTTGCTGACCAGTGGGAGGAGGAGGGGAGGTTTTCTGAAGCTGGGCTGTTTGCGAGAACTCTCTTCGGCAGTGTTCTATCTGCGGGTAACGGCAAATTTCTGCTCGGCTCTCGGGTTCAAATTGTCTGTTCATCGAACATGGATTTTCCGAAAAATTAACTGAATTGCTGCTGAAAATGTGTGCTAAAAGTTAGCTGCTTCACTGTCCTGAGGCTGTAAAACACCAGCTTAGCATGCAGCCGAGGAGAAGCCGAACAGAGATTCTGTTCACTGAAAGGCAGAAAAGTCTCCATTAAAATCTAGACGCACTAGATTTTAATGGTGATGGTACATTTATTTTACAGTTGAAAGGCTTCGTGTTTCCAAAAAGTTTGAAATTTGCGCAGCACGAAAACTTCTGTTTTCGAGAGGAAGGAAAAGAGAGAGACGGAGGGACAGAGAAAGAGAGTGAGAGAGAGAGAAAGAGAGCAAAAGTGAGAAAGCGAGCAAGAAAGTGAGAAAGCAAGCGAAAGAGAAAAAGCGAGCTAGAGAGAAAGAGAGAGAGAAAGAGCAAAACACCTTCTGGCATATTGCAGCTGAACATTCAGGTCTCCTTTTAAGAAAATCATCATATAAAATCAACAATAATGATGATAATAAAATTAAAGCAAACAGAGCTCTGGTATCGGATCAGAAAAGTATCGATATCGGCAGATATCCAAATTCAGGTATCGGGATCGGATTGCAAGCGAAAAATTATGGATCGGTGCATCCCTAATTTTATTGCAAATACAGTATCTGAGATAATATGGCTTACTGTGTGGACCATCAAAGAGTCACTGCTTCAGTATTTTTGTTGACTGAAATTGTAGTAATATTTTTATTCATTTAAATTTATTGGGATATTTTGAGATTGTAATATTTTGAGATTAGTTTCAAATAAATTAGTTAAATTGAGATTAGTTGGTGGGCTCCAGTTTGGTGGGCTCGGGGTCTCATCACTGCCTTTTGCAGATGGTGGTCTTGTTGGCTTCATCGGCCGGTGACTTCTAACACTCACTGGATCGGTTCGCAGCCAAGTGTGAAGCGACTGGGATGAGGATCAGCAGCTCTAAATCTGAGGCCATGGTTCTCAGCAGGAAACCCATGGATTGCCTACTTCATGTAGGGAATGCGGTCTTGCCCCAAGTGAAGGAGTTCAAGTATCCCGGAGTCTTGTTCACGAGTGAGGGGACAATGGAGCGTGAGATTGACCAGACAATTGGCACAGCAGGAGCGGTATTGCATTCGCTCTACCATACTGTTATGACGAAAAGGGAGCTGAGCCAAAAGGTGAAGCTCTCAATCTACTGATCAGTCTTCGTTGCTACTCTCAACTATGATCATGAGGGTTTGGTCATGACCAAAAGAACTAGATCATGGGTACAAGTGGCCGAAATGGGCGTCCTTAGGAGGGTGGATAAGATGAGAAGCTCGGTCATCCGGGTAGCTTGACGTAGAGCCACTGCTCCTTCGCATTGAAAGGACCTAGCTAAGGTGGTTCGGTAAGGATGCATCCTGGGCGCCTCCCTAGGGAGGTGTTCCAGGCATGTCCACCTGGGAAGAGACCCCGGGGAAGACCCAGGACTACGTGGAGAGATTATATCTCCACACTGGCCTGGGAATGCCTCTGGATCCCCCAGTCAGAGGTGGTCATTGTGGCCCGGGAAAGGGAAGTCTGGAGTCCCCTGCTGGAGCTGTTGCCCCCTCGACCCGATCCCAGATAAGCTGTTGAAGATGAGTGATGAGAGTTTCAAATAAGACAACCATGTCTTTAAAAATAAAGTGGAGGTTGTCGTACTGTTTAAGTTATATGTTAGCACCATTAGCTAACATATGACCAAGTTGCCTACTCATTAATATGCTAACATCAGCACTAACGTTAGCGCCATGTTACCACCAGTGATGATGCAGTAGATACTAAGGTGATATGCCGATCATACGTTTTAATACCTGCACTCAAACCACTGCCCAGTCCACAAAAGTGTCAAAATCAAAGTGAACTTTATTGTCAATCAAGCCATGCAACAGTACATTACACAGAAGACTGAAATTGCATTTCCCCAAACTCCAAATGTGCAGTAACAGAGGCTAAATTAGACATACAACTAAATATAAACTGGACATGAGACATCACTAGGACATAAAATGCAAATAAATATCAGTAACAGAACAACAATCAACACAACATATAGACAACAGTGAGCATACATTTCCAACACTGTCACAGTGTTTCAGAATGTAGTCAGTTGAGGTATGTTACTGGAGTGCAATAGTACTGAGTACAACAATATAGGTGCAATGTGGCAAAAGTGCAGAGTAGCAGCATGGCGATGAATAAGTTTGTAAACGTTTTTGTTTTTTGTGTGTTAAAAGTGTGTTAATAGTTGTTAGTAGTTGCGAGATGAAGGCATGCTTTTGCTTAATTTATACCACCCAGGTTGCGCTGGTCTTGCCCGCATTTCACCTCTTTATCTGTTTATGGGTTGACTGAGAGTTAAGCAGAGCTGTCCTATTTGAGCTTCAAAACCACTCTTCAAAAAACCTACGGGCAACGTCCCAGAGTATTTGTCCAGTATATATAAAGAGTTCAGATGCAAAATCCAGTATCTCCAAAACCATAAATTTTTAGTTGAGGCCAACATGTACTTGGCTGTCAAGGGGACCATCAGTGTGCAAAATATGAAATAATTTGAACAAACTGTTTTCATTTTATTGATGAAAGTCTGTGCATTTCCGAATAGGGTTTCCTTTAAATCTCCATTTTCAACTGCATTTTTCTCCATTTAAAGAGAAGAACACTTACTGGGTTTTGCATCTGAACTCTTCATATGCAGTCTATGGTTCTTACAGACATAGCACAGTTGAAAGCTCAGCATGATGAGTGTCACATAAAACCAACATGACGGCTGTCACAGGGAAGTGACATATTAAAGCTGACTTTGATGAGATTGAGATGAGGCAGGGGAACCTTTCATCACCATTACCACCTGTCAAAGCTGGACACAGAAGATAGAAGGCAGAGGTGTAGATGGGCAGACAGGTAGGAAGGAGGGCGATTGGGTCACTGTAAGGTTAGGAGAGGAGGAACACAGTGGGTATATTAGTAAGTGGCTTATGTCCACGCTGGTGTACATGCTGACTACAACCTCCTGAGATCATAATCCAAAGTGATCTGCTCAGTTTTGCTGTGGACTACAACTCTTGTACTCTCAGCAGTGGTGTAATAAATGAATAAACAAAAACAAAAACTTGTGTGGACTGCTTGTTCTCGACACAATGTTGTTGCTGTTCAGCCACCGTCTCAGACTGACATCAGGACAACAAAGCTCCCTCAGAAGCCTCAGCAACATTAATGTATCCGAGGGGACATGGCGACCCTTATTCTCCCATAAGGTGCAGTCTTTCTGGACAGTTAAATGTTTACACATAGGTTGTCTGAATCTGACAGGATATTCTTTTTTTTATTATTTTAACTTATCAGATTGTATGTACTCTTCAAGCAAACTGCTGAATTATGAAATATGATTGCACAGAATCATCCAGCATTGCTTGCTTTTGAAGTATGGAAAAGACAGTTTTTGTAAGATAAGATGAGCACAAGCTGTTTTCTTTCAGTTATGTAGCAAACCCTATTTTTCCAACTGAGATAGCAGTGTTTCCTGGCCTGGATGCTCACCAGAGTGTGGCCAAAGCTTATCTCAGGTGTTTTTTGGAAAACAAATGAAAAGGTTGGTTGTGCAAAGCATACAATTTTCTTTGCTTGATTTCTCTCACTCTCGCTCTCTAACACTGCCAATTTGACTACAAATTAATGATTGGGAAGAGCAGTGCTGAGTTCACATTTTGGTAGTTAAAAAAAACATACATACAGTTGTCATAGTAGAATTCCACTTTTATGCAAAGGTGAACTACAGATGACGACATGAGGCACTATTATTTTTCAATGTGAATGACACAGACATTTATTTAATTGAAAGCTACAGTAGAATTTTTGAGTTTTATGCAACATTATATTAAAACAGGAAGTCCTGGCTCTGATGACTTTTTATGAGGTTATAGATTAATTCTTTTCTGTAATATCACACAAATTATTCACGTTTATCTAATTAAAATGGGATGACGCTGCACTTACATAATCCATCTCTCCCTAAGCCATCTGTATTCTCTCAGTCCACCCAGATGTCAGTGGGTACCAGCCTTTGGCGGGTGGAGTAACCTTTTATGAACTGGCATCCCATCCAGAGTGAGTCGTAAACGCTAATCTAGTTCACCCACGCTATGGAATCTCGGGATTATCTCCAGCCACATGGACCTCAGGGACTACATACAGTTAAATTCCTATAAACGTATGGATACCATATCAAAAGTCATTCTGGACTTTAGGTTTTTTTTATTTTGTTTTTCCTGGGCGCACAGTTGTGGTAGAGCTACAAAGGAATGTGTATTCTAAACTCAATCCTGAAGTGCATTTATTGTAAATAGATTCAGCAAAACCAATTAAATCAATTTTTCTCTTTCTTCTTTCTTTGCTGTCTACTCCCTCCTCTGTCATTTTTGTTGTATATCTCTCTCTCTCTCTCTCTCTCTCTCTCTCTCTCTCTCCCGTTTTCTTTCTGTCATACAGGTGGAGCGAGAAATAGCAATTCTGAAGCTCATAGAACACCCACATGTTTTAAAGCTACACGATGTCTACGAAAATAAAAAATACTTGTAAGTATCACTCCCACACAGTTATGAGTTTGCATAAACAGTTTTAGACCTGTTTCATGTTTTTCCACAACCTTCATCAGTCAAAACATTCAGATTCCAAAAAGAATCAAATGTGACATTTTTTTTCCTGTTTATATTAAAGAAACAAATCAATATTACCAATCAAATTGCATGATAACAGTTGCTTGTCATCAAATAATAAAATGATTGCAAAAATTCCTTAAAACACAGCTCAGTTATCCAAAAAATAAATCTTGTAACTTTAAAGCTGCATGGGCTTTCAGCTTTTTAAGATTTTAGTCATAAAAATAATTTTCTTTGGCACCACTATACTTTTATTTATTAGCCTTCAAATAGGGGATTCATAATATGACATTGCTAACATGATCGACATTTGCGTTGTCTAGAAAAAAAATAATAAATAGTTCCCTTGAAGTGGAAAATGCAAATGAACAGATGGCCTTATACTACTTATGGTAGTGACCCTTACAGTCTATGATAGCAACATCATAGAACACATATTCGCTTCCCTGAGGGATGCTGGGAAGCACATGGTGCCAGCCAATCAGAATAAAGATGCATGGTGATATCATCTGGCTGTTCTTTTGAATAAAATAATCCAACATGGTGAGAAATGTTCCGAAACAGCTTATTTCTATATAAAACTAATGTTTCTCACATATTTTGTAAATGTTAGCAAAAAATAAACACTTTTAAATAGAAAAATGCTGTTTTTGAGACCAGGTAACAACTCTGAAGTGATTTACAAGACATCTCACTGGGCGTTAAACCGTGTACGCACATCATGTGAGTCAAAGGTAACTTCCGGTACTTTCAATATAAATGGTTTCAGTTTTCACATAATTAGTAAAATGGAGATAAGCTGTGTGTCATCACAGGATGTCAGAAAAAAATGTGCCTGTCTTGATAGTCCAGCTCATGGTGAGTTAGTTGTGGTGAGTCAACGGCAGCCAGATAAATTCAAAAGAACACGCCAGGCAGTGAAAGGAAAATGTGATTGAAAAGTTCAAGTCAGGAGCTGAATAAAAGAAAATTTCAAAGGCACTGAATATCCCTCACAGTCCAGTTAAATTACTGGGAAAGAATATGACACAGCTGAAATGTGCCTTGAAACAGTCGTCTTCAAAATCTAGAGTGACTGACAAGGAAGAGATGAGTCAGGGAAGCCACAGGATACCATGATAACAGTATTCATCATTGTAGTTACAGAAATATCTATTAATACAGTAAAACTAACATATAATGGATTCAGGTGGACCAGCGAATTTTGTCCGTTATAATTGAAATCCGTTATATGTATAAAACATAGAAAATCTGTTATGTATAAAATGGACAAAATCTGTTGTACAGTAGTGTTCAGAATAATAGTAGTGCTATGTGACTAAAAAGATTAATCCAGGTTTTCAGAATAATAGTAGTGCTATGTGACTAAAAAGATTAATCCAGGTTTTAAGTATATTAAGTATATTAAGTTTTAAGTATATTCTCACATATCCAACAAGACCAAGCATTCATGATATGCACACTCTTAAGGCTATGAAATTGGGCTATTAGTAAAAAAAAAGTAGAAAGGGGGGTGTTCACAATAATAGTAGCATCTTCATTAGTTACTTCATCCAAACCATCAACATGTTTATTAGACCCCATTCCTACCAGGCTGCTCAAGGAAGCCCTACCATTATTTAATGCTTCGATCTTAAATATGATCAATCTATCTTTGTTAGTTGGCTATGTACCACAGGCTTTTAAGGTGGCAGTAATTAAACCATTACTTAAAAAGCCATCACTTGACCCAGCTATCTTAGCTAATTATAGGCCAATCTCCAACCTTCCTTTTCTCTCAAAAATTCTTGAAAGGGTAGTTGTAAAACAGCTAACTGATCATCTGCAGAGGAATGGTCTATTTGAAGAGTTTCAGTCAGGTTTTAGAATTCATCATAGTACAGAAACAGCATTAGTGAAGGTTACAAATGATCTTCTTATGGCCTCGGACAGTGGACTCATCTCTGTGCTTGTTCTGTTAGACCTCAGTGCTGCTTTTGATACGGTTGACCATAAAATTTTATTACAGAGATTAGAGCATGCCATAGGTATTAAAGGCACTGCGCTGCGGTGGTTTGAATCATATTTGTCTAATAGATTACAATTTGTTCATGTAAATGGGGAATCTTCTTCACAGACTAAAGTTAATTATGGAGTTCCACAAGGTTCTGTGCTAGGACCAATTTTATTCACTTTATACATGCTTCCCTTAGGCAGTATTATTAGACGGTATTGCTTAAATTTTCATTGTTACGCAGATGATACCCAGCTTTATCTATCCATGAAGCCAGAGGACACACACCAATTAGCTAAACTGCAGGATTGTCTTACAGACATAAAGACATGGATGACCTCTAATTTCCTGCTTTTAAACTCAGATAAAACTGAAGTTATTGTATTTGGCCCCACAAATCTTAGAAACATGGTGTCTAACCAGATCCTTACTCTGGATGGCATTACCCTGACCTCTAGTAATACTGTGAGAAATCTTGGAGTCATTTTTGATCAGGATATGTCATTCAAAGCGCATATTAAACAAATATGTAGGACTGCTTTTTTGCATTTACGCAATATCTCTAAAATCAGAAAGGTCTTGTCTCAGAGTGATGCTGAAAAACTAATTCATGCATTTATTTCCTCTAGGCTGGACTATTGTAATTCATTATTATCAGGTTGTCCTAAAAGTTCCCTAAAAAGCCTTCAGTTAATTCAAAATGCTGCAGCTAGAGTACTGACGGGGACTAGAAGAAGAGAGCATATCTCACCCATATTGGCCTCTCTTCATTGGCTTCCTGTTAATTCTAGAATAGAATTTAAAATTCTTCTTCTTACTTATAAGGTTTTGAATAATCAGGTCCCATCTTATCTTAGGGACCTCGTAGTACCATATCACCCCAATAGAGCGCTTCGCTCTCAGACTGCAGGCTTACTTGTAGTTCCTAGGGTTTGTAAGAGTAGAATGGGAGGCAGAGCCTTCAGCTTTCAGGCTCCTCTCCTGTGGAACCAGCTCCCAATTCAGATCAGGGAGACAGACACCCTCTCTACTTTTAAGATTAGGCTTAAAACTTTCCTTTTTGCTAAAGCTTATAGTTAGGGCTGGATCAGGTGACCCTGAACCATCCCTTAGTTATGCTGCTATAGACGTAGACTGCTGGGGGGTTACCATGATGCACTGTTTCTTTCTCTTTTTGCTCTGTATGCACCACTCTGCATTTAATCATTAGTGATCGATCTCTGCTCCCCTCCACAGCATGTCTTTTTCCCGGTTCTCTCCCTTAGCCCCAACCAGTCCCAGCAGAAGACTGCCCCTCCCTGAGCCTGGTTCTGCTGGAGGTTTCTTCCTGTTAAAAGGGAGTTTTTCCTTCCCACTGTAGCCAAGTGCTTGCTCACAGGGGGTCGTTTTGACCGTTGGGGTTTTACATAATTATTGTATGGCCTTGCCTTACAATATAAAGCGCCTTGGGGCAACTGTTTGTTGTGATTTGGCGCTATATAAAAAAAATTGATTGATTGATTGATTGCTTTGACGTTACAAACTCAAAACTATTATGTTCAAACTGCTTTTTTAGCAATCCTGTGAAGAATCACTAAACTAGTATTTAGTTGTATAGCCACAGTTTTTCATGATTTCTTCACATCTGCGAGGCATGGAGTCAACCAACTTGTGGCAACTTTCAGCTGTTAGTCCACTTCAAGATTCTTTAACAACATTCCACAATTCATTCACATTTCTTGCTTTTGCTTCAGAAACAGCTTTTTTGATGTCACCCCGCAAGTTCTCAATTGGATTTAGGTCCCGGGATTGGGCAGGCCACTCCAAAACATTAATTTTGTTGGTTTGGAACCAAGATTTTGCTGGTTTACTAGTGTGCTTGGGGTCATTGTCTTGTTGAAACACCCATTTCAACGGCATGTCCTCTTCAGCATAAGGCAACATGACCTCTTCAAGTATTTTGACATATCCAAACTGATCCATGATACCTGGTATGAGATATATACAACCCCTGGCAAAAATTATGGAATCACCAGCCTCTGAGGATGTTCATTCAGTTGTTTAATTTTGTAGAAAAAAAGCAGATCACAGACATGACACAAAACTAAAGTCATTTCAAATGGCAACTTTCTGGCTTTAAGAAACACTATAAGAAATCAAGAAAAAAAGATTGTGGCAGTCAGTAACGGTTACTTTTTTAGACCAAGCAGAGGAAAAAAATATGGAATCACTCAATTCTGAGGAAAAAATTATGGAATCACCCTGTAAATTTTCATCCCCAAAACTAACACCTGCATCATATCAGATCTGCTTGTTAGTCTGCATCTAAAAAGGAGTGAACACACCTTGGAGAGCTGTTGCATCAAGTGGACTGACATGAATCATGGCTCCAACACGAGAGATGTCAATTGAAACAAAGGAGAGGATTATCAAACTCTTAAAAGAGAGTAAATCATCACGCAATGTTGCAAAAGATGTTGGTTGTTCACAGTCAGCTGTGTCTAAACTCTGGACCAAATACAAACAACATGGGAAGGTTGTTAATGGCAAACATACTGGTAGACCAAGGAAGACAAAGCATCAAGACAGAAAACTTAAAGCAATATGTCTCAAAAATCGAAAAATATACAACAAAACAAATGAGGAACGAATGGGAGGAAACTGGAGTCAACGTCTGTGACCGAACTGTAAGAAGCCGCCTAAAGGAAATGGGATTTACATACAGAAAAGCTAAACGAAAGGCATCATTAACACCTAAACAGAAAAAAACAAGGTTACAATGGGCTAAGGAAAAGCAATTGTGGACTGTGGATGACTGGATGAAAGTCATATTCAGTGATGAATCTCGAATCTGCATTGGGCAAGGTGATGATGCTGGAACTTTTGTTTGGTGCCTTTCCAATGAGATTTATGAAGATGACTGCCTGAAGAGAACATGTAAATTTCCACAGTCATTGATGATATGGGGCTGCATGTCAGGTAAAGGCACTGGGGAGATGGCTGTCATTACATCATCAATAAATGCACAAGTTTATGTTGATATTTTGGACAATTGAAAGGATGTTTGGGGATGATGAAATCATTTTTCAAGATGATAATGCATCTTGCCATAGAGCAAAAACTGCAAAAACATTCCTTGCAAAAAGACACATAGGGTCAATGTCATGGCATAGGGTCAATGTCAATGAGCAGATCTGATTTGATGCAGGTGTTAATTTGGGGGATGAAAATTTACAGGGTGATTCCATAATTTTTTCCTCAGAATTGAGTGATTCCATATTTTTTTCCTCTGCTTGGTCTAAAAAAGTAACCGTTACTGACTGCCACAATCTTTTTTTTCTTGATTTCTTATAGTGTTTCTTAAAGCCAGAAAGTTGCCATTTGAAATTACTTTAGTTTTGTGTCATGTCTGTGATCTGCTTTTTTTCTACAAAATTAAACAACTGAATGAACATCATCCGAGGCCAGTGATTCCATAATTTTTGCCAGGGGTTGTAGGCCCAACACCATAGTAGGAGAAACATGCCCATATCATGATGCTTGCACCACCATGCTTCACTGTCTTCACTGTGAACTGTGGCTTGAATTCAGAGTTTGGGGGTCGTCTCACAAACTATCTGCCGCCCTTGGACCCAAAAAGAACAGTTTTATTCTCATCAGTCCACAAAATATTCCTCCATTTTTCTTTAGGCCAGTTGATGTGTTCTTTGGCAAATTGTAACCTCTTCTGCACATGTCTTTTATTTAACAGAGGGACTTTGCGGGGGATTCTTGCACATAAATTAGCTTCACACAGGCATCTTCTAACTGTGACAGCACTTACAGGTAACTCCAGACTGTCTTTGATCATCCTGGAGCTGATCAATGGGTGAGCCTTTGCCATTCTGGTTATTCTTCTATCCATTTTGATGGTTGTTTTCCATTTTCTTCCACGCGTCTCTGTTTTTTTGTCCATTTTAAAGCATTGGAGATCATTGTAGATGAAGAGCCTATAATTTTTTGCACCTGAGTATAACTTTTCCCCTCTCCAATCAGCTTTTTAATCAAACTACGCTGTTCTTCTGAGCAATGTCTTGAACGTCCCATTTTCCTCAGGCTTTCAAAGAGAAAAGCATGTTCAACAGGTGCTGGCTTCATCCTTAAATAGGGGACACCTGATTCACACCTGTTTGTTCCACAAAACTGACTAACTCACTGACTGAATGCCACACTACTATTATTGTGAACACATCCTTTTCTACTTTTTTTACTAATAGACCAATTTCATAGCCTTAAGAGTGTGTATATCATGAATGCTTGGTCTTGTTGGATTTGTGAGACTCTACTGAATCTACTGGTACCTTGTTTCCATGTAACAATAAGAAATATACTCAAAACCTGGATTAATCCTTTTAGTCACATAGCACTACTATTATTCTGAACGCTACTGTATGTATGTAATGGATTAGTTACAGTCAGGAGGTGTCGAACGATCTGCAGGGAATCCTGAATCGGGATGTACCTCATTTAATGACCGGGTCAAAAATTCCTCTGAAAAAAATAAAGGCCTGCCTTAAATAAGCTTCTGGCATTATGTCCATTAATAAGGTTACATTTGGTTGAGTCACTCTTTTTCTAAGTCCGCTGCAGAGTACACCTTAAAATCCTCTGCAGCTCTGTAACTCCGTGGCATGTAGCGACATTGACATGCATGACAGTTTTAAAGTTCTCTGTCATGTCTTTATGTTATCTTTCTGGATTATGCTTTTCTGGGCCCAGTTTCATAAAGCAGTCTAATCTCAAATAAACTCATTTAGTTGATGAATGTTGCGATGTTAGTTGTTGCACAAGGTGCGTAGTCGGCTAAAATTTCATGTTACGCGTCTAAAGTTTTTAGCCTGGTACAGAGGAGGCTAATCTTATTTTAGTTGACAAAACTTCAGTGTCTTACCTCAAAAAAATCATGGCTATCTTGTACCACCACTTGATGGAACACTCAAGAACACTGGGTGTTGTTATGCTGAGCAACGTTGTGTGCACAAAAAGCCTTGACGGAACTGTAGAAGAAGAAGCGTGAAACTGCTAGGTTAAGTGCTAAGTAAGTCATTCTGCAGTTTGTATGGGTCCGTAAATGTTAATAAAGCCAGTTAACGAAACAAGGGCTACATAGTTCATGACAACAACCAACCTGAAAGTATACAAAACAGTCGCACATTGGAGCCGTTTCTTGGCAACTGCACATGCAAGCCCGTTATGCCCGTGAAAACTGTCAAGGTGAGACAGCCAATCTACAAGTCGATGTGAAACGGTGATTAGACGGATAATGTTGGGTGTCTAACCATAGTCGACTAAGAAAGTTTAGTAGACTAAACAATTACATTGCTTTATGAAACCGGTCCCTGGATTTGTCCCTCAATGAACTCTTCTTTCTACAATCATCTACTGTACTGCCAAATCACAGGTAAGGTGTATAATTTCCTCTATGAATTGCAGGTCATTTCAGCGTCATTTTCTGACTTCATGTTGTGAAGTTTGTCATATTTGTGGACTTTTCTATCAAACATATTTGATCCATGATCGAAATGTAATCGGTGGACATATCACAACCTTTGCGTCTCTGATTTAGCAGGTGCACGTCAGGCTGTGGGTCCCGGGTCTGAGCATGGTTTGAAAGAAAATAAACGGACGGACTTTTAATCACAGAAATATAGTACCCACTTTCCTTGAATCGAGTATCAGTGCTGAGCTTTAATTTAATACCTCTGTTACTGGGCACGTCCAGACTACTTTGGTACATGCGAGAGGTTTTTAATGAAAAGGTATTGCAGTCGGACAGGACGTTTTGTCCGATGTGAGTGAAAATCCGTTATACAAAATTTGGTATATACGGTGTTTATTGTAAAACCATACAAAAACATTGGGACTTTTGCTTTTGTCCGGTGAGTGCGAATATCCGGTTTATATGATGACGGTTTAGGTGAGTTTTACTGTATTCTAATTTTGCGTTTTGGTAGTCATCATTGTCTGTCAGTACACCACAAAAGTTGATACACTCAAGATTTAGTTAAAGCGGAGAATGTCTAATAGTTTAGTCCCATTCAGTTTGTCACAAAATTGGAAAAATTTATTTTGTGTTGAAATGTAGTTATTAAGCCTTAATTTGAGTAAGCGGGTATAGAAAATGGATGGATACAGTTATAAAGTACTTTTATTAATGGAGTATCATGGAGTATTAAACAGTCGTCTCTTGCACGTCTCTAATTGGTGCAGAATGCTGCTGCTCGTCTTTTAACAAACACTTTTAGACGTGAGCATATTACGCCCGTCCTGTACTCACTCCACTGGCTTCCAGTTCGTTTTAGAATTGATTTTAAAATTTTAATGTTTGTTTTTAAAGATATTTATGGCCTTGCACCTCCCTACTTGTCTGAAATTTTCACTTTGCACACCTACAATAGGACATTAAGGGCGTCTGGCCAGCTTTACTTAGATGTTCCAAGGTCAAGATATAAACGCTGAGGTGACCATGCTTTCACGGTAGCTGGCCCCAGACTGTGGAACAAGCTATCTCTTGAGTTACGTACTATTCCTGACCTAGCACTTTTTAAATCTAAGTTAAAGACTTATTTATTTAAACTGGCTTTTAACAGTAGGGAGGTGACATGTTCTGTTTTTATGTGCTGTTTTAAAATTTTATTCTATAGGTGTTTTATTTTTGTGAATTTGTGTTTTTAATGTTAAGCACTTTGGAGACCAGTCGGTGCTGTAAAGCACTTTATAAATAAATGTTGATTGATTGATTGAATATATTGAAAAATTGCAGGCAGTTTTATTGCTCATAAAGTATTTATTGTTGGGGGTGGGGGGATTCCATGTCAACACACAGACACGGGGAGAACATTCAAGCTCCACACAGAAAGGCGGGAAGTGAGCCCACAACCTTCTTACTGTGAGGCATCAGTCCTAACCACTAAACCTACCATGCCCTTTAATTAATTTAACTAAATTTAGAGATATCAGATTTTAACATTATGCATTTTCTGTTTCTTTATAGTCAAGTTAACTTCACTTTGATTCAATAAGTAAAACAAAGCATGAGCCTTCCTAGGGGAAGAATACTATTTCGAGGCACTGTACATCTGTGCGTAGAGTCACAAGAATAGCTGTCTGCACACACACAGAAACACATCACATACGCACACAAATCTGTTATCTAATTTTAACAGTGGTGAGTGACAGGCCCATCAGCCATTTATAGTTGACGCTTTGATATACAGACGACTGTTTGTCAGCTAAATTCAATTAGGTCTCATCTTGCGCCTACAGGCCAAATAGGATTCGTCATGGAGTACTGTACATGTCACCCGTTAAGACGATAGAAATAGCATAATATAGTGATTCATCCTGTAACTGGATTATTAAAATCACATTTTGTGCCTATTGCTTCATCATGTTTGACAGTTGGTCAAGAGTAGCATCGCAGAAGACAGATGATTTTACAGTTTACAGCATCACTAGTTACTCCGTATCACTCGTTTTCCAGTGATGTAATATAGCACTTAATTTTGTTTAGATTCTGTTTGGATATCTCTGAAGCAAGTACTCTCAAGCAGTCAGCCTGGGAGCTTGAAGATTTATTGTGTTTTCGGAACAGATGCCACTACTAGCTGTTTAATGCTGGTGCAAGTGTCTATGTGTGTGCATTCGAGGTAATGGAGAAAACAGAAGGATATATAGCCCAGCAATATTTCATTTATGCATATTTCATTGCAACCAATGAACGAATGATCACATCATGAAGGTATAAATTATGTGTGTAAAAATGAAAAATGATGACTGAAAGTATGCTCAGCCTGAGAATAGATACTCCATGTTACTCCACCTGATTGTTTTTTAACCCGACGCCAGAATATGGCCATCTGGTATTGAGAAGGCTTTGTGTCTGTCTGTCTGCCTGCCTGTCTGTCTGTCTGTCTGTGCTCAGCACAAGTCCAGTCCTATTACTGTCAGGGTCTTCAAATTCACAGGGAGCATTCTTGGGACACAAACCTTGGACAAGTTTAAAGATGACTAACCTTGACCTACTTTAAGAGGTCAAAAGGTCACATTCTGTTTCCTATTTTTATGCTCATACGGCCAAGGGTATTTTAGCATTGTGTTATATTTAATTCTGCAAAACGTAGCCGCTTCATTTCAGATTTTGCTGCAACACTGAAACACTGCAACACTGAAAGAGTAACACAGTGCAAAACAAATTGTTTAAATACTTTTTGTTATCGGTGCCTGCGGGAAAATTGGATAAAAATGAGCCCAAAGCTTGTCAAGCCTCAGGCTTTGCAGTTTTGCATGATTGCTGAAGTTCCTCGTGAAGGAATTAACACTAGTCACGTTTACATGGACCAAAAGTAATCGGATTGAACAATCAGATTGAACAATCAGATCAAAATCACGCCATGTAAACAGCTCCATCTGATTAGAATAGCCCAATCCGATCGAAATTACGATCGGGTTAGAGGAGGTGGTGTAACCCTGTTTTTAACCCGATCGCGTTCCATGTAAACGGCACGTCGGGTTGTCCGCCTGTGAGGAGCCTTACTGCGCATGTCTGTTACGTCACATCACCACGTGACGCTTCCTGCTCTGTGTTCGCGGACATGGCGACGGAAAAAACACAGCTGGACTTTACAAGAGCCAACACTCCTCAACGTTTTAAAAGAATTTAAAATAAGTGGAAAAGCTTGACGGACGTAAGTTGGCAGCACAGACTTGTTGTGTCCGGAGTCAGCAGGTAAGTAGAGCAAATTAAAAACTGCTGGGAAGCAACGAGCGCTTTCTACAAGGAGAAGCTAAAGGAGCAGAAGCGGCGCGGCTCCAACCAGCTTCACTTATTATGAATTAATGGAGTAATAATCTGAGGACAACCTTCTCCAAGGAGCACACTAGAGTAGAAGTCAGTTTTACACCGGAGGAAAGTTCACCTGAGACACCGGAAAGCCTGGAGGTAAGTCCTGTTAAAATCACGCTAACTCAACATTCCTTTTTTTTTTTTTTTTACGAGACGTACTTTGAGCCAAATGTGTGGATTTAGTTCAAGTTAATGTTGGGATTTCATGTTATCACATAAGTTTATTCGCGGAGTAAAGTGTATGAACACAGTCTGTCATTGAGTTAACCAACACTCTTTATCCTCGTTCACTTTAGTGCAGGGGTAGGCAACCTGTTCCAGAAAGAGCCATGAGGGTGCAGGTTTTCTTTGCAGCCACTGACTCCACCAGGTGATTTCACTGATCAGTGAAATCAGTGACTCCACCAGGTGATTTCACTGATCAGTGAAATCAGTGACTCCACCAGGTGATTTCACTGATCAGTGAAATCACCTGGTGGAGTCAGTGGCTGCAAAGAAAACCTGCACCCTCATGGCTCTTTCTGGAACAGGTTGCCTACCCCTGCTTTAGTGCATCACGTTAATTTCTGCTCTCATATATACAGATGATGATGATGTAAATATAAATAGCACGTCGGAGGAGATTGATGACATCAGCTGAAGACCACACAGAGGAGGCTCCAGACAAAAAAGTGAGTTTTTTTTTAAAGAGTAATATGCTGCAAAATAAGACCGCAGTGAGTTATTGAAATTTCCTGTAGAGCTTATTGAAAAAAATAATGTTCAAGTCATTGCATATTTATTTATTTATTTGGAGTGCTTTATTTTTTAGAAATGGTAATATTACAAAGTTCCAGCAGAATATGACAGTTAATATCCTTTAGACAGTTGAGACACAAACATATTTTCATTTCAATTTTGTTTTCCTGTTTTGAGCTTTGTGAAGTCAAAAGTCGTGTGGATGAGTTACAACATATTTGAATATAGAAGCAGGATGATTCTTTGGTATAATACATGACTGAGAGATCCACAAAGAGAAAAACATAAACCCTCTCTTTCTTTGCTAACTGAAATTATACATTCTTTCTAGATTAAAAGCCATCATCTGGTGATGCCAAGCTCCTGGGTGATCGATCAGCCCAGCAGAGATCTTTCCTGGACAACATGCAACAGCAGCACGAGAGGAATCTGGAAAGAGAAGAGAGGCTTCTTTCCAGGTTTATGGAAGAAAGTACCCGCTCAACTGAAAGCATTATAGGGCTTAAACTTTCTGTTGTGGATGTTCCCTGATAATCTTTAAAACATTTAAGACCTCTAGATACTGCTGTTTGCCAAAGATACAAGGTTTGTTTTGTATTTTCCACTTTAAATGCATATTCCATTGATAACAGGACTGAAAATAAAAATTTCATATTTGGAAAATGTTCATTCTCTTTGGATTTGTGGTGATACGTTCACCCACTTATTTTAGCCATTTTCTCTTAAAATATCAAAATAGAAATTTTACACTTTTGTTTGACCCTTCCAAAAATGTACTGGTCATTTTCAACATGTTCAACACATTGAAAAATCTTGAGCTGCTACTGTTTAGAAAATACATCTGTATTTGAAGTAACACTTGGGATGAAAAAGGGTGTGGGCATTTTGGGCTGTTTGTCCTGGATAGAGATTTTGGCACATATCTCAAGTTGTTCATTGGGGTCATATTAGTCTGGAACAGGTGAGTTAATCTCTCCTAAATGATGTGCAAGCATCTCAGCTTGGTCCTCTACTAAGTCCACTGTTTCATCACCAATCACAGCGAGCCACCTGACCACCCAACCCAAGTTACCACCTGCCACATCGGCACAAACTGGCCCTGTTTAGTTTCTTCAAATTTTTCCTGATAGTATGTAATTTTGCTGACAAAGAGCTGCCTTTAGGGTTTGGTTTTATGATCTGACATCACAGTAATGCCAGTTTAAAAAGTAATGCCAAGCTCTGATGTAAGTGAATAAAAGTTTTTAGCACTATATTTTATTTTTAACCAAATTGTTGTGGTGCTGCCAGGTTTTTATTTTATGTATGTGTATGGAAGAAAGTTGTATTCACTTTAATAAAAAAAAAAAAGAAAATGTCATTTTTATTTTATTATTATTTTGTTAATGGAGATGACCATTTCGGAGAGGGAAGTGATTGAACATGTACTCCTTCAATGCCATCGTTGTCCTGCTCCCACTGGAACGGCTCTGCATCGAGACTTGTGGTCCAGGCTGAGGAAAGATGCCATCAAAGTGACCAGCGTTCTCCAACCACTTGTTGCTTGCATTGTTCCTCTCATTTTGACAGAAATTAGGAAGTGCACAGCAAGTTGCTATCACAGCTGGTGTAAAGGTGAAGTGAAAATCTCTTCAGTAGCACCCTCCACCTCGACTTCAAAATCCCTAAAGTGTTTTCTACTGTTACACAGAGTGAGCTGAGGTTAACATTAATAGATTAATCCTCTGGGTTCAGATGTGTAGAATTATGCAGCCTTTCAGCAACCAGTCGAGGAGTGGATCTGCAGGGTCACCAATGATTTGTAGCCGTACGTCTTCGCCCTCAGTGTTTTTCACAACCTAAAACAGAAAATGGTTATGTATTTTAAAATTCTGATGCTTAATGAGTCATATCCTTAAGAATAAATCAGGCGAACAAAGCAAACAACTTGTTTTAGTTGAGTAAAGTAAGTAGGAAATGTAAAAAGGCCTCACACACAAGGTTTGTTTCATTTATACATGAAACTTTTATTGTCATTTTGAAATAGTTCATTGTTTAAAATAAGTTTTGTGAGATTTCATAGTGGGCTCTACCTAAAAGCCACAGAAAAAAAGTTTGCAAAAGTCATAAAAGTGGTAGCTGTGACGTTATTGATTGTGGGTCAATGAAAACGACAGACGTTCAAAAATAACCTACCTGCATGTGTCTGTGAGTCCCGTCAGTTATTTGAGGAATATGATGCGTTTCCGCAAAGCTCCGTCTGATCTCCAAGTTTTCATTTTCATTTGGCTCGTAAATCATCTGTTTAATCCGTCGGTGTTTTCATTACGGCTTTCTGTGCTACATCACGTAAAAACACATTCCGCCGCGTTCGTTTCTTTCTGAACAAGTCCTGAAGAAGAAGCATGTTCCTCCGATGCTGCAATTTCAAAAGAATCGCGCAAAAAATAACAGTAATCTTGATTAGTCCAGGTAACAAATCCATTGTTTATACGGGCGGGCTTCCGGGAACAACTCATTTGCGTATGTCACAAGCGGCAGACGTCACAATGCAAAGCGTAATGGGATTGCTCTACTGACTGAATCAGATCGTAATCACGGTGCATGTAAACACGCACAGCAAGCGGATCACTTTAGGGTACGTTCATGTAAACAGGACAATCTGATCCACCAATCGGATAGAATTCAATCAGATCAGAAAAAGTGTCCATGTAAACGTAGCTACTGAAGCTTTAATTTAAACAAAACAACAATAAAACATTCACAAGTAGCATAAGATCAAAATGAGTTTGGGTTGCTTTCAGGTCAAGTCAGGTAGTGCATTCACCACAATACAGACTGCACTGGCTCCTGATAGCAGTCATGTAGACAGATACCTAGTACATCTCCATCTCCCGCAAGTTATCTGTCAGGATTGTGCCTTAACTTACTGCAGTAGAATGAGGGTAATTTTTTTCATTTATGTGAATAAACTGTAATGTGCATTACATGTACCCTAATGAGTATAAAAAATAATGAATATATATACTTTTATAATTATGTATAAGCATAATTATGTACAAGCATGGGTAGGGGTGGTGGCCAAGCGGTTAGTGCACTTGGTTTCAATGCGGAAGGTTCCCAGTTCAAACCCCACTCCTGCCACATTTCTCCATGTAATGTGGAGTTGCGTCAGGAAGAGCATCCAGCGCAAAACCTGTGCCAAATCAACATGCAGATCCACCTTGTATTTGCTGTGATGACCCTGAGTGCAAATGAGGGAACAGCCAAATGGACTTACTATAATTATGTACGAGGGCTGTCAATAAAGTATAGGTCCTTTTTATTTTTTTCAAAAACTATATGGATTTCATTCATATGTTTTTACGTCAGACATGCTTGAACCCTCGTGCGCATGCGTGAGTTTTTCCACGCCTGTCGGTGACGTCATTCGCCTGTGAGCACTCCTTGTGGGAGGAGTCGTCCATCCCCTCGTCGGAATTCCTTTGTCTGAGAAGTTGCTGAGAGACTGGCGCTTTGTTTGATCAAATTTTTTTCTAAACCTGTGAGACACATCGAAGTGGACACGGTTCGAAAAATTAAGCTGGTTTTCGGTGAAAATTTTAACGGCTGATGAGAGATTTTGAGGTGATACTGTCGCTTTAAGGACTTCCCACGGTGCGAGACGTCGCGCAGCGCTCTCAGGCGCCGTCGTCAGCCTGTTTCAAGCTGAAAACCTCCACATTTCAGGCTCTATTGATCCAGGACGTCGTGAGAGAACAGAGAAGTTTCAGAAGAAGTCGGTTTCAGCATTTTATCCGGATATTACACTGTTAAAGGAGATTTTTTTAATGAAAGACGTGCGGACGGGAAACAGGACAGGAAAACACCTCCGTGTTGATAACCATTTGTAAAATCCAGGCGGCTTTTGATGGCTTTCACTGGAGTGAGTATATGAGAAATTGTTTAACAGCTGGACATGTTCCAACTTCTCCTTAAGGCTTCCAACAGAGGTGTTTTTCCTGTGGCGGAGCGTCGCAGCGGCTGCGAGCCGACGCTGCAATCCGTCCGCACGTCTTTCATTAAAAAAATCTCCTTTAACAGTGGAATATCCGGATAAAATGCTGAAAAGAAAAATAAATTGATCACTGTATTTTGGCAGCAATCTTTATGTTGTCATGTACCATACAGCACGCTAAAACAAACAAACAAAAAATCTTTCGTTATGCAATAAGGTAATAAGGTAACTTGCTAATTGATTTCTTTAATTAATTTTTGAAACAGATTTCAATTAATTTATATTGCCCCAAATCACAACATAACACTATGTAACACAATTTTTGTTCCTGGCTTCTAAGTGTTATATTTCAACTGCTTATGTCTAAAGTCTATGGAAAAATGACTACATTCAGCACAAACTTTGATTTTATTTTTTTTAACGTTCTAGAAAGTTCTAAAAGTTTCTTGAAATTTCTAATTCTGGAAACTTCTAGAAAATTCTGGACAGTTCTAGCAGTTAAAGAATATTCTAGAAGACTACTCAGTCGTACTGATGGCGAATCGAGAATATTCTTGAAAACAGACAAATTTCAAAATATCATTGTCCTGATCACAGAAGCAAAGTTTCTGTGGAATAACAGCTATTTTCTATTTATTGAAGGCATAACAGGTTAGGAAAACACACTGTGTACCCAGGAACAAAACAAAAATAAAAATTTGTTACATAGTGTAATCCTCTCCAAAGTGCTACATATTAGCAAGCACAATGAAAATAGTGTTAAGGAAAACCTCCCTCAAGCATTTTTGATTATATGAATAAAAAAAAGACAGAGAGATTTGGGTTGGAAAAGGAATGATTGACATTTCACCTTTGTGTTTTTATTGACCCACTGGAGAAGGCAAAAACAAACCCACCAACCATAACATAACATTTTGCCAAAATGATGTGTTTGCCTAGCTGTGGTTACTGCATTATCTCCCAGAGGCATTTGTGTTGGATATAGGCAGTTTTTTTGGTTCATCGCTTTTAGACTTTTTTATTGAGCACATTTTGTTTGGCCGAGTGGAGTTTACACATTTGCGTAATTAATAACATCGAAGACCTGTATGTATACACAGATACAAATTTCCACACCAGAGCGAATGCAACAAAAGAATATTTCACTGCCTGTCCAAGTTTCAATTTGTCCTAGTGAAGATAAAGGGAGTTCCACTCAGGGATATACGAGCTGGTCACTGCAGAGCACAGGCTAGGCACCGCCGGCTTTCAGCCTACAGATGCACCTTTAGACTAAATCAGAAGAGATTCATCTCCGTCCTGTCCCCTTGGAGCCCTGGAGCATGGCCATATAGTCAGAATGACATACTGCTTCTGCGTACAACCTCAGCCACACAAGCTCAAAGGCCACCTGAAGAATGGCCTTAAAAATGTGAATGCAGGAGGAGAATGGGTGTGCTGTATACACGTTTAGGGAAGGGAAAATAGGAAGGTTGATGAGTATTAAACTCTGCCATAAAAATGTGACGTTAGCTTAAATTCCTGCTGCATTTTAATACCGTTGGAAAGTTGAAAAAATGTAAAATTATTGTAATTTTATTAAATTACTACAGTAATTGAATAAATAAATAAATAAATAAATAAGAGTCTGTCCCCTCCACATTAACAGGATACCTCAAAACAATAAAAGCTGTTGTCTTGTACAACCAGGTGTGGTGGCCAAGTGGTTAGTGTGCTTGGTTTTAGTATGAAAGATTTCTAGTTCCCCTGCCACATTTCTCCATGTAATGTGGAGTTGTGTCAGGAAGGGCATCCGGCGTAAAACGTGCCAGTTCAACATGCAGCTCCACCTTGGACCTGCTGTGGCGACCCAGAGTGAAAACAAGGGAGCAGCCAAAGGGACTTACTATATACGGACTTATAGATGCAGCTTGGGACTCTGACAAGGGCGGTCGCATCTCCTCCACTCTCCCTTATCTCTCTGCCTTTAACCTTCAAGTCCCTACTTCACCAGACTGTGAATTCCTCAAAACTATATTGGATTATGGATCTATTGGACTACTATTGGATTAACCATGGAATTGATCATCTGGTCTCTGAACGCTATTGACACCATTTTTTTCTACAAGAAGGTCAGGACCGGGGGATCCTACCTGCCCAGATGGAACGTATCCTGCGGGCTATGTTCTCAACTCCTGGGTGTCTTGGCGTATTGCATGCTTGGCGCCTTTCTCCGTTGAGGATGTCGAGGATTTATTCATATTTCGTCTCATGGCAGCAGGGCTGGTACTTTTTGGCTTATGTGCTGCCCTGATCTACTGGAAAATTGGCAAGACGGTGGCATCAAGAACCACAGGCCCTCGCTTGTCCATCATGATTAATGAGGTTGGCAAGGCAGTGCATTCTCAGACTGCGTTGACTCTTGAACTCAGACGCAAATTGGATGACACCTTGGAGCTGATGCATGCCTTGCAGTTGAAGCTGAAGGTTTCGGAGGCCGTTGAATATTCTTAATTCATAATTGGGATTTGGTTGTTCAAGTGGAACTGTTAAAAAGTGTTTTTCACTGCTCAGCTACAACACTCCAGGCTTATCTAGCCTCAAGGTCAATTGCCCACTGTTTACCTCCAGAGGAATTTATTCAGGCCTTGGTGAGATTATTCGGCTCCATTCTTATCTCAACCCACAAAAACAATAACTGACTTACACATGGACTGAAGCATGCTCCAGCTTCTCCTTTTACCTCCCTTCCTGCATCTCCCCCCCCCTCCCCCGGCTGGCCCCCGTTCTTCCCAAGCTGGCAGGCAGTGCGACTCCAGTTGCAGCGGCTACCAACACACTCACATCGCCTCAATTTGGAAAACAAACTGTTTCAAGTTTAGTGCACATAAACAATGTCAAATGTATATGTGTTGTCCTAATTCTGATGTGTGCCGTTATTATGGTAAACAAGTAATAATTGTGGATTAATTGCTGTTTTTCTGTGGAATGTGAGTGCAGAAATCTCGTTGTTGTAATGACAGTAATAATAAAAGCTATCCATCCTATCCATCCATCCATATTGAGAATAAACAGATTAAAATTTGTTGAGCTTTGATGTACAAGATCAACCCAAAATATCCCATAGACTTATCTTCCACCTGCTAGTAAAACAGACAAATTAAATGGATGCCTTTTCTGTTGTGACCACCAGAGCATGGTGTGGAAACATGATGTAGTTGTTGCATGACAGAAGCTTGACTGCAGATGTTAAACAACCACAACCTCCTCAGAAAGTACAGCCTGCTGGTTGGTGTGGGTTTGGTCCAGTCCAGTTTGCTGTCCATCCACAGCCCAAGGTACTTGTAGGAATACACAGCCTCCACCTCAGGTCCCAGTATGAGAATCGGTTGCCGTCTTTGTCTGGTCTTCCCAAAGTCAGTGACCAGCTTCTTTGTCTTTGAGGTGTTGAGCTGTAGATGGTTTGTGTAAGTCACACCAGAGTATAAGTCACTCCCAAACTAGTGAAAAACCAAACAAAAACAAAACAAAAAACAACCTCAACTTATACTCTGGAAAATATAGTACTGGTGTATGAGATTTTCTTTCTGTGCTGCCCTTATCCTTCTTTTTCTTATTTTTTTTAAACTCCCAGTGCTTTGTGTTTTAGGTACCTTGTGTTAGAACATGTGTCTGGTGGTGAGCTCTTTGACTACTTGGTGAAGAAAGGCAGGTTAACACCCAAAGAGGCCAGAAAATTCTTCAGACAGATCATGTCAGCCCTGGACTTCTGCCACAGTCATTCCATATGGTAAGTGACACTGTAAATGTATCCAGTCCAATAATTGGATGTGCTGCCAGACTGCTCATGTTGGGAATAATTTGAATGCTTGGAGTAGAATGGGGGAAGCGTGCTGTTTGTACATTGAGTAAAAGCAGTTGATTGTCCATCAGACAGGACATTTACTAAAGTGCTCTTAACGAAGGTCTTTCATCCCTAAGATACTCCTGGGCTACACTTGAATGCTACACTTGCATCTGAGTGTGTATGTGAATGGATGAATGTGAAGCATTATTGTAAAGCACTTTGAGCATCTGCATCAGATAAAAAAGTGCTATAGACATGTAGTCCACTTACTATTTAAGACTCACAACAAATGACAGATACAGTTGCATCAAAAATAGGCACAATACAGTATTGGAACACAATGAGCAATACAGACTTGACATAACAGTTAGAGTGCTGAGGTCATTTTGACTATTTACAATCCCTAAAAATCAATAAAAACTGTAATTTACGTCCGATTATAAACAATCATACCCAGGAGGTGTAACAATATCAATTCGATTGTCCTGCAGCAGTAAACAAATGTTCCCACATAATGATTTAAAAAAAAAAGAAAGCTTCCCGGGGTGAATCAGCAATCTATAATTCCCTCATTTTATTCATAACTTTAGAGTCCCATTTGGTTTTTCACATCATTGATTCACGGCGCAGTTTACAGAACTGAGAAAACTTAATATTGCTTGTTATGAAGTGTGTATTTCTGTTTCTGAAAATGTCTCTGATACCATCCAGCTGAGATAACTGTGCATGGTTGACATTCCCAGATGAAAAAACGCTCATAAATTATACAGTGCATATATAGTACATCCTTATATTGCCAAGACAATAAAGGTGAATCATCTATCAAGACTGTGAGCTCAAAAGGAGCAAATGCTTTTTATTCATAAGACTATTGATGGTGGATAGTTAGAATAACTGCTGGGCTTTCAAGCATAACTTTTGGCCTCCAAGCACATTTACAGATTTAATGGATGTGGATTTGATGGACTATATTTTTTATACTGGAGATGATACACATGACTACACCAAACCTGTGAATTCTTTTGTGTCCAGCACACATTTGACACATCTGTGTCAGTTTATCTGCTGCAGCTGGCACCAAGTGAAATAACAAAAACTATGAATGATAACTTATTTGTATAATGTGCTCCACAATATAAGAATTTTAACATAAATGGTAAATAAACTGCATTTATATTGCGCTTTTCCATCTGCATTACACACTCAATGCGCTTTACAAAATCATGCCTCACATTCACCTCGATGTGAGGGTGTTGCCATGCAAGGCGCTCACTACACACCAGGAACAACTAGGGGATTAAGGACCTTGCCCAAGGGGCCTCAGTGATTTTCCGGTCAGGCTGGGATTTGAACTGAGGGTCCTCTGGTCTCAAGTCCATTGCTTAACCACTAAACCATCACCTCCCCTAACATCAATCCAGTGGCAGCTTGCAATGAAACAATACAGTAGCATTTGCATTTGTAGTGCTGTGCCCAATGTTGGTTAAGCTAATGGGGATAACCTCACATATAAAATGAGCAAGTTCACAGGATATCATAGGTTTTCTCAAAACAGATTTAAACATTATCAATATGCTGTATTTGGAAAAAATGAACTGCTGCACACCCTGCCATCCCGTCGTGTCTGATGCGACGACTCCAGCTTTGCCAGTGGTGCTCGGGTGTGCTGCCTGCCATTGTCCTGGTGGATAGGCTGAGATGAGCTATTTGCCTCCCTGTGGGGTTTGAAGTCCTGTCTATTTTCAGGGCGTTGGGTCTGCGCCCTGTATCTTTTCCTCACAGTGGTGGTTTATTCTTGCATGTGGGGTGGTTGTATGTATTTCACCATCGTGTGGCTGGTCTGAGTTTCCAGGTGGCACTCTCACCGTCCTGTAACTGCCTGTTGGTCTTCACAATTCAGACATGTTAATTTCAGAATCAGTTTGTGCTACCGTATTTCCACAGCAAAAAGTGTACAATTTTTGCAATTATTTTGCAATTTTGAACTCTAGATCATGCTTGTTGAATATGGGCTAGTTTGTGGGTTTGGAGGAATATTTAGGTTAGGGATGGAACTGGGGTGTCCTGATTTGGCATCAGTGCAGTTGCAGATTAACCGGTGTTGCCGGACTCTGGTCTTTGATTCTAGGTTATCCTTGTCGGCAGTCTGTAATTGTGAACACTAGACAGCTTACCTGCAACATTTCTATTATTGTATGAGGGTTCATGCTCACATCGTTCTGACATAAAATCAAGGCTGGATGCAAGATATAAAATGTGCCGCATCCCTGGGATGCAGCATCTTCAGGACACATGCGTGTTCTGGTAGCGATATGCATTCTTGAACATTGTCTCAGTTTTCTTTGATTCTGTTTGCTGCTGTCACAGAGTCACTGTGTCTGTATCTCTGTCTCCTGTCTGTTTGGGGGGGGGTGGCAGCCTCCTGTGTGGTTGAGCATAACTCTCAAAGGCCCCTAGAGTGAACACCAGCCTGCACCCCTCTGCCCAGAAAGTTTGGAAGAATAAACTAGGAACCGAAAAACCAACATGTACTGAAGCACATTTCTGTTTGACTGTATGTTTAAGAAGACAATGCCACTTATTACATTACACATCGCGTGATTAGTCAAAACATAAATAAATAATAAATGTGCTGTAGAGTAAATTCATCCAACGCGAATGACAAACAATTAATGAAAAAAGTTTGCATTTACACTCTGTCTCACGGTGTTAAAGTGTCTGACGCAGCTCTCAGATTAAAGATACTGTGTGTAGATTTTTTTAACACAGCAGCAAAGCAGCATCCATCCAATATTAATATGTTTTTAACATTTTAAACATTATTTATAACTAATATAGAACAACGGACAACATGGTGGCTTAGTGGTTAGCACTGTTGCCTCACAGCAAGAAGATCATGGGTTCGATTCCCACCTGTGGCCTTTCTTTGTGGAGTTTGCGTGTTCTCCCCGTGTTTGCGTGGGTTCTCTCGGGTGCTTCGGCTTCCTCCCACATCCAAAGACACGCAAGTTAGGTGGATTGGAAACTTTAAAATTCTACATAGGTGTGCGTGCAGGTGTGAATGTGTTTGTTTGTCTATATGTGGCCCTGTGACAGACTGGTGTCCTGTTTAGGGTGTACCTCGCCTTGCGCTCTGTGACCGCTGGGATAGGCTCCAGCCCCAGGCGATCCTTAATTGGACTAAGCAGTTGAAGATGAGTGAGTGTGACTAATTTAGAACAACAGCTTGCTCTGCTTGGGACTCCGGCGAGGGCGGTGTATCTCCTCCTTTCTCCTCTATCTCTGCTCCAACCTTGAAGTCCCTACTTCAGCAGACTGTGGATTCTTCAAACTATATTGGATTAACCATGGAATTAACCAGCTGGTCTCTGAACGCTATTGACACCATTTTTTCAAGAAGAAAATTAGGCCTGGGGACCCTGCGTGCCCAGATGGAACCTACCCCGTGGGCTATGTTCTTGATGCCTGGGAGACTTGGCGCATCGCATGCTTGGTGTCAGTCTCTGTGGAGGATGTCGAGGATCTATTTATTTTTGGATTTATTGTAGGAGAGCTGGTCCTTATTGGTTAATGTGCTGCCCTGACCTACCGGAGAATTGGCAAGACGGCTGCCACCAGAACCATGACCCCTTATCTGTCCATCATGATTAATGAGTTGGGCAAGGCGACACATTCTCAGACTGCGTTAACTCTTGAACTCAGACGCAAATTGGATAACATCTCGGAGCAAATACACGCCTTACAAAGGAAGATGTCGGAGACCAGGGAATACTCATAAATTGGCTGGTTGTTCATGTGAGCTGCAAAGGTGTTTTCACTGCTCAACCCTAAACATGGCAGGCGTATCAGCCTCTGAAGGTCCAAATGCCCCATTGTTTTCCTCCAGAAGAATTTCTACGGCCTTGGTGATCCTTTCGGCTGCCTTCTTTCTTATCCTCTCAACTCCAGTACACACGTACAGAAACTGACTCATTTGCCACTCACACATGGACAGAGACTGATACACATGCTCCCAACCCCCCTCCTGTCCCCATCCTGGCCCCTGCTCACGCCACTCCTCCCCCAAAAAGCTGAGGACGGCGGCGCGACCACATGTTGCTGCGCCGCCTCAATTTGGAAAACGGACTGTTTCTAAAGTTTAGTGCACATAAACAATGTCAAATGTTGTTTTTTAATTCTGATGTGTGCCATTATTACAGTAAACAAGTAATAATTGTGGATTAATTGCTGTATCTTGTCTGTGGTATTTGGAGTGTGGACGCAATTTTGTTATTGTTGCACTCATGTAATGACAATGACAATAAATCAAACCTCAATCTCTCAATCTCAATCTCTCAAATGACATGAAAAACAGCAAAATAATGAAATATGAAGTGTGCGTCATATTTCAGTTAAATTTGCCAAGTTGTGGCTCTTACAATAGATAAAAAATTACAAATCTTGAATTATCTTATTTGATTCTGCTTCACTTTAACAAATTTGCAGCCAATTCTGAACGTGCAAAAAAAAAAAAAATAACTAGACTAAACCAGGTAGGTTTAAAGCAGGTGCCTTAACAATTGCACGAATTTGATCCTCGCACTGGCATACAATCTAGCGTGCCAGTGAGTAAACTCATTGTAAACTGTTGTAAACCATGCATGAACTGTGCACAGCTATGTGCCAGTGAATAAACTTGTTGTAAACTGTGCGTGAAGTGTGCGTGGCTGTGTGCCAGTGTGCAAAGAAAATATTGAAATGCTCAAAACGTGCGACATGCATTAATTTTGCTAGTTGTTAACATTGCACAACCTATTTGAAAACACTGTGTTCCTGCATGTCAATGCATCTCATTGCCATGGCGCATCTGAACGATTATGGCGAAATATTACATCTATAATAAACATAATTTTACAGATATGTTATCTAACTCATAAGAAGTAATGAAAATGCAACCATTTTACCAATCCATTACAATATATAATAAATAATTACCCTTGAGATGATTCCAAATGCGTTTTCTGCCGTACAACTCACATGAGGCAAACTGTGGCTGTAGATGATTTCTCTGTAATTCTGGGAGAGATGAGAGATGGTTTCAGCAAATTCTGAGAGCAAATGCGTCATCGGCTACGAAATTATTATTTTATTTTATTTTTATATAGCGTGGCGTCAAGCAGGACAAAAGCGGGTCGCATTGGCACAATGAATTGCGCCGCAATGCGAGGATCAAATTCATGCAAGTGTCAAGGTGGCTACTTGTGTGGTGCCTTGGGGTGACTTTTTGTGATTTGGTGTGGTATATATAAATTGAATAGAATTATTTTGCAGCTTAATGTTTTTCCAGGTAGTTTTGCGCTTGTAATATGCATATGTCGCGGACATGAATGAGGGAAGCTCATTAGCATCTCACCATGTCATTTAGGCCCTTCAGACTTTATTTTGAGTAAATGTTTCAGGGGAGCATTAGCATGGCAAAAACCTTTCAGCTTCAGACCTTAAAAAAAAAATGCTTAAAAAGGCGGCTTTTAAGCATTTTTCTTTATTTGCCTCTCACATGCCTGGAAAAGGTCCTTGCCATCTAAAGCCTGGTTCACATGGCAGGATTTTAAAATTATCTGTAGGTTTCCAAAACCTGAGAGACCACACACATGAAGATAAAAAAATCATACATCTAACAGGTTTGGTCGTACAGTGTGTGGTGTTCAGCCACAAGGTAAGGACAACAAAACCACACACGAACAGATTTCACACACGAACATTCCCAGGTCAGACAGGAAATCTTGCAAAATCTCTTGAGATTAAACGTGACTTCAGAGTAAACAAATGGAGATACTTGGTGGACTGTTTAAAACAGAGGGGAAAAAAACAATACAAAAGAAAAAGAAAAGGCGTTCTTTAAAGGAGTGGAGACAGCGCAACCACCGGACTTTCTGGTAAGTCAGAACAGCTGTTTTGATTTTATTTTCCACTCCGTATGTCCGTCACATTGCTTTCTGATTGACTGCACGTCACATTCAGCAGACTGTGTGCTCGTTTGTGGTCGGAGGACACCACACACGCTGCAATATCGGGCCAAGACAATCCAACATGTTGAATATCCCAGATTTGCGATCGGAACGCCCCTGACATCCTTCCGAGCAGATCAGCGCACTCTTAACACACCATACACGGCCTAATTATCCTGCCGTGTGAACCAGGCCTAACCATGTCCTTTAGGTCCTTCAGACTTTTTTTCAGTAAAATGGTTCTTGGGAGCATGAGCATGGTTCTTGGGAGCATGAACATGACTAAAACCTTTCAGCTTCTGGGGGGCTCAGTTCCATCAGGCCATCAGTTCCATCAGTTTTTTCAAAAACTGATTGGCCACTCGAATTTCCAATAGGCAGCCAGGTATTAATCAGTTTAAGAATTACACAGCGGTCAAGATTAAAAGATGCTCCAATCATATAGAAAACTACACCACATTATTTGCCTCATCATAAAGATGCCAAAAAAGTATAGTTTTTGACAATCTGTGACTGAATGTTATGGAGTTATCAGTTAAAAGCAGCAAGAATGGTGACAAAGGTCAGTTTCAGTTTGCACAGGGGTCAAAAGTTAAAGTTGCTCCATTAATTTTGTTCCAGCTGTATTTGTGCTGAATTTGATGCTTGTATCACCATTTGAAGGATTGTTTCAGTTATCTGCTGCACTAATAAGCCAACAGATAACAGATTTGACATTTTGGGAAACATGGAGTGTTTAGCTGTGGATGTACACATGTATTTACCTCAGTAATTGTAAAGTAATTTTTAAACCACTAATTACAGGGTTCTCCCCAGAAAATTTTAGTATAGCAGTGCTGTTGAGAACTACAACTCCAATTCCAATGAAGTTGGGACTTTGTGTGAAATGTAAATAAAAACAGAATACAATGAGTTGTATAACTGGGTATACAAAATGCGAAACATGCACTATGCACAATTTCTCCAATCACAGTCACAGAAGCCTGTAACAACTTCTGGGTTGTCTGGGTGTCTTGGTGGCTTTCCTCACTCTTCTCCGTCTTGCAGTCACTCAGTTTTTGAGAACTGTCTACTCCACACAGATTTACCATAGAGTGCTATACTGTTTGTATTTCTACATAACTGATGTAAATAAAGGTCAAGACATATTCAGTGACTTGGAAATGTTCATGTATCCATCCCCTGACTTGTCTGAAGAAAACTGGCAATTAAGCTGATTATTTACAAGTATTATACCAAAAGGGCTGATTACTTATGGAACCCATCGTCTTGGCTTTTATATTTTTAATTAATTTATATCAAGTTATGGAGGTTTACTTTCAGTTTGAGTCTAAGGAAGATCATTTTAAAAATGTTTATATTGAAAAGCCTGATTTACTTTTTGTATTTGAAATGCCGTAAACAAATTAAAATGCATGAAATGCCAAGGGGTTGAATACTTTTGCAAGCCACTGTAGGTTGTAGAGGATTTGTAAATCATTGTATTCTGTTTTTATTTACCTTTTTCACAATGTCCCAACTTCACTGGAATTGGGGTTGTATACCCGAAGCGGCACGCAACGCTTCCTTCCACTCGAGATCCTATTCGACCTTGTGTCCCGAAGTCCTAAGACAAAAATGAAAATGTTTTAGTGTTGTTTCTGGTCTAATTCTGTGCTGAATTCTTGATTACTTAACTTAATCTAAAATGTTTATGTTTCATTGACATGCTGTGTGTTACAAATGTGCAGTAAACTTGTTAGAAAGAAAAAAGAATGTGCAAAAAGACTGTTTCAAATGTGTGAGATCCTAGACTTTTTTACACATTTCCCCTACATAATTTTCAACTTGAAAAGTTTGAATTCTGAAGTCACAATATCACCAGGCTGGGGGCATTCACTTCAAAGTGTGAAAAAGACTTTTACACCCCTCTATATTGTCCACACAAACAAAACAAAACAAAAGGCCCAGCTTTCCTCTCCGAGTCAGCAGGTGCATTTCTGGAAAACATGTTTTTACTCTGCATTTGTCAGTATTTCTCAGTGTGGGATGTACATTTTAGGAAAAGCAGAAACATCCCAATGGCTGGCTCACAATGAAAAAAAAACACTGCTTCGTTCAATAACGAAGCTTTTGAGCTTTCATTTGAAAGTGAAGGTTCAGATTTACAGAGGCTGTGCAGAGAGACAGGAGGCGACACACTTCAGCCCAAAACTCTTAATTTTTTCAGAGTCTGTCAGATTTTGGATCTTAATGTGTGGTGATGCTGCTGTTTGTGTTGCTGGACACTATTCTAGTACCACCGTGAGCATGCACGCGGAATGTCTCCATGATGCTGTTTTTTACAAGCTAGACACACAGATGGATTTTTATTTTTTTTTTACATTGGGAAAAAGTCAGAATATGTTATTTTCATGAGATAATGGACTTTCTATCTAATCGTGAGAGAACTTTGTGAGGAGCTCCGCAACACCAGCTGGCGATCGCGCACGATCCGTGGGTGTGGAGTCCTTTGGTGGAGTGGACTTTGGAAATCACAAGTGGATGACTTAAGGGTTTTTTTTTCCTCTCTCTTCTCAGTAAAGCTGGTAGGGTTTGTTTTTATTTTACTTTACGTGTCTGTCTTGATGTGAGACTGTTCTTCACCGAAGCAGCACGCACTGCGCTCGCGGAATGTGCACACACACTAAGTTTTTGCACAGTGGAAAACAGCTGCTTTTACTGTGACTGCATCAAAATGATCAGCTATCACTTAAAAATGAGTCATTATAACATGACATCACACTTATGTAAAGTTTGTAATTAATCTGTGGTTCCGTTTTTAATGTTAGCAGCATTCATGTGTATGCTGAGATAGAAACACTGTCGGAAACACTTGGAAATGTTATGATTTTAGTGTGACATGTCCTTTAAAACATAGGAGAATGGAAATAATGCACACCGCTGTCCAGCACCAAAATCTCAAAGTGTGCCTCGGTCCCTGAATAATTTAAAATTCCATTCTGCCGCTTTCTTCATAAAAGCCTCTCTGTTCACTGTCACAGAGACTGCAGCATCGTTGTTAGCCTCTGATCTGATTGATCTCACCGCAGACAGCATTGATTGAGTCAGCTATGAACCTGCCTCTGTGGAGGCTTGGCGCCGGTGTGCCTTCTCCCCGGATAGCTTGGTGATCACTGCACCCCGCAGGGGCTGTGGTCCCCACCTAGATGAAACAAAAATGTGCTTGTGTTTGTCATGGTTTATGTCATCTGGATGTAAACAGGATAAAATAAAGAGCTGAAGTTTTTTTATGTGAAATTTCAGTCATTTCCCAAAGCTCATGACCATAGGTGAGGATAGGACCATAAATCAACTTGTTAATTGAGAGCCTCACCTTCTGGCTCAGCTCCTTCTTCACCATGATGGTCTGGTAGAATGTCCAAAAAACATCAGATGCTGCCCCAAACCATCTGTCGATCTCATGCTCCAATTTACCCTCACTCGTGAACAAGACCCTGAGATACTTAAACTCCTCCACCTGGGGCAATAACTCTCCCCTGACCCAGAGGGGACAATCCACCATTTTCTAACAGAGGACCGTGGTCTCAGATTTGGAGGTGCTGATTCTTATCCCAGTCACTTCACACCTGGCCTTAAACCTGCTCACTTTGCATTATAGGTCACTGCCTGATGAAGCCAACAGAATCATATCATCTGCAAAAAGCAGAGATGCATCTCTGAAGTCACCAAACTGGGCACTCTCCAGTCCCTGACTGCACCTTGAAATCCGATCCATGAACATCACAAACAGAATTGGTGACAAGGGGCAGCCCTGGCGGAGTCCACGTCCCACCAGAAACAGGTGTGATATATTGCCGAAAATACTGACACAGCTCCTACTTTGGTCATATAGAGACCGGATTGCACTTTGCAGCGAATTCAGTACCACATCCTCCTGCAGCAGCCCCCACAGGATACCCCCAGGGACCCAGTCATATGCCTTTTCCAAGTTCACAAAACACATGTAGACTAGTTGGTCATACTCCCAAGACCCCTCCAATATCTTTGCAAGGGTAATATAAAAATTTCCATGACGAGGACGGAGCCCGCATTGCTCCTGCTGAATCTGATGTTCGACTAATGGTCTAAAGCTGATCTTTTTTGTCTTTTTGCCTTCAAACACCTCCCTCATATAGTCTTGCCATGGTGAAGTTAACTTCACAAGGAAAACTGACTGTGCAAGGTCAGACAACAACCTTTACTGGACACTACTTGATTACAACAATGCATGTGAAAAGTGAGCGCTTCATCAAATCCACAGCCATTTGCTTGTCAGCAGCATCAGTCAGATGTCATGACTATTTCAAAACCTTCCTTGAGATGGACATACCCTTTCCCAGCAGAAGATCACCATTGGGAGGATTGTTTGGTTGGGCTCTCCACATCTTTATAACACAGGCTGATTTATTATCCACAGTGTGCCACAAGAACGTACAGGATCCATCTGCATCTGACTTCATCCATCCACCCTGTTTAACATAACCATCTGATCCTGTGAGACATGACTTCTTAAGTGTATGCAACTCTGACATGACCAGGTCATGCTCCCTGGCCTGACGTGGCCTTTGCTAACCACATGTGAGAAACTTAATGTATTCCTGTGTGATTAATTAAAATTTTATAAAATTATTAAGGACAAGAGATCAATAGCAAGCTTACATTTTTTCGTGAGTTATTGTGCAGCAGGTGCCATACAGTAGTGTTCAGAATAATAGTAGTGCTATGTGACTAAAAAGATTAATCCAGGTTTTGAGTATATTTCTTATTGTTACATGGGAAACAAGGTACCAGTAGATTCAGTAGGTTCTCACAAATCCAACAAGACCAAGCATTCATGATATGCACACTCTTAAGGCTATGAAATTTGGCTATTTACTCACATAGCACTACTATTATTCTGAACACTACTGTACATATACAGCATCTACAGTACACATGTACTTGATGTTGCCAAATAATAATCCCACGTGGAGAAATGTTAAGAGGTTCCAATTCTAGGATAAGGGCATCAATTGCTATTTTTATTGTTGGATCAACATTTCTGCACATCTGACTTTCATCTTCTCATTACCTGTCCCTATATAAGTAGGGACTTGTAAGCAAGATGTATTTAAGTAAAAGTAAGGATCGGATTAGCTGTGAAGCTAACGGTGACCTACCCAGGCCGGCGGCATTCCATCCAGGCCCGCGGCGTTGGCGGAAGCGAACCATCCAGGCCGCGACGTCGGCGGAGGTGAACCATCCAGGTCTGCGGCGTCGGCGGAGGTGATCCATCTAGGCCTGCGGCGTCGGCGGAGGTGACCCATCCAGGCCCGCGGAGTCGGCGGAGCCGAACAACCCAGGCCCGCGGCGTCAGCGGGGGTGAACCATCCAGGCCCGCGGCGTCGACGGAGGAGATCCATCCAGGCCCGCGGCGTCGGCTAAGGAGGCGATCCATCCAGGCCCGCGGCGTCGGCAGAGGAGGCGATCCATCCAGGTCCGCGGCATCGGCGGAGGAACGATCCATCCAGGCCCGCGGCGGTGGCTACATCCGAGGCGAATGACGGCTACATCCGAGGCTGGCGAAGGCTACATCCGAGGCTAGCGACGACTACATCCAAGGCTGGTGGCGGCTACATCTGAGGATAGCGGCGGCTACATTTGAGAATAGCGGCGGCGACATCCGAGGCTAGCGGTGGCTACATCCGTGGCTAACGGCGGCTAAGACCGGAGCTACTGCTGGTAACTGACTTGCTAGTACAACCCCTGGCAATAATTATGGAATCACCGGCCTCGGAGGATGTTCATTCAGTTGAAAAAAAGCCGATCACAGACATGACACAAAACTAAAGTCATTTCAAATGGCAACTTTCTGGCTTTAAGAAACACTATAAGAAATCAGGAAAAATAATTGTGGCAGTCAGTAACGGTTATTTTTTTAGACCAAGCAGAGGGAAAAAAATATGGACTCACTCAATTCTGAGGAATAAATTATGTAATCACCCTGTAAATTTTCATCCCCAAAACTAACACCTGCATCAAATCAGATCTGCTTGTTAGTCTGCATCTAAAAAGGAGTGATCACACCTTGGAGAGCTGTTGCATCAAGTGGACTGACATGAATCATGGCTCCAACACGAGAGATGTCAATTGAAACAAAGGAGAGGATTATCAAACTCTTAAAAGAGGTTCAATCATCACGCAATGTTGCAAAAGTTGTTAGTTGTTCACAGTCAGCTGTGTCTAAACACTGGACCAAATACAAACAACATGGGAAGGTTGTTAAAGGCAAACATACTGGTAGACCAAGGAAGACATCAAAGCGTCAAGACAGAAAACTTAAAGCAAAATGTCTCAAAAATCGAAAATCCACAACAAAACAAATGAGGAACGAATGAGAGGAAACTGGAGTCAACGTCTGTGACTGAACTGTAAGAAACCGCCTAACGGAAATGGGATTTACATACAGAAAAGCTAAACAAAAGCCATCATTAACACCTAAACAGAAAAAAACAAGGTTACAATGGGCTAAGGAAAAGCAATCGTGGACTGTGGATGACTGGATGAAAGTCATATTCAGTGATGAATCTCGAATCTGCATTGGGCAAGGTGATGATGCTGGAACTTTTGTTTGGTGCCGTTCCAATGAGATTCATAAAGACTGCCTGAAGAGAACATGTACATTTCCACAGTCATTGATGATATGGGGCTGCATGTCAGGTAAAGGCACTGGGGAGATGGCTGTCATTACATCATCACTATATGCACAAGTTTACGTTGATATTTTGGACACTTTTCTTATCCCATCAATTGAAAGGATGTTTGGGGATGATGAAATCATTTTTCAAGATGATAATGCATCTTGCCATAGAGCAAAAACTGTGAAAACATTCCTTGCAAAAATACATATAGGGTCAGTGTCATGGCCTGCAAATAGTCCAGATCTTAATCCAATTGAAAATCCTTAGTGGAAGTTGAAGAAAATGGTCCATGACAAGGCTCCAACCTGCAAAGCTGATCTGGCAACAGCAATCAGAGAAAGTTGGAGCCAGATTGATGAAGAGTACTGTTTGTCACTCATTAAGTCCATGCCTCAGAGACTGCAAGCTGTTATAAAAGCCAGAGGTGGTGCAACAAAATACTAGTGATGTGTTGGAGCGTTCTTTTGTTTTTCATAATTCCATAATTTTTTCCTCAGAACTGAGTGATTACATATTTTTTCCTTCTGCTTGGTCTGAAAAAGTAACCATTACTGACTGCCACAATTTTTTTTTCCTGATTTCTTATAGTGTTTCTTAAAGCCAGAAAGTTGCCATTTGAAATGACTTTAGTTTTGTGTCATGTCTGTGATCTGCTTTTTTTCTACAAAATTAAACAACTGAATTAACATCCTCTGAGGCCGGTGATTCCATAATTTTTGCCAGGGGTTGTAGTGAACACATGAGATTCTGAACAGTGGCACAGAGAAGATCAGGGCTTGAAGATGAACTGGAGGAAATTAAGAAGTCTCTGAATTTTATCACAGATGAGCTCTCAAAAGTGGTGAAAAATCAAGAACAATTTCAAAATCTTGTGAAGGAGGTGAGGGATCTGAAGAATATGATAATGGAAAAAGACAAAAAAAAATGAATACTTGGAGAGGAGAGTTGATGATCTTGAACAGTATTCAAGAATGAATGATTTGGTAATTCAAGGATTGGACACAAGACATCGAACGTATGCCCGAACTGTAACAGCTGACAGGGATGGGAGGATGTTTCTGCCAAAGAATTAGAAACTTTAGAGGAACAAGTTGTGTAGTTTTTTGAAAGTAAAAATATGAGCATTCAGAGCAGTTTCATTGAGGCTTGCCATACACTTCCTAGGAAAGATGTGACAGCCAAACCATTGGTAATTATCAGATTCTGGAACAGAAAACAGACTCAGACAAGCTCAGACAAGCCAAAAAACTTAAAGGGTCAGGAGTGTTCCTGAATGAGCACCTGACACAGAGAAATGCTGAAATTGCAAGACAAGCTCGAATGTTGAAAAAACAAAACAAAATTCATGCGACCTGGACCAGAAATTGTAAAATAATGCTGAGACAAAGTGAAGAGTCCAGAGTGATGGTCATCAGTGAACTAAAAGATTTAGACAAATACAGATGAATCAGAAGATGACCTCATAGGACTTTAAAAGAGAAATCAGGTTAGTAAAATAAAATCATGCTAATGCTAAACAATATTTCACAAAAAATGTTAAAAATAGCTCATATCAATATATGTAGTTTAAGAAACAAGTTAATTGAAATTGAAAATTTAAGTGCTGAACAAAATTTTCAAATACTGGCAGTGTCAGAAACTCAGATTCGACGTTGGAAGATAGTTCAGTTACAGTCAATGGGTACAATATATTCCGTTGAGACAGAGATGCACATGGAGGTGGAGTGTCAATTTATGTTCAGTGTCACTTGCCAGTAAAAGTGAGATATGATCTAATGCCGAATTCTATTGATTGAATGAATGAATGAATGAATGAATGAATGAAAACTGTTTATTTCGAACATTTGATACAACAACAATTACAAGATAGATCAGTAAAGACAACAAAAAAGTTCCTACTGTGTACCCAACATGTCCGAAAAGGGGTAGGGTGAAGCATCAGCTTATTTATCCCTACCCCTTCTTCCCCACAACCAGTAATACCCTTTGCCACATATACACATAGATTCCTACACACCTAAACCGATATCAATATATATATATATATATATATATATATATATACACATATATACATATATACACATATATACACATATACATATATACATATATATACACAAACATAAATATACACCTACACATACCTACTTACATACAAAATACTATATATTTACAAGCCGAAGCAAAAAACAAAAACACCCTAACCCTCATTACCCTTCCTCCTCCCTATACCTAGAAAAAAACATATTTTTGTACCGCTGTTTGAACTGGTTCATGCTTGGACATTGCTTGAGCCCCACTCCCAATCTGTTCCACATCCTCACCCCACAGACAGAAATACAGAAACCTTTTAATGTTGTTCGTGCCCACTGATGCTTTAAATTAAATTTCCCCCTCAAACTGTAATCCCCTGATCTGTTAAAAAACATATTTTTAATATTTGCTGGAAGTAAATTGTTTATTGCTTTATACACAATTTGTACTGTTTGAAAATGAACCAAGTCTGTGAATTTTAAGAATTTGGATTGTAAAAATAGTGGATTTGTATGATCTCTATAGCCAGTATTATGAATAATTCTTATAGCTCTTTTCTGCATTACTGATAGTGATTGTGTTGTACCTTTATAAGTATTACCCCATACCTCTGCACAGTACTGTAAATATGGTAAAACCAGTGAGCAGTAAAGAATGCGGAGTGAGTTGTGGTCCAGAATATGTTTCGCTTTGTTTAGAACTGAAATGCTTCTTGACAGTTTACTTTGTATATGTTTTATATGAGTCTTCCAGTTTATCTTATCATCTATTATCACCCCCAGAAACTTATTTTCATGTACCCTTTCAATATCTACCCCCTCGACTTGTAACTGAACCTGTATGTCTGTATTACAATAGCCAAATAACATGTATTTTGTTTTACTTAAGTTTAATGATAATTTGTTTCTGTCAAACCATATTTTCAATTTTCCCATTTCTATACTGATCCTCCTCAGTAACTCCTGCAAATCCCCCCCTGAACAAAAAATGCTTGTGTCATCTGCAAATAATACTAATTTTAATATTTTGGAAACATTGACAGTATCATTTATATAAATTAGAAACAGTTTTGGACCCAATACTGACCCCTGTGGGACGCCACAAGCATTGTCCAAGCATGATGATGTATATTCCCCCAACTTCACAAACTGTTTTCTGTTACTTAAGTAGCTTCTCACCCAGTGCAACACCAACCCCCTAATCCCATACTGTTCAAGTTTATTGATTAATATGTCATGATTGATTGTATCAAAAGCCTTTTTAAGGTCTATAAATATTCCAACTGAATGTAATTTGTGGTCTATGGCGTTTGTAATCTCCTCAACTGATTCTATTAATGCAAGTGATGTTGAACTATGTGCTCTGAATCTATATTGACTATCAGTAAGTAATTTATGTTTATTTATGAATTTGTCTAATCTATTATTGAATAACTTTTCTAATAATTTGGAAAATTGTGGAAGCAAAGAAACAGGTCTATAATTTGTGAAGTGGTGTCTATCCCCAGTCTTATACAGCGGCACAACCTTAGCTATTTTCATTTGATTGGGAAATTTACCGGTTTGAAATGATAAGTTACAGATGTATGTTAATGGTTCTACAATCCATTCAATGACCTGTTTTACCACCACCATATCAATTTCATTTAAATCGGTAGATGTTTTATATTTACAATTATTCACAATGTCTATAATTTCTTTTCCATCCACTGCTGTGAGGAACATTGAACAGGGATTTCTTTCTATGAGATTATTATCCCAATCCTCAGGTTGGGAATCGGGAATTTTTTCTGCCAAGCTTGGTCCAATATTTACAAAAAAATTATTAAAACCGTTGACTACCTCATCCTTATTTTCCTTCTTGACATTATTATCAATGAAATACTGAGGGTAACTCTGTTTTTTATTACCATTTTTGATAATGCTATTTAATATATCCCATATTCCTTTAATATTGTTTTTGTTATTATATAATATGTTACTATAATATTCCTTCCTACATACCCGTATAATATTAGTTAATCTATTTTTGTATTTCTTATATCTATTTTCTGCCTCTTTAGTCTTTAGTTTTATGAATTCTCTATACAGTGTATTTTTCTTATTACATGCATTTCGTAACCCTTTCGTCATCCATGGTCGAGCTTGGATTTTTTGTTTTCTGTAGTCTTGTTTAATTGGACAATTTTTTTATCATATAATGATGTAAATATTTGTAAAAAAGTGCATGTAAAAAAGTGATTCCATTTGGATACAAGTATATTTAAAACATCTCAAGCCAATTCTCATAGGATGTTGTTATAGACCTCCAAATTCATGTAAAGATTATTTAGATAAAATTGATCAGATGCTTGATCATGTCACTAGTACAGATTCTGAGGTGTTTTTGCTCGGTGACCTGAACATTGACTGGACTATGAATTGTCCAATGAAATCTAGACTGACGACACTGGCAACGGCATATGGTCTGACACAAATGATATCTGAACCGACCAGAGTGAGTCTCAAAATTGATGGAACTGAGGTGGCAACATGTATTGACCATATATTTACAAACAGACCAAATCTCTGTTTGAATGCCTCTTCTACATCTGTAGGATTTACTGATCACAACCTAATAGGCATTGTCAGGAGAACAAAAGTTCCCAAAGCTGGTCCTAAAATTATAAGGAAGAGATTTTTTTTAAATAGTTTAAACTTGACAAGTATATGGATGAAATCATACATGTAAATTGGTCTGAAGTAATGACTGAAAAAGAAAGAAAGCTTTTCAAATATTTGACGGTCTATTAACAGAAATTGTCAACAAATATGCACCTATTAAGAAATGTATTGTATCCAACTCAAACAGTCCATGGCTGGATGTCAACTTGAAAGCACAAATGAAGGAAAGAGATAAAGCCAAGCAGACTGCAATAATATCTGGGAGGGAGTTTGACTGGAAAGTATATCGTAAACGTAGAAACTTTATGGTGAAAGAAAACAAGAAAAAGAAAAGATTATTATGAGAAATTTAAAACTTTACAGACAGTAAACAGTTATGGAGAAGTCTCAATTCCCTCCTGTATGGTAATACATCAACTCCACTGGTCTTGGAAACAAATGAGGGATTTTTAACTAAATCTGACAAAATTGCAAATTATTTAAATAATTATTTTATAGAAAAGATAGACGCATTCAGAAATAAGTTAAAATCAAAAAATGAAAATCAGTAATTTGAGACCATAAAAGAAAAGATGAAATCAAAAAAGTGTAATTTTTGCCTTAAGGTTCTAAGTATAAATGAAGTTGTACAATATTTGAAGACATTAAAAGACAAACCTCCAGGAGTAGATGAACTAGATGGGCGCCTCGTAAAACCTGCAGCCTCAATAATTGCACCAACCATAACCCATATAATTAATCAATGTTTTAATGAAAATAAATTTTTGTTGGCTTGGAAAATATCAAAAATTAGAGCATTGCCAAAAAATAAAAAAGTGTCATTTTCTGCAACGAATAGCAGACCTATCAGTTTACTTCCGGTATTGAGTAAATTAATGGAAAAAATTATGTATGACCAGATTAACGCTTATTTTAGAGAGAATAATTTAATAACAAATTATCAGCATGCTTATAGAGAAAAGCATTCAACAGCGACTGCACTGACCCAAATGACTGATGACTGGTTATGGGAAATGGACAAAGGTAACATTATTGGGACAGTATTATTAGACTTCTCTGCTGCTTTTGATCTCATTGATCACAAAATTCTTCTAAAAAAAACTTGAATGTTATGGCTTCTCCAAATCTGCTGTGCAATTTATTAGTGATTATTTATGTGACAGAAAACAATTAGTGTATTATAATGGATGTTTTTCAAATGTTTTAACTGTGAAACATGGTGTGCCACTGGGCAGTTGTCTTGGTCCGCTTTTATATTCTATCTTCACAAATGATCTACCATTAGTGCTTGATACAACAAGCATTTCAATGTTTGCAGATGACACAACAGTCTATATGGCTGGGAAATCAATTGAGGAAGTTAAAACAAAACTTGAGCAGGAAATTAAAAAGATTGAAAATTGGATTGAAGACAACAAACTCATTCTGTATGTAGGAAAAACAGTAAGCATTGTCATTGGAACTAAACATTCCTTAAGAGCCGAACCACAACTAAATCTTGTAATGAAAAATACAGTTGTTAAACAAGTGGAAGAAGTCAAACTCCTTGGAGTCTGTATTGACAGCTAACTGTCCTGGGACAAACAAATAAATAATGTAGTCTCTAAAATGGGATGGACTTTGGCAGTGATAAGATGTTCAAGATATTTAACTAAACCAGTGATACCATATGTCATTCAAAGTTTGGTGTTGTCTCAGTTGGATTATTGTGCAGTTGTCTGGTCAAATACTTCAGTAAATAATGTAAAAAAAATTACAGCTTGTGCAAAATAAAGCTGCACGTGTGGTGTTAAAATGTGGCTTTAGGACGGGTGTGGATACAATGCATAAGCGCCTCTCTTGGCTTTTGGTGAGGGACAGGTGGCTATATGCAAAAGCAAACTTTTTAAGAAATATTATTATAACTCACATATGTTATTGTACTGAAACTGTGATTAAAACATGAATGGACCCCAGGAAGAGTAGCTGATGCAGTTATACTGCAGATGCTAATGGGGATCCAAATAAATAAACAAATAAACAAATAATCACATACAACCTTACAAGCATGTTGCTATGACTAAGAAAATAGGTACGCCAAGAGTGAAAACCAGTTAAAAACATGCTAATTATGCAGTGGCTCTCTTTTGTAGATCTTGAACAAAAAACAAACAAGCTGAATTGAGTAGAAACACTTAATTAGGGGAAGCATTATTTGGAGGAACTACTAATTAAAATGTTGTCATTATCAGTTGGAATTCCTCTGTGCCTTGCTGTCGACTCTTATCTCATATAATCAACCAGGGACTTAAGAATCAAAGCATCAACTTATTAGCCGCCGCAGCACAGCCTTGACTGTTATCTGTAATCACTGGAACTTAGATTTTTATCCAGTCACTCAAGTCATGATGGTGATTTGTGGGTTTCATCATAACCTCTGTGCCAAGGTTGTTGTGGCTGAAAGCTCTCAACAGATTGACGGACCTCTGTGCTCTAGTCTCTCTCTCTCTCTCTCTCTCTCTCTCTCTCTCTCTCTCTCTCTCTCTCTCTCAATCTCTCTCTCTCTCTCTGTCTCTCTCTCTTTTTTTTTTTTTTTTTTGAGGCTGCATAGATTCCTGATGGCACGGGAAAACAAATCAGCCCAAAACAGTCATGGTGTAATGTTCATTATAACCTGATGCTGAGTGCTACCATGCCAGAGAGGTAAATTTGCATAATGTTGCACAGACAATTAAAAGGAAATAATTAAATTGATTTGTAACTGAATGATTAAATGTGTTTGAATTTCTGTAACATGATAAGCTTTGTATTCTTGCACAGTGTAGGTTGTTGAAGAGGTGATTACATTTTGAATATTACTCTTTAATGGTAAAAGCTGTTGTGGCCTAGTTCATCCTTTTTATTTAATTGACTTTACATTTAAATTATGTTGAGAGGTGTATATGCATTAGAGAGAGAGAGGGAGAAAGAGTATATGTGTTGCAACTCTGGAAAAGGAAATAAACTCTACTACCTTAAGGAATGGAAGTCACAAGTATTTTATCAGTCTTTGTAAGTAAATGAGAAAAACAGATTAAAACAATTATGTGACAACATCTGGGAGTGGTATTAAGTGCCTGCATATACATAGATGATCACAGCTGTTTCCAGAAGATTCACAAGAAGATTTCTCTTTCTCTTTGCGAGGTTTATTAGTGCAGCAGATAACTGAAACAATCATGCAAATGGTGATAAAAGCATCAAATTCGGCAGAAATACTCCTTAGACACTCCTCTTTTGAAAAAATGATTGGCCACTTGACTTTTCAATTGCTGGTCAGGTAGGGGTCAGTTGAAGAATTACACAGAGGTCAAAATTAAAAGATGCTCCAATCATATTCAAAAATATTCCACATTATTTGCTTGATCATAAAGATTCCAAAAAGGTATAGTTTGGACTATTTGTGACTGAATTCTATGGAGTTAGGGGATTAAAAACAGCAAGAATGGTGACAAAGCTCAGTTTCATTTTGTACAGGGGTCAAAGGTTAAAGTTGCTCCAATTTTGGTAAAAAGTGATGCAAATTATTGGTTGAGCTAATAGGATTAATACATGGAATAGTTTTGACAGTGTTGAATGCTTGGTCTCCAAAGTAAAGGTCAAAAAAGGTCTACGTCTATTGGATTCTATGACATGTGACATATGTTACTCCGTAACGTGATAAGTAAGGATGATACATGGTTCAAACTATTCCTTTTTAAAACCGTGTTAACTCAAGTAGTAATTTGCATCACTTTTCACCAAAATTGGAGCAGCTGTAAGTTTTGACCCCTGTACAAACCGACACTGACCTTTGTCACCATTCTTGCTGTTTTTATCCCATAACTCCATAGAATTCAGTTACAGACCGTCCAAACCATACCTTTTTGGAATCTTTATCATCAGGCAAATAATGTGGCATAGGTTTCAATATGATTGGAGCATCTTTTAATTTTGACTCCTGTGTAATTCTTCACTTGACCTCTACCTGAACGCCAACTGAAAATTCAAGTAGCCAATTGTTTTTTTTCAAAAGAGGATTGTCTGAGGACTATTTCTGCTGAATTTGATGCTTTTATCACCATTTGCAGGGTTCCGCTCTAAATATTCTCTTATCTGCTGCACTATATTTTCTGTCAGTCTCTCTTTGTCTTATCCCGTGGTATCCCCATTTGACGCTCTGAAAAAAGTAGAGAGGCACTCAGAAAGTGCTTTTATTATTAACTACAAAGTGTTCTACTTGCTCCGTGAGTTCTCCTCATTCATTCTGGTTGGTGTGTACATCCCACCACCAGCTAACATGCATGAGGCACACCACACACTCACCAACCACATATTGTGTGTGGAGCGGACAAAAAGTTATTGTCCTCGGCGACTTTAACACAGGTAATCTCTCCCATGAACATCCCAAATACAGACAGCTTATTAAATGTCCGGCCAGAGAGGACAGAACTTTGGATCACTGATAGATAACTATGAACAATGCTTATCATGCTGTCCCCTGCGCCGCTCTGGGCCACTTTCACCATGCCATAGTCCACCTGATTCCGACCTACAGGCAGAACCTAAAGCTCTGAAAACCTCTAGGACATCTAAACAGTGGAGCAGTGAGGCTGTGGAGAATCATGCATGTTTGTAAAACATGGATTGGGATGTGTTTAAGGCTGCCACCAACAGTCTGGATGAGTACACAGATGCTGTGACCTCATACATCAGCTTCTGTGAGGACTGCTGCATACCATCATGCACCACGGTGAGGTATAACAATGACAAACCCTGGTTCAGTCCTAACCTCAGACAGTTCAGTCTGCAGAAGGAGGAGTGCTTTCCAGAGGTGCAACGAGGTCAGGTTTAAAGAGTTAAAGTACAGGTTTAGAAAGGTGGTTATGGAAGCTAAACAACTATACTCTGAGAAATTCCAACATCAGTTCTCAGCCAATGACTCTACTTCTGTCAAGAAAAGAACTCAGACAGATCAACTACAATCACCCCCCCACTCTGCCAAGAACCCTCGTCTAGCAAACCAGTTGAACGTGTTTTAGTGCAGATTTGAAAGACGATGGGGCAGTCCTATTAGCCATTTCCAACGAAAACCATCAACGCCAACCTACCAGCATCTCCTCCCCCTGCATGCCTCTTTCCATTCATCATCATCATCATCTATTTTATTTGAGCAGAGGATAAGAAATACAGAAAACAGAAAAAAAACAAAACAATTTAACAATAACATAAAAAACAAAAAAACTGAATTTACTATTAACTCAGAACATTGAATCTGCTCAAAAAGGAGTGGGAGGAAGAAAACTTATTTAATCCCACCCCTTTATTCAAATTTAACATAAAGTGCATAGCTGCTTCCCGTCAATTAGATAGAAAATTAAGAAAATAATACATTTAAATACTTGTAAATTCCCACAATAGATACCAACAGCAGCAAGAAAACAATACCAGTATAATAAACAAGCGACAAGCACATACCAACAACGGTAAGAAATCAACGATACCAGTTATGGCAAAGAAAACAAACATATGATGCTCATACCAACAATGGTAAGAAAACAACAATACCAATTACGGTAAGAAAGCAAACATATAAAAAACATACCAACAATGATAAGAGACAACAATACCAATTATGATGAAGAACCAAACATATGAAAGAAAGAAACATATAATGCACAAACCAACAATTGTGATACAGAGTCATGAGCCATGAATGTAAAATGGCTTTTATTGTTAAGTCTCAATCATTCTATACCGATCCCAGACCCTCTGTTTATAATGTGACTTGAATTCATGAATGCTTTGGCATTGCTTGAGTCTGACGTCCAAACCATTCCATAACTTTGCTCCACAGACAGACACACAAAAAATTTTCCGAGTGGTTCTAACTTTTAATAATGTGAATTTGGCAAAACCTCTAAGATTATGAACACACTCTTTAACTGAGAAGAACTTTAGAATGTTACTTGGCAGTGATTTGTTAAATACCTTAAATAAAATCTGTAATGTAGAATATTTTACAAGATCATGAAATTTAAGCAATTTTGATTGCATAAAAAGATTATTGCTATGTTCTAAAAATCCAACTTTATGTATGATCCTTATTGCTCGTTTTTGTAGTATAAATAGTGGTTGTGTTGAACATTGATAGTTGTTACCCCACACTTCAACACAATATGTTAAGTATGGGAGAACTAAAGAACAGTATAATGTACGGAGTGCATTATGATCAAGAAATTGCTTTACCTTATTCATAATAGAGAGGCTTTTTGAAATTTTCATTTTTATGTGTCTGATGTGGGCTTTCCATGTTAATTTACTGTCTATTATTACTCCTAAAAATTTGTTTTCAGCTGAGTTTTCAATTTGGACACTGTCTATACATATTTGTAATTTAGATTTAACCTTATAATTACCAAATATCATTGCTTTTGTTTTATTTAAATTTAATGATAATTTGTTACTGTCCATCCATTTTTTATTTTACTTAGTTCGTCATTTACAGTATTTATAAGTTCATTGTAATTATCACTACTGTAGAATATATTTGTATCATCAGCGAATAATATTAGTTTCAATGATCTAGATGCATTAAAAATGTCATTAATATACATATTAAACAATTTGGGACCCAACACTGCCCCCTGGGGGACACCACAAGCAATGCCAAGACATTCAGATTTGTAATTTCCCATTTCCACGTATTGGACCCTATCTGTAAGATAACTTTTTATCCAATTTCCTGCAACTCCTCTGATACCATAATTCTCTAATTTGTTGATTAAAATTGAATGGTTAATTGTATCAAATGCTTTTTTAAGATCAATGAATATTCCAACAGCATATCTTTTTCTGTCCAATGCTTTAGTAATTTCTTCTATTGCCTCAATAACAGCCATTGAAGTGGTTCTTTTCTTTCTAAAACCATATTGACCTTCGTTTATTAACTGATATTTTTCTATGAATTTTTCCAAACGAGAGTCAAACAATTTTTCTAGGATTTTTGAAAACTGTGGGAGTAAAGAAATTGGTCTATAATTGGTAAAAATATGTTTGTTGTCATTTTTGTACAGTGGTATAACTTTTGCAATTTTCATTTTTTCCGGAACACATCCAGTTTGGAATGACAAATTACAGATATAGGTCAGAGGTTTTGAAATGTTGTTGATGACTTTTTTGACTAATACCATGTCTATATCGTAACAGTCTGTAGACAGTTTGTTTCTGCATTTATTAACAATGTCTTTTATTTCCTGTTCATTTGTTGCTGAAAGAAAAATTGAATTTATGTTTCTTTTTATAGTTTCATTAGACTGCTGAATTCCTGGATTTGGGATTTCAGCTGCCAAATCAGGGCCAACATGTACAAAAAATTTATTAAAACCATTCACTATATTATTCATGTTGTAATCATGGACATTTTTATCAATAAAATAATCTGGATATCTTGTATTGGAAGATCCTGGTTTAATTAGGTTGTTCAAAATGTTCCAAGTTTCTTTGATGTTGTTTTTATTTTTTTGTAGAATTTCATCATAGTACAACTTTTTACTTATTCGGATGACTTCTGTTAATTTGTTTTTATATACTTTATATCTTATTTCAGCTTCTTTTGTTTTTGAATTAATACATTTTTTTATAAAGGCTGTTTTTTTTTTGCAGGCTTTTAATATTCCTTTAGTTAGCCAAGGACATTTATTGTATCTTTTATTTTTATAGTATTCTTTAAGGGGACAATTTTTTTATACAACGTGCAGAAAATATCTATAAAATTGCTATATGCACCATCTACATCTGACTCACTGTAGACTGTACTCCAGTCTTATATACTTAAACTGCTGTTGAAGGCATTTATTGTTTCTTCTGTTCTTATTCGTTTATGGACTACTTCTCTGTCATGATTAGTTTTTTTAAGGTCACAGTCATAAACAATAAAAACAGGTAAGTGATCAGTGATATCACATATGAACAGGCCACTTGTAACTTGATTTTCAATAATATTTGTAAAGATATTATCGATTATTGTGGCACTGTGAGATGTTATTCTACTTGGTTTTGTAATTGCTGGATAAAGGGACATACTATACATTGTGTCAGAAAAAGCATCTATTGATTTCAGTTTTTCAGGATTCAAAAGATCTATATTAAAATCCCCACAGACAAATATATTTTTAGTACTTATTTCCGAGAACATTTTTTCCATTTGTTCATTAAAAATGTCAATACTTGAACCAGGTGACCGATATACACAACTTACAATAATATTTTTCCTCTTTTTGTTGTCTATTTCGACTGTCAGACATTCCATTACTCCATCTATTGTTACTGACATACTTTCTACAACCGTAAACTGAATTGTTTTATGAATATATAATGCAACACCACCTCCTGTTTTGTATTTCTTGTTTACATAATGCAACTCATAATCTTCTAAATCAAAATCAATACCTTTTTCCTTTTGTAACCAGGATTCTGATATGGCAATAATACTAAATGGTGATATAAACTGTTGCAAATATTCCTTTATAGAGTTAAAATTAGTGTACAAACTTCGGCTGTTGAAATGTTTGATTGACAATTTGTCGTCCGAAGTCGTAACATTTGTATACTGGTCTTGTGTATAGTAATCACAGTTCATATTTATTGAAACAAGAAGGTTGTTGACCGGGTCAGTTTCATTTTCCTGATCTTGTGTGTTGTGCTCAGTATATTTAAATGTTTCCAGTTCCTTTTGTTTAAATTGTAAGATTCTCTGTAACAAATCTGTATCTTTGTTGTTCTTTGGTGTGAATATGTTTGTTGTAAGGTTCATGGTGGTGTATAGAGTCTCACATTGTTACCTTTATCTTTCAGTTATATTTGTCAAGCTCTTCTATATTTCTCACCACCATAACTTTTGCTTCTTCTGGTGTACTATTCAGTTTGATGAGAATCCTACAATTTGTTACCCACGTTTGCTGAATTCTTTGCTGTTTCTTTAGGTTTCTTGCTTTCTTGGCTATATCGGCATTCTTTTTGGTTAAGTGATCATTCATGAATACATTTGTTCCTTTTAGTTTGAATCTTTGCTTCAAGAGTGCCCTTTTGTTTCTTCTGTTGGCAAATCTTACGATGACGGTTGGCCTCTCTCCGGTTTGTCTCAGAGTGTGACACGCCTCAATGTGCTCCAGGTCCAACTCTATCCCTCTACTCTGGAGGTAGGATGCCACCTGTTGCTCCACAGAGAGCGTCTCCTGCTCACTGGGCTCCTCACCACCACCAACAACCGCACGCGCGTACGAGCGCGGCTTAATTTGGATTCCTGAGATGACCACATCGTTCATACGAGAATGTTGCTCCAGTTCCTCCACTCGCTGCTCCAGCTCTGTGATGCGCCGGTTTTTCTCCTCATTCTGGAGGCGCAGCTGTTTAACCTCCTCCAAAAGTTCCAAGAGCTGTGTCTGCTGACAGCAGACACATCCTCAGCCAGAGAGTCAAGTGACTCTTTCAAGTCTCCGTAGTTCAATTTGGACGGCATCTTGTTAATAACTCCAACCTTACTTCAAGACAATTCCTCTTGTATTTCCTCACAGGTTTGGCATCCTGCTCAGTCCTGTCTCTGCCGGGGTTTTTCTGGCTGTTAGTGCGCTTCAGTCACTTTTCCCAGCCGGTATTAACTTTGGACACTTGACTTGGCTAACTAGCGTGTAGCCCCGTTAGCTCGCAGTTAACCTCGGCTCCACTCCTTCCTCCTTCCTCCGGGCTTCTTCTCAAACTGCCTCTACAAAGAAGCTGCGACTCTGCTTAGAAACTGGTCCTCTGCTTAGAAGACTGGTCCCATCTGTGTTGCATGGCATCGACCAACTTCTGGCACCAAACAAAATGCAAATCGAAGCCGTCTTCACGCTAAATGCTGGTAACATGGAAGCAAACGTAGTACTACACACTCCTGAACAGGCGGTGGCAGCACCTTCATCCTCAGTGTCTATCCATGAGAGGGATGTCAACACAGACATCTTCAACACCTCACTGGAGACATGCCAGGTGCCAGCATGCTTCAAGGCCTCGACCATCATCCCCATCCCCCAAAAACCAAGGACTTTAGGTATTAATGACTAAAGACCCGCCACCCTGACCTCTGTAGTGATGAAGACCTTTGAGCGCCTTGTCCTCACACACCTCAAGGTCATCTCTGAGCCACTCCTGGTTCCCCTGCAGTTTGCCAGATCCAACAGGTCTGTAGATGACGCTGTCAACACGGGCCTCCACTTCATCCGTCAGAATAAGAACTCCCCAGGAACAAACGCCAGGATTCTGTTTGTGGACTTCAGCTCTGTTTTCAATATGATCATTCCAGCCCAACTGCAGGACAAGCTCTCTCAGCTTGGTGTGCCTGACTCCACCTGCAGGTGGATCACTTACTTCCTGTCCAACAGGAAGCAGCATGTGAAGCTGGGAGAGCACATTTCCAACACACGGCCCATCAGTACCATATCCCCCCCAAGGCTGCGTTCTTTCTCCTCTACTCTTCTCACTGTACACCAACAGTTGCACCTCCAGCCACCAGTCTGTGAAGCTCCTGAAGTTCGCGGACAGTACAACCCTCATTGGAATCTCTGATGGGAATGAGTCTGCCTATAGACGTGAGATTGACCACCTGGTGTCCTGGTGCACAAAGAACAATCCAGAGCTCTACACCCTCAAGACAGTGGAGATGGTTGTTGAGTTCAGAAAGAACCCAGTCCTGGCCACCCCATCACCCTGTGTGACTCCCCAGTCCCCATTGTGGAGTCCTTCCATTACCCAGGATTACCATCACCCAGGACCTCAACTGGGAGCTGAATGTTGGCTCCCACTTGTTTTGCCTATTTGACTCTTTTACTGAATTGTTTTTGTTTTTTTTCTTTTCCTTTTTCTTGTTGGTTATACACCAACACCACTAGATCAAATTCCTTGTATGAGAGAACTTACTTGGCAATAAAATTGATTCTGATTCTTACCACAATAGGGCTGGATTTTTCAAGCAGTATGAGACTTATAGTGCTATGAGCTACGTCTGTGTGAAGACCAGCCAAGTGTAGTCATGTCACTAAGTATTTTGACAGTGACACAGTTTCTGTTATTTTTATGTTTGTACAACATCCATCCATCCATCCATCCATTTTCTTCCGCTTTATCCAGAGTTGAGTCGCGGGGGCAGCAGCTCAAGCAAAGCCGCCCAGACCTCCCGATCCACACACACCTCCCCCAGCTCCTCCGGGGGAACCCCAAGGCATTCCCAAGCCAGCTGAGAGTTCTAGTCCCTCCAGCGTGTCCTGGGTCTTCCCCGGGGCCTCCTCCCAATGGGACGTGCCTAGAACACCTCTCCAGCGAGGCGTCCAGGGGGCATCCGGAAAAGATGCCCGAGCCACCTCAACTGACTCCTTTCGATGTGGAGGAGCAGCGGCTCGACTCCAAGCTCCTCCAAAGTGACCGAGCTCCTCACCCTATCTCTAAGGGAGCGCCCAGCCACCCTGCGGAGGAAACTCATCTCGGCCGCTTCTACTCCCAATCTCGTTCTTTTGGTCATGAGCCAAATCTCATGACCATAGGTGAGGATCGGAAGGTAGATTGATCGGTAAATCGAGAGCTTTGCCCCCCTACTCAGCTGTCTCTTCACCACGACGGTCCGATACAGCAACCGCATCACTGCAGATGCTGCACCGATCCGTCTATCGATCTCACGCTCCATCCGTCCCTCACTCGTGAACAAGACCCCGAGATACTTAAACTCCTCCGCTTGAGGCAAGGACACTCCACCGACCTGAAGAGGGCAAAGCACCTTTTTCCGGTCGAGAACCGTGGCCTCGGATTTGGAGGTGCTGATTTTCATCCCGGACGCTTCACACTCGGCTGCAAACCGCCCCAGTGCACGCTGAAGGTCCTGATTTGACGAAGCCAACAGAACCACATCGTCCGCAAACAGCAGAGACGAGATTCTATGGTTCCCAAACCAGACCCCCTCTACACCCTGGCTGCGCCTAGAAATTCTGTCCATAAAAATAATGAACAGGTGACAAAGGGCAGCCCTGGCGGAGGCCAACGTGCACTGGAAACAGGTTTGACTTACTACCGGCAATGCGAACCAAGCTCCTGCTGCGCATTCCCCACAGGGTGCCCCGAGGGACACGATCGAATGCCTTCTCCAGATCCACAAAAACACATGTGGACTGGTTGGGCGAACGCCCATGAACCCTCGAGCACCCGATGGAGCGTGTAGAGCTGGTCCAGTGTGCCGCGACCAGGACGAAAACCACACTGCTCCTCCTGAATCTGAGGTTCGACCATCGGTCGAATTCTGGTCGAACACCATCACAACAAATTTCAAATGTACCATATTTTCTGGACCCTATAAGACCATTTATAAAATTTATTTTTATTTTAATTAATTTATTTATTTATTTATTTTGCTAGTTTGGATGGTGTTGTCTACATGCATGACAGGCTGCTCCTGTACGTTGCATCCAGAAAGTATTCACAGCGTTTCACTTTTTCAACATTTTGTTATGTTACAGCATTATTCCAAAAAATGGAGTAAATTCATTTTCCCCCATCAAACTTCTACTCACAGCACTCCATAATGATAACATAAATTTTTGGGTTTTTTTTTTTAATTTTGCAAATTTATTAAAAATTTCAAAATGAGAAATAATGAAATACACATGAAATCACATGTAGAAAGTGGGAATACAACTTCATACTACTGGCACTACACGTTTTTGGACTGTTTGAGACAAGAACAGCACAACAGGTCAAATATTTTACAAACGTTTAATTACATTGCACCTTTACCTCTTTACTTGAGTTTTGTGCCTTTTACATTAACATTATTTGGCTCATTAGTGTCTGCTTGCTAACACGATGTTTGCATTATAAATATATAATGTGCCGATTAAAGTCATTTTGCTTCTTGCTGCATGAAGCAGTAGCACCACATTTCAAAAAATAAATGTGACTTGCAGATTGATGCAGCAGATGTTTTTTTCCCCTTCATGACACATTTTTGGACAGATGTACTAAATGTTTCTCCTTTTCTGTGTGACTCAACATGCAGGCGGAGCTGAGTACAAGCTCTTTTTTACACACCCCTTGTTCCATTTCCAATTACTGCTTTGTTTTTCTGTCTCCTCCACGCATCTCCCAAATATCTGTGTCATGCGAGATAAATACATGTGGAAAGAAGAATGAAACGATGAGGGAAATGGCTGTGTTTATGAGTCTGTGTTCCCTCTGCCTGATTCTGATCACTCTGTGATTTCAATTAAGATTGGCTTTTTATGGGGAGGACGATTGGACAATAACTGACAAGTTGAGGAAAATATAGGTAACAGCAGGGTAAAATGGAGGAAAAGGCTTGTTGGTAAAAAAAAAAAATTGTAATAAACTGCAGAAGCATTACTCTAACATCTCCAGTGGATAGTGACTTTAAAGTGTTTCTGTCCAGCCGACACCAGACAGGCGTTGTGAGTGAATATTATAGTATCTGATGTCTTTCACTGCGACATCTGCAGAGCCATGATTTAGATATGAAGACCTGCCAGTTAAGATGTAAATGAGACCACAGACCACATATGATGTATTATATTATATTGATCCGTTCCTCCCTCATCTGTCAGGTCAGAGGTTATGCTAGTTACAGACCAGCACTGCCAGAGCTGATGGTAAGTCAGTGTGTTGTGCAAGGTCATGGCAGAAGGGCGAACGCTTCCCTCAGAAATGGTTTCACTGCAGTCAAATCTTGCAGACAATTCGCTTCCATATTTCCCTTAATGGGAATCGACACAACTGCTTTGGTTGGAGCTCCTCTCTTTTGACAAAATGGACATTTGCTGCACAATTTCTAAACTTTCTTTCAAGGTAGATGTGGGACTCTGCCATATTTGAAATTATCCAGCGGCGATGGGACTGAAAAGAGCAAAGTAACCTTTTTTTTTGTGAACACTTACTGTGGTGCTTGCCTGCTTCTGTCATCCAGTCTGCTCCTTTATTGGATGTTGTTTGACTGCTAAGGGGTAATTAGAGAGCCCATTGAAAAAATGGAGAGAATTAAAATAAACTTGAATTGTGCAATTTGCACATTCTCTTACGTTGTGTGCTGTGATTGGCTGTGATAATCCAAGTACAGTGTTTCTCTGCTAATTTCATGTGAGTCCTGTAGAATTAAACATACCATATTTTCAGTCACACTTGAGTATTAACGGTACATTCAGACTGCAGGTTTTTTTTTTTTTTTTTTGCTCATTGTGACTCAGGTCAAGCCTGGGATCATGTGCTGGTGCTGAACTTTGTTGCATCCACAATACCACGGAACCACCTTGGGTCCTGGATGGCAACCAGTGAGGCAGACAACCGGTCCATTCCACACTCTAAAATAACCATATATCTGCCACAACTAGGTGGTATATGGACTTCCCCTTTTCCTTCTCCAGCTACTAGGGTCCTGAATACTCAGGCACCTGTGTGCTGGATCATGCACAGAGAAATGGGTCACATGCTCCAGATGTCATAGCTGATGGTCCCTTACAATGCAAGTGATACTCCTCATCCTAGTCTCTTTTAGCAACTGCTCGTTTGGTACAAAGTCATTCCAGTGGTACCCAAGGATCCTTTAAAACACCTACTACCAAAGACATCCAGACATCCTGGTTGGCGTCCAGGTCTCTCAACCATAGAGCACGAAGGCAGTATCAGGACCCTACAGACTTGGACCTTCATTCACCTGTGAAGATATTAGCATCGCCAAACACCTCTGTCCAGCAACCTCATGATTCCATAAGCCGCTTCCCTGCTGCCTCTCAGTCTCAGAGCACTGAGGACCAAGAGACATGTTTGTCACTGCCAAGATAAGTGAATGTCTCCACAAGTTCAACTCTTTCACCACATACAGATACAATTCTGATAGCTGAGCCCAGCAAGTCATTAAAAGCCTGAATCTTAGTCTTGATCCAGGACACTCTCAAACCCAAACACTCTGATTCCTCACTCAGCTTCTCAAGTGTTGCAATCAGAGTATCCACGGTTTCTGCAAGGATCACAGCATCGTCCACAAAGTCAAGCTCAAGGGTTTTTTTTTTTTTTGGTTTTTTTTTTGCAATGTGAACCTCAGTGCAGGCTGTGAAAACTCCGCGGATCCGCGGGATTCTGTGGATTTCACCATGGGGAGGGGGGGTGGGGTGTTAGTGTTGTACTCTTAATTGTGAACATCACTGAGTTTTAAAATGCTTATCGCAAAGCGTTCTCTTTTTTACAACATCGTGTAAGTTTTATAAGTCCGCGGACACTGATCTGTGTGTTACAGATACAGATCAGTTTCCTCGGATCCGCGGAGTTTCGCGGAGGAAAAATGCCACTCAAAGCGTAGCTGTTATGACATTTGTTGTAAAGCAGGACTGGTTGGTTGCTGCGGCGACGCTGTGTGGCTCCTGTGCGACGCTTACGCTAAACTTAGCATGTGGACATTCCAAACTCTTAGAGCTTTCAAATTTTTAAAAGATTTGTGCATTTGTCTGTGTCACAGACCGACATCGAACAGAGAGAAGATGGCAAGAAAGACTGTTTGAAAAAGTCTTATAAGGACAAGAATCCGTGGAATTGTCACTGGCTTCAACAACACACCTGAAAGAAAAGAAATGGAAAAAGTGAACTGTGCCCTCTCAGGAAACACGGTAAGAATTTTTCTCTCCCTGGAAAATAACATTCTGCTGTTCAAACAGGATTTTAGACAAGATTATGTGACTTTTGTCACTAATCTAGACTTTCTTTCATTGTAAAAAAGACATTGTGGCTTTGAATGGATTTAGGCTGCATGAATTTACACAAGAATATAAGTGAGTTTTTACTATAATGTATGTTATGGGGGGAACAGAGGCACGAGATGTTACGTTCTGCTGAGAACCATCAGTGCACATGAGACAGCGAGCATGGAGCAGAGAGAGAGGATTTTAACCCGAGTGAACATGTAAAAAAAAAAAAAAAAACGTGGAGCTGCCTTTACTCTGTGTACTTTACTTTCTCTCCACGTGCGGTTCTGATGGCACTGTCCTGTTCACACCATGTGCACGTCGTATACTGAATTTATGAGATCATGAGATGAAATAAATGGTCAAATATCCTTTAAAAATGAGAATATATAAATGAACTGAGCAAAAATTACACATACACGGGTTAAAAATCCTGCTGTGGAGAAGCTGTGCAGTGATGTTTAGAGGCACAGATCTCGAAAAGCTGAACTTTAACAGCTGTTATTTTCCAAAGTATGTATTGTTCAGTCTTGAGCTTAATGTAGTGTTCAAGCACAAAACATGATTGGATGAGGAGAAAAAGATGACTTCATCACACTAAATGAACTGGAGTCAGAATAAAAATACAAGCTGCTGATTTCTGTTATTTTTCAAAGTTATTAAGCTGCAGCTATATGTTTTAATTATTTCAAAGTGAGTTGCCTCTTATTGTATTCTGATTTATTCATACAAAAAATATGGGGAGTCTAATCAGCCTGCATTGTTCTGTTAAGTTTATATCAGTTTTCCTGGTGTTTTTCCAGGTGTTATCCCCTTCTTTATAAGAGTGTTTGCATTTGCTCCACATAGTTTTAAAACACAATAAAATGTTCACACTTTTCTTTATAGCAGTTGTGTAATTTCAGAAATGCAACAGAAACAACCACAGATCAGAAAAAGGTGGGAATATATGTAAAATGAACATAAAAATAAAAATGTTGCACTATTCCCAGTTTCTCCACTCACAACAGCCAAATGTTCTTCCAGAGTTGTGAAATTATACTACGATAGTACAATATAAAGAAGGGAAAAAAGAAAAAAATTGACAATATAATCATCAATCGCAATTATTTGCCTGACAATTAATCGTCTCCAGAAATTTCTAATCATGACAGCCCTACAGAGCTGTTGGCACCCCTGCTCCATCAATCACAGACACTGCAGTTGAGATTCACCTCACTCACTGCTTGCGCCCAAAAAGAAAATGATTATTATATTTTACTTTTAGCTTTAAAGTGTAGTCTGGCATTAAAAATCTGAGCCGCCAACATGCATGTGGTGTTGGGAAAAGTGTAGTGACACGGACCCACAACAGGGGGCGTAAATGAACGGACAATGAAAGAGTCGAATATGAACACTTTACTGTTGTGAATGAGCACAACCACAATACAGAGGAATGTGAAATTTTGCAAACAGTCAATCACAAGGGTGACGTGTGGGCAGACTCGAGGACAGAAGACGTCTGTCCTGAGAAGAACCGGAACCACACGATTTCCTCCGCCACCGAACCCGGAGAGTACTGGAGCCGCCAAGTCCCGAGTCCCCAGGTGGCCACCGTCTCCGAATGTCGGATCTGGTACTGCTGGCAGAGAGCAGAGACCATAAGATATGGGTGTGTGCACACCCAGTAACAACAATGATGGAGAGTCCACCTCCACCTCTAACACACACTCGTGCAGCTCCTGTCTCAACACTTATCTGGTGGGGGTGTAAAGCGAAGCTGTCGCCGGTCACGCCAATCTCCAGATAAAACACTTCGCAGGAAAACAGCTGCAAAAACGAGTTTACTAAACAAAGTCAGTACGGCACAGATTAAGGCTGAGAATGTTACCTTAACAGGTCGACAATATCTCGGCAATGAGGTGGAGATGACGTCCAGGTTTTATGGAGTGAGATGATGAAGTGTAGATGGGTGACAGCTGTCAAGAGATAATGAGTGACAGCTGTCACCCCCGGCCGTGTCCGTGGCGGCAGCGCCCTCTCGTGCCTGAAGCCCGCACTTCAGGCAGGGCGCCCTCTGGTGGTGGGCCAGCAGTACCTCCTCTTCTGGCGGCCCACACAACATGTGGCTATGGTTCCCTGATGTGTGCCACGATCAGCACACATAGACAGAGAATCAATCATCATGTCATCATCATACCAGGAACATTTTATTTAACACTTTATACTTGCCTGTGTATGACTGGGAATGAAGTCACGCACTTGGAAATATAAATATAATTTTTAAAAAAATTCCATGTGACTGTCTTCAACAAAGTCAGTTTTTCTGCCGTGCGCTTTTACTCAACACACAGAGCTCTGTGACTCACAGAAGAATAATAATGAGTTTGCATGGTGAGTTGTGCGACAGTAATTATATATTTGTATTCTGTAGCTTATAAAATGTTCAACAGCAGTCAGATGCTGTGAGCCTTAACTCAGCCACAATGTACGCATACAAACACACACACACACATAAAACCACAAACTGAATGTACACTGTAAATTAAAAAAAGTCAGATAGTCATAGGCCACATTAAAAAGATTAATATGAGCAGGATGTGAACATAGTGAAAATCAATAAACTTTCTGACAATGGTCTTCGTCTTGGATTTATTCGAAGCTTGAGCAAAAACAGGTTAATCAGGATACATGCAGTTTGCAAAGGAAAAAAAGCACAGACAGAAAGATGATGCACAGAAAAAGGCTGTGGCAAATAACTGTGTTCACAGTATTATATGGCAAAAACAGTTGTCTGACCGGAGGGGTCAAAGGACTTGAGCCTGGACAGCAAGGCGCCTTTTGCTCAGTTAGACAATGCATTTTCTAGCTTGATATATTTGCAGAGTAAAACAGTTCATGTAACAGAAAAGTTGTACGTGCAGCTGTGAGCATAAGCTGAGGTCAACCTGGGACAAACAGCAACTTAGTATCAGAGAGGGCACACAAGTTATTATTGAAAATAACAATGAACAGTAATTGCTGTTTCCCATGACAACAACACTTCACCATGTTTTCTTAGTCTTATTCCAAATGGAGTAAATTCATTTTTTTCTCTCAAAATTCTACTCACAACAACCCCATAGTGACAACATGAAAACAGTTTTTCTTTATTTTTTCAAATTTATTAAAAATAAAACTAAGAAATCACATGAAGCCTAACTGGAAAATCTTTAAGGGCCCTTGGGCAAGGTCTTTAATCCCCTATTGCTCCCGGTGTGTAGTGAGCGTCCTGTATGGTAGCACCCTCACATCGGATTGGATGGGAAGTGTCGGTGCACAGTCATTTTCAGATCTCTCCAGACATGGTCTGGGCTCTGCCTGGGCCACTCAGGGACTTTCACAGAGTTGTCCTGAAGCCACTCCTCTAATATCTTGGCTATGTGCTTAGAGTCATTGTCCTGCTGAAAGCTGAACCGTCACCCCAGTCTGAGGTCAAGAGCACTCTGGAGCAAGTTTTCATCCAGGATGTCTCTGTACATTGCTGCATTCATCTTTACGTCAATTCTGACTAGTCTCCCAGTTCCTGTCACTGAAAAACATCCCCACAGCATGATGCTGCTACCACCATGCTTCACTGTAGGGATGGTGTCCGGTTTCCTCCAAACATGACACCTGGCACTCACACCAAAGAGTTCAATCTTTGTCTCATCAGACCAGAGGATTATGTTTCTCATGGTCTGCGAGTCCTTCAGCTGCCTTTTGGCAAACTCCAGGCGGGCTGTCATGCGCCTTTTACTAAGGAGTGGCTTCTGTCTGGCCACTACCATACAGGCCTGATTGGTGGATTGCTGCAGAGAGTTTGTCCTTCTGGAAGGTTCTCGTCTCTCCATAGAGGAATGCTGGAGCTCTGACAGTATCAGTGATGGATGTTTTCCAGAAATTCCCGGAAATTCTGGTTTTTACTTATGTGGTGAATATTTTGGGGTTATTTTTGATAGCATACTTCAGAAGCCATTAATGCTCCACACCTAAACAGTTGTTGGTGGTAATGCACTGTGTTGGTTTATACTTTTATCAAATTTTATTTTAGTTTATTTTAAGACACTATCCATTATTATAAAAGTACAAATTGCTGAAGTCAAATGTTTAGATAAATGTAGAGAGAACAGTAACAGTCCAGTGTGAATATGTGGTCTTATCAAATAGCATTAACACTGTATTCTAATCCATGACAGACTATGTATTATAGTTTTGTCATCTTGCCATTACGGGAAAATAGTCTTTTCACACAACTTGTATAGTCACGATGCAAGTTGTGTGAAAAGACTCTTCTCTAGGGTGGAAAAATTTACCTAATCCAACAAAAAATACAACCCCAATTCCAATGAAGTTGGGACATTGTGTGAAATGTAAATAAAACAGAATACAATGATTTGCAAATCCTCTTCAACCTATATTCAATTGAATACACCACAAAGACAAAATATTTAATGTTCAGACTGATCAACTTTATTGTTTTTGTGCAAATATTGCTCATTTTGAAATGGATGCCTGCAAAACTTTAAAAAAAAAACTGGAACAGTGGTATATTTACTATATACCATATATACTGATATATACTGTGTTACATCACCTTTCCTTCTAACAGCACTCAATATGCATTTGGGAACTGAGGACACTAATTGTGAGTGTCATGATTGGGTATAAAAGGAGCAACCCCAAAAGTCTCAGCCGTTCACAAGCAAAATGGGGCAAGGATCACCACTTTGTGAACAACTGCGTGAAAAAAAGTCCAACAGTTTAAGAATAATGTTTCTCAACATTCAATTCCAAGGAATTCAGGGATTCCATCATCTACTTTGTAAACAACTGCGTGAAAAAATAGTCCAACAGTTTAAGAACAATGTTTCTCAATGTTCAATTGCAAGGAATTTAGGCATTCCATCATCTACAGTCCATAATATAATCACAAGATTCAGAGAATCTGGAGAACTTTCTACACGTAAGTGGCAAGGCCGAAAACCAACATTGAATGCCCATGACCTCGATCCCAAATCCAACATCATGAGCAGAGGTGGTGGCCAAGTGGTTAATGCGCTTGGTTTCAGTGCAGAAGGTTCCGGGTTCAAATCCCACCCCTGCCACATTTCTCCATGTAATGTGGAGTTGCGTCAGGAATTGCGCTGCATCTACAAGTGCAAGTTAAAACTCTACCATGTAAAGCGAAAGCCATACATCAACAACATCCAGAAATGCTGTCACCTTCTCTGGGCCCGAGCTCATTTGAAACAGACACAAAGTGGAAACATGTGCTGTGGAAAAGAGGAAAAAGACCATCCAGATTGTTGCCAGCGCAAAGTTCAAGGCCAGCATCTGTGATGGTATGGGGGTGTGTAGTGCCCATGACATGGGCAACTTACACATCTGTGATGGCACCATCAAAGCTGAAAGGTACATCCAGGTTTTAGAGTAACACATGCTGCCATCCAAGCAACGTCTTTTTCAGGGACGTCCCTGCTTATTTCAGCAAGACAATGCCAAGCCACATTCTACACGTGTTACAACAGCGTGGCTTCGCAGTAAAAGAGTGCGGGTACTAGACTGGCCTGCCTGCAGTCCAGACCTGTGGCCCATTGAAAATGTGTGGCGCATTATCAATCAATCAATCAATTTTTTTATATAGCGCCAAATCACAACAAACAGTTGCCCCAAGGCGCTTTATATTGTAAGGCAAGGCCATACAATAATTATGTAAAACCCCAACGGTCAAAACGACCCCCTGTGAGCAAGCACTTGGCTACAGTGGGAAGGAAAAACTCCCTTTTAACAGGAAGAAACCTCCAGCAGAACCAGGCTCAGGGAGGGGCAGTCTTCTGCTGGGACTGGTTGGGGCTGAGGGAGAGAACCAGGAAAAAGACATGCTGTGGAGGGGAGCAGAGATCGATCACTAATGATATGCATTATGAAGCGCAAAATACGATAACAGAGACCCGGACTGTTGAACAACTGAAGTTGTACATCAAGCAAGAATGGGAAAGAATTCCACCTTCAAAGCTTCAACGATTAGTGTCCTCAGTTCCCAAATGCCTATTGAGTGTTGTTAGAAAGAAAGGTGAGTAACAGTGGTAAACATACCACTGTCCCAGCTTTTTTGAAACGTGTTGCAGGCATCCATTTCAAAATGAGCAAATATTTGCAAAAAAAAAACAATAAAGTTTATCGGTTTGAACATTAAATATCTTGTCTTTGTGGTGTATTCAGTTGAATATAGGTTGAAGAGGATTTGCAAAACATTGTATTCTGTTTTTATTTACATTATACATAATGTCCCAACTTTATTGGAATTGGGGTTGTAGAAATTTTTTGAGGTTTTTTTTTTTTTGGTGGGTAAATATACCTGAAAATGCACCAGAATGCATCTGAGAGCATCTGAGATTTCAATTTTTCTGGGTGAGAACCCCAGACCCCTTGCCAAAAACTTAGATTCCATCATGCATTAATGATGTGAACTTCAAGTGAACATCACGCAAACAATTAAAAACACTGCGTGTGAGTGCGAGTGATTGCGTCAGCGCACCGCATCAGTATGCAGCTTATCTGAATGATTATAATGAGAGGTTAAATCTATCATAAACATACTTGTCAGATTTTTGGACTGTTGGGTGATTATGTTTTCAGTTACTGTCTTGTTTGGGTTGTTTTTGTGTTGTGTCGTCTCTTGCTGTCTTTCTGCTTGGGTTTTCTCTGTCCTGCTTTTTCTTGTCTCTTTCTCTTGGCTCTTGGTGGTGGGTGTATCTCTCTGTCTGGCCACACCCCGGTTCTGGGAGTTTCTCCACACCTGTTCTTGATTTGCAATTAATCACCTGGGTGCTTTATAAACCTCACAGTTGCTTTTGTTCTTTGCCAGATCGATGCGCCTTGTGCCTTTGTTCCAGCTCAGTTCTTGTATTTTTTGCCTTGCTGTGATTGCTTCATTGTGTTTTTTGACTACCTGCTTGTGTACCTCGACCACGCGTTTTGCCTGATGCTTCTGCTACTTTTGCTCTGTTTTGACTGCGTCTCTGTGTACCGACCCCAGCCTGTTAACTTAGCAAACGCTTTTACTCCACTGAGCTGTGTACCTTCGTCCTGCATTTGCATCCAGCTTGTCCTGCCTATCAAACCTGATAATACTTTTACAGCTGCACACAAGAAGGAATTAACATGCAACTGTTTTACTAAGCTATTACAATATAAGCATTACAAATAGTTACCTTTTTAGACGGCCAAATGTGTTCTTCACCACATTAAGTGAGTGCGAGAGATAAAAGGTGCAGCTGATTAGAGGTGTTTTCAACAGCCAATTCCAACAGATGGATTAATGATTAATCCGCTACGAAATAATTATTTTATATATGCAGCGTCCAGCGCACAATGTGTGACATCCAGTGAAACAAACTGCGACATCCAGCTGGGAGCACAGCGGGTGGGATCGTCAAGATGATGTGCGTGCAAGTGCGCGGATCAAAGTCGTGCAAGTGTCAAGGTGCCCTGACACAAGCATGTTTTTGATTCACGCAACAGCACAACCTGTGTCGTGACAATCCCACCTGCTGTGTTCACAGCTGGATGCTGTTCTTTGTTCTACCGGCTGCCACGTGCTCTGCGCTGGACGCTGCATATATAAAATAATTATTTCATGGCAGATTAATAATTTTTTTCTGAAAATTGGCCATTGAAAATGGCTCTAATCACTTCCTGGATCACAGAGGAGGTTGTAGCGGGAGCCGTTCACACACGCGCTTGCCTAGCAACCTGCAGAAAGCATTTTGAGCCATCTAAAAAGTTAATTATTTGACTTGTTTACATTGTCATGGCTTGATAAAACAGTTGCGTGTTCTTTGCTTCTTGTGTGCAGCTGTTAAAGTATGTTTATAACAGATTTAACTTCTTGTTATAATCCTTCAGACGAGCTGCGCTTTGATGAGATCCGCTGACATCACCACTCGCTCTGTTCACTGCTTGTTTACTCCACTTGATGAGCTGCACATTGTGTTGGAAATTAGATCGCACCACATAGCACGACATTTGTGCGTGAAAGATTTTTTGAACATTTCAAAATTCTCTGTCCTCAATAGCATGCACAGGCGCCCCTCTGGTGTCCTGTCTGCACCAGTTAAAGATGAGTTCACTCTCCAGCACGACACATTATGACACAGGTCGTGCTGTTGCATGAATCAAAAACATGCTCGTGTCAGGGCACCTTCAGGGCACCTTAATGCTCAAAGCCTAAACTGAGAAACAAGGGGATTGGTCATCACCCTTGGCTTTGTGGGTATGTGATGATCTTGCAGTCAACGTGGTGGGCTCAATGGTTAGACGATCCTCAGTTTGATTCCTGCCAGAAGAGAAAATCACTAATGTCCTTGGGCAAAGTCTTTAACCAGTAAGTTGGTCCTGATGTGTAGTTTGAGCACCATGCTTGTGTGTGCGAGTTTGAATGGATGAATGTGAGGCATCATTGTAAAGTGCTTTGATCATCAACATCAGATGGAAACGTGCTAAATGCATTCCATTTACAATTTATTCTCTCTTGGGCTGTCAGTGCCTCTGCACACATGTTCAAAATACATGAGGTAGGCCTGCCTACAGAATTGTTTGCTGAGAAAACAGCAAAGTTTATATGGTGTATATGGTATGATTTCCACTTTCATCACTTTTTAGCTATGCAAAATTTGTTTGATGTCCTGTGCAGCCCACTTCATAAATGAATGAGGGATTTACTCAATCTGCCCCCCTTACACTAGCAGAAAGGGGTCACCCATATTAATTTCTCTCCCCGCTGTAACTTGCGTAGCAACCCAGTGTCTGTATGTGTGTGTGTGTGTGTGTGTGTGTGTGTGTGTGTGTGTGTGTGTGTGTGTGTGTGGTGTGTGTGTGTGTGTGTGTGTGTGTGTGTGTTTAGTCCAAACTGACAGCATGTGTTGTGACATAAAAACTGTGACACAAATTGTGACAGCTGTGGTATACAACATGAACACAGATTCACAGACGATCTGAACCTTGATGCTAATGTGCACATTATTACTGCCACCCACATGTGCACAGACACCTGGTCCAGAAGTCTCATTAAACCCACGCAGAAGTGTGAGCATGCACATCATCCATTTCTCTTTCTCTATATCTGTCTCTCTCTCTTTCATTAATCTATATTATAATAGCCAAGTGGCCTCTGTGTGCGTGCGTACGTGCGTGTGTGTGGCTTCCATCACAGAGAAACTGGGGAGAGCTGCCGTTTGCCGTTTGATATGTTTATGTATTTCGGGTGATGGATGAATGCTGCATGGGCGCAGCAGGGGCGATATTGCATTTGCTCTACCATACTGTTGTGACAAAAAGGGAGCTGAGCCAAAAGGCGAACCTCTCGATCTACTGGTCAATCTTCGTTCCTACTATCATCTATGGTCATGAGAGTTAGGTCATGACCGAAAGAACTAGATTGCTGGTACAAGCGGCTGAAAGCGGTGTCTCCCTTAGAGATAAGGTGAGACGTTCGGTCATCTGTGAGGAGCTTGGAGTAGAGCCATTGTTCCTTTGTGTTGAAAGGAGCCATCTGAGGTGGTTTGGGCATTTGATAAGGATGCCCCCTAGGCGCCTGGTGTTCCAAGCATGTCCAGCGAGGAGGTTCCGTGGAAGACCCAGGGCTAGGTGGACAGATATGATCTCCACAGTGGCCTGGGAATGCCTCGGTATCAGAGGTGGTTACTGTGGCCCGAGAAAGTTTGGGGTCTTCTGCTGGAGTTCCTGCAAAATCCGCGATGGGACTGAGCTCCCAATGATTAAGTGACAGTGTATATTTCCAAATATCTGTCAATCAAAACAGGATTCAGCCTTTTGACTGATCCTCCAATCATCATGTGGAAGCTCAGCGTCCAGGCTAGCCCACAGCTCCATTCACCCCCATTGACACTGAGTGCCCGGGGGTGGGCCAAAATTGTGACATTTATCCAATGACCATTGAGTTTCAGTGCAATGGAGAAAAAAAAAACTGTTCTATGCTGTCCCATTGAAATGAATGGATGCTCAGCTTTTACAGGGAAATGCATTGGCCATAGAAAAAGATTTCTTTAAATCTATGACATTGATGCTACGTGAATGTATGAGAAGTTAACACAATGATTTGTGACAAGTAGCTGATTCAGCATGAACTCGTCTTCGGGACAGACGTGTTCTAGTGCATTTGTAGTCAGTGAAATGTTACACAACTGCACATATTTGAAGCTGAGCTTCCCTTGCAGTCTTAGAGAAAGTGATACAGCTTCATGGTGAAGTGGTATAGATGAGGACTTTCTGTAAAAGAAGACCTGAAAGTTTAGCTATAAATTGCCAGAAGGTACATCTGAGATGCAAGCCTAGAATTGATCTGTTTTGGTGAAAGAATATCCTTTTCCTCTCTACTCCACTATGAAGCTAAAGCCCTGTTTACACATAGATGGTTTTGTCGGCGGGTAGTACGTAGACTGAAGTTCGCGGGTAGTTCCAGCGGTTTTCGCCAGTGGGGGGGGGGGAAAGGGGGTGGAGCATTTCGGCCGTCGTTTGACCACAGCGTAGCTATCGCAAATAGGCCGGATAAACGCCGCTAAATCCGCCGAATAAAGCAGCGTTTTGACACCGTAGCATCTGGCTTACGTCAGGCAACGGGGGTTAATACCCAGTTCTGTCCTTTGCAATCGCAGGTTAAGACGCGCGTGAGAACGGCGGTGTTCTGCTGCCGCCGATAATGCCCTGTGTACCGCTGGTTAATCCAGGCAAATCCTGCGTTTTATCCAGGCAAATCCTGCGTTACTCCAGGATCATTTGCATATAGGCACCGCCCCCAGAGTATAATAGGCTGAAGCAGCAGGAATACATGCCTCTGTCACTGCAGGGGGAGGGAGATCATCCTCAGCCTTTTCTTCTCCTTCCTTTCCCCCTCCTCAACGTGTTGCTCCGTCTCCACCACAGGCCTCCCCTCTGCTTCTGAACCAGACCTCTTGGTTTCCTTCTTCTTTAAGTCCTTGCCGCTGCCAACTTTCTTTTAGGAGGCATACTGGAGCTTCTCTGCAAAAATATCTGGAGCTGGCCGCAAGTGAGAGGCCTGCATGCAGCACACTAGTGTTTTTATACTGACCGCCGCCTATCGGCTGTTTGGAATGCCGTTTTTAACTGGGAGTGGCGTTTAGAACAGCGTACTGTCCGCTAGCACCGCCGTTTTGTCTGCCTTCTGTCGCCGGTCTTAAAACGCTGTTGTGTACGCGATGGTGCTCTATCTCCATTTTATACGCCGTGATTAGGGATACAACGCCGGCCACCGAATAACGGCGGTGTAACTGCGGCACTACAGGAAGGGACAGGATAAAACGGCGATTAAACGTATCAAACGCCGAGTTGTTCGCGTGTCTCATGTTGTCACGCGAAGTTCTCCGGGAGCGCTCCCGGATTATTCGACACTGTTGAATAATTTTTGCGATGATTCCCGGTGAAGCCAGAAACTAAGCCACGCCCCTAGCGCCAGCTTTAACAACGGCGTTGATCCCTAAGACGGCCCGGAGGAGGCAAAAACTCTTCCGGGACGCTTCCGGGAGCTCTTACCATCTATGTGTAAACGGGGCTTAAGAGCAGTGATGCAAAATGTAGAATTTGTGCTGTGCACAATTCCTCCAGTCACAGCCACATAAGTCTGGGTGTCTTGGTGGCTTTCCCCACTCTTTTCTTTCTTTCACAGTCTATCAGTTTTTGAGAACTGTCTGCTCCATGCAGATTTTCCAGAGAGTGCCATACTGTCTGTATTTCTTCATAATTGATAAAGGTAAAGTCCAAGACATATTCTGTGGTAGCTTTACCGTCAGAAAGCCTCGTCCACAACTACCACAAAAGACTCCAAGCTGTCATTGATGTTAAGAGACAGTTTTTTTTTAAGGATCAGGCAGGCTGTGATTCAAGCCGACTTGGATTTCAACGGAACATGGTTCAGAGATGGACCCTACCAAAAAACGAATTTTCCCAAGATTTTTCGACCGAAAACCAAATGATGACTTTGCCAGGAGTCATCAAAGTTCAAGCCAAAAATACGCAATAACTGATATGTGATTAAATTCCAATCTTTCAAGTGGTGTAACATTCAGCGCCATCAATTCCCCCAGCCAGTTTAACTATGAAATGACTTATGCCGGCAAACTCTTTCATCTTACATACATATGAGGTTGGGGGATTGATGGTGCTGAATATAGGGGGCCCTCAAAGTCTGGTCATTTTGCAAAATTGGCTGTATTTAAAGACCCATAACCCCCTGTGCCATCAAGACCCCAACCAGATTTCAGTGTTATCAACAAATATAGGCCCTACTCTGTCAAATGCACTGAAAAAAACATGGGGGTCTTGATGCGCTGGCCACCAGGGGGCACCAAAGTACTTGACTTGGCCAATTTAAGGAGGTTTTAGACCACGAAATTTGCAGGAGTGGATATAAACTAAATCTCTACTTTATATAACAGTGTGCAGAATTTTGGGGACTCCTCTTACTGGTCATACTGGTTTCACACCCCGTTTTAATCAGGTCATTGAATACATGCTCACTAACCCAATTGCATGAATTACCACATGAATGCATGCATGATCTGATGATATTTTCTTTTGATTTACTTCCCTTATGTACAGTCAGTCCAATACAAGTGTATTGGTATCATTTGCTATGGCAATAAAGTTGTGAACATGTCCTGTTCAATAGAACATAAGAATTTTCCTGAAGTTATTTTTTCCCATACCTAAATCCTCAAGTCTGCCAAGTGAAAAGGCAATTTTAGGCATATCCATGAAAGTTATGCATGAACTCTTGTACTGCAGATGACACAGATTGAGAGACAAATGTCTGACCAAGAAATAGCCACAAAAAAACACCTGAAGCATTTCCTGTATTTTAATGTGAATTGATTTATATATGCTACATTTGTTTATGCTACATTTTTACATAGATTTTTTAAGTTTACAATTTATATTTACATTCTAAGTTATGGAAATGGTTTGTTAAAAAATATTTCTGGTTTTCACAGTAAAAAAAACTTTTTCTGATTCACATTTTATGTTTTGGTGTGACTATTGGGTCACTGTTGTTTTAATGCTGCATGTCAGAATGAAAGAAAAACTCACAGAGGTGAGGTTGTGCTAAAAAATGACACCAAACAAGGCCAGGTAAACAGTTTTTTAACGCAAATTAAAGGTTAAACCAGAAGTAGTCAAAAACACCCCAAAATAGCCAAGACTCCAGAGGGTTAGGAACTGAGGTATGTACGCATTTGATCAGGGTCATTTGGGTAGTTTATGTTGTCATTATGATTTAAAAAGACTAAACACAGTTGTTTGACAATAAATGGCTTCACTTAACCACTAACCATGAGTGAAAAAAGTTTTTGTGATATCAATATCAATCATATTCTTTGAAAAATGGCTACAAAACCAAAAATTCTGCCAGGGTATGTAAACGTTTGAGCACCACTGTGTGTGTGCGCGCGTGTGTGCATGTGTGTGTGTGTGTGTGTGTGTATATATATATATGTATATATACATACAGTGGTGGGCATAGCTAACCAAAACGTTCGCTCAGCTACTCATTAATCAGATAACTGAAAAGTTATCTTTTATGACGCTTAACTGATAAACTGCAATAAAAATATTCTTTATTACAGATAACCGATAACTGTTAGTATTGATTCGGACGAGGCCACGTCAGATTACACTGTTGGCTTCTGATAAGCCAGTTTCGCTTTAAGTGCCGCAGGGGCTGCTGGGTAAATTCAAGGATCAAAAACACAAAGAACACACCAAAAATGAATGAATAATAAAAAATAATAAAACCCCAAACACTGTCATCATCTTTCAAAAGCAGTAAAGCACAGTATTAGAAGTCACAGTATCTCTGTATTAGATACACCGTCATTTACGAGCTAAACGTTGACCCTTTTTTCACATGCTTTGAACCCTGTGGCTTAAACAATCGAAATACGCCCATTAATGCATTGATTGGAAGAGTAAAAGACACACGTAGTAAATATAAATTCTTACCTGTTACTTTCAGTGGGATTCATCTGAATAAATCCATATAAAGCGTCCTGCTTATCCAAACGGTGTCTAAACAGTGAAGAAAAGTCCCCGTACATGGCTGCGCCAAGAGAGCTCCTCTCTCCCACAGAGTCTTGGCGATTAAATTATCCCATGCCACAAAGAAATAAAATAAAATAATGTTAAAATTAGTGTGTTTTGTTTTTGTGTCACGCAGGCAATAACACTATAACGTCCAAAGTGAAGTTGAACTACACTACCCACAATGCTCCCTGCATCAACCGGCCAGTCATGTTTTGGGCTTAATGATGACGTCATCAGCAAACAACAGCCAGTCTGCCAAGAAATACTGATGTACACATGATAGGGATTAAAATGCTTGATTTTAGGGTTTACAAATGTTTTTGACCGGGAAAAAAAAATGTTATTGACTGAAAGTGATCAGAACTAAATTTATTGGAAGATAATTGGTCCGATGATGGTTTTAAAAATTATCTGAAAAGATAATCCACTAGCAAAAACATTGGTTTTGGTAATTATCGGGTGTTGGATTAGCTGAACAGTGCCCACTACTCTGTATGTGTGTGTGTGTGTGTGTGTGTGTGTGTGTATATATATATATATATATATATATATATATATATATATATATACACAAGGTCTGTTAGAAAAGTATCCGACCTTATTATTTTTTTCAAAAACCATATGGATTTGAATCACATGTGATTACATCAGACATGCTTGAACCCTCGTGGGCATGCAAGAGTTTTTTCACACCTGTCGGTTACGTCATTCGCCTGTGGGCAGTCTTTGAGTGAGGAGTGGCCCAACCTCTCGTCAATTTTTTCATTGTTTAGGAACGGCTCAGAGACTGCTGCTTTGTTTGATCTAACTGAGTGGACACCATTCAATAGATTCAGCTGGTTTTCGGTAAAAATTTTAATGGCTGATGAGAGATTTTGGTCTGTAAGTGTCGCTTTAAGGACGGCCCACGGCGCCTGACGGCGATCTGCGCTCCGAGGCGGCGGCGTCTCGCTGTTTCAAGCTGAAAACTTCCACATTTCAGGCTCTGTTCACCCAGGTCGTCGTCAGAGAACAGAGAAGTTTCAGAAGAGGAGTTTATGCGGACATTCCACTGTTAAAGGAGATTTTGTAATGAAAGAACGTGCGGGCAGATTCGCATGTCGGGCCGGACCCGACCGTGGGGGGTCACGACAGGAAAAACACCTCCATTGGAAACCTTAACGGACAAGTTGGAACATGCCCAGCTGTTAAACAATTTCTCAGATACTCACTTGTTGAAAGCCATCAAAAGCCGCCTGAATTTTACAAATGGTTTTCAACACGGAGGTGTTTTTCCTGTCGCGGCGCAGACGGATTTGCGGCGTCGTCACGGAACCGACTCGGCGAATTTGCCCGCACGTTCTTTCATTACAAAATCTCCTTTAACAGTGGAATGTCCGCATAAACTCCTCATGCCGACTTCTTTTGAAACTTCTCTGTTCTCTGACGATGACCTGGGTGAACAGAGCCTGAAATGTGGAAGTTTTCAGCTTGAAACAGCCAGACGGATGCCACCTCCGACCGCGCCGCGCCGATCCGCTTTGTGAGCTGTCCTTAAAGCGAAAGAAACTCCACAATCTCTCATCAGCCGTTAAACTTTTCACCGAGAACCAGCTGAATTTCTCGAATAGTGTCCACTCGGATATCCCTCACAGGATCTGAAAAAATTTTGATAAAGCAACGCGCGCCGTCTCCAGCAGCGTCTCAAACAAAGGATTTCAGCCGAGAGGGCTGGACCAGTGCTCACTCAAAGCCTGCCCACAGGTGAATGACGTCAGCGACACGCGTGAAAAAACTCACGCATGCGCACGAGGGTTCAATCATGTCTGGTGTAATTGCACGTGATTCAAATCCATATAGTTTTTTTTTTTATAAAACTGCCGGTTAGTTTTCTAATAGACCTCGTACATATATATATATATATATATATATATATATATATATGTGTGTATACTGTATAAGAAACTGTTTCTTCCTATCTTGTTTTTTTCCATCTTTTTATGTTCAGCCATATTTTTCTGTTAATCTACCACACTATTTGCCATGTTCCATCTTTTGTTCACCCATCTCTCTGTAATAGCTTCTGTCTATATTGGTTGACATTTGTTTCTGCCCAGATGACAGTTGGGCTGCCTGTTTTCCTAGAGAGAGCCTGCTCTTGTGGACATCATTGTAGCTGATGACTAATAACACAGGATGGAAATGCTTTTTCCTTTTCATTTGTATTAATGTTTTCTTATTTCTGTTCCTGCTGTATAGAGGTGTTAATGTGGGATAAAAGAGGGAAACATGTCATGCACAGATGGAAGGGGGAAATGGAATTGGAATTTATAAAATGGAATTTGTAAAATGCTTATTGAAAATGGAGAGTGAAAATGAAAATTGTGGCATAAAGGCAGGTGGTTGTGATGACTACTGCATGCATTTTGCAGTGGCAGATGAACTCAATTGAGCCTCAGCAATTGCATTTTTGCAGCTTGTACTCAGATGTGCTGCGTGTGTCTTTCAAAATGAGAACTATCTTTGTTGTGCAGACCATATAAGGCTACATGTTTCTAGCACTCTGGGAATGTCATGGTACCACAATTCTGTAAGTGTGGCCAATGTTTTCACACCCAGATTCCCAAGATTGTTTGCTGAAGCAGCACCAATCAGAGTTGACCAACCAATGCCTTACTTTACCTCATTTACATCGGCTTTCTGGGTCGCTTGTGTGTATGGGTGTTGGAGACTTCAGCACGGTGTTTCACAGACATAATGAAATAGTCACTCCTGTGAGGACCAGAGTGCAGCAGGGTGGACACATCAATGGTTCAAACTGTGCATGAGTCTGCACAGAAAATGCAGCAGAAGGCTGATGGACCACCAAAACTATCTGTGCTACAGGCTGGATGTTGTGATTCTGTTACGGCTAACCCAATGAATAAATTGGACCCAAACTCCTGGGAACTGGCAGCCACAACGAAGTTGAATGCAGGCAGGAACACTGAAAACAGGGAACACAGAGAAAAGTCAAAATCCAGAAACACATGGAGGCATAAAAATCTACAGAGCAAAAAGATTCACTGAAGTTCTAATGAGGCCAGGTACCACAAAGCTGAGCTGAGTTTCTGGTGAGTGTGGCGTGGAAAGACCAAATACAGGTGAAAGACTATTGCCAACAAATGTGCCAACGCCTGGAGAAAATGGGAAGGGAGGAGGAGCAGAGCAAAGGCAAAGGCAGCACAACAGTACCCCCCACTCCCTCAATGGGAGCCCCCACTTGACCAACCAGGCCGACCCAGAAGGGCCCGATAAAAGTCCCGAAAAAGGGAGGGGCCCAGGATGAGGCCCAGCGACACCCAGGATTGTTCCTCAGGTCCATAACCCACTGGGAAGCCTTGGTGCCGAGTAGAGCAGAACAGGCTATCCTCCACACCTACCAACAGCACCGCAGGTGGTCTAGGACTGATGGAAAGGCCGGTTCCGTTTCTTGTTTTGGGAAAAGAGGTGGTTGACATTCAATTGTACATTTGTACATTTTGATTTGGAATAGAATGTGCAGTTTCCCCAATTCATTTGCATATATGGAAAAAAAGAAGCTATTATAAGGATTTTGAGCTTTACTCTCTTTTTTTAAATGCACTGCTATTATTTTGAACACAAGTGTACCTTGACCTGACTGACTGAGTATCTTCACAGATATGCTGGTCATTACTGAAATGAACTCTGTTCATATATTTGTGCATTGTTATTTGATCACCCGTGGAATTGGCACTTTAAAAAATTAATGCTGTCTCATGCTAATTTGGTCAGGTAATATACTGTAAGTATCATCATTCAGAAAGAAGAACCTACCAGAGGTAGGAGTAAGTCACTGTCAAGTCATTCTCAAGTCATCAATCTGCAAGTCCCAAGTCAAGTCTCAAGTCAGCTGTCAAACACTTGGTGGTCATTACGACTTGGGACTTGCTGATTCGTGACTTGATGGTGACTTACTTCCACCTCTGACCTGAGCAATATTTTATCACAGCTGAAAGATGATTAGTAGGTTACATTAAATTGGTTTTATTTTATTTTTACTCTACCAAGTATAATAACTTACAAAAGACAGCGTGTGCAGGTGTACTAAAGTGATTTTGGATGCAGCTTAATTTTAATTTGCATATGTTATCAGACATGATGAGCTGATAGAAAATTTAACACTGAAATGTGGGTTGCCGTACTTTTTAACAGAAAGTAGGATTGTGTTGTTCTCATTCATAAACAGGTACTCATAGCTTTTCATTTAGTTGTCAACTATTATCCTGGCACTTTGTATGTAATTTAGCACGTTACATTTCGAACAGTTTTGTACACTGGATTTTAGCTTGGTCGGTTTAAAAAAGGAAAAGACCCAAACTGCTAGTTAGCGGTGCGCATCTCTCCCTTATAAAATGATGTGATGCACATCTAAATACATGAACTACAATGAGTCAGGAACAATACTTTTTATTATGGAATATTTTCATTCGATGTGATTGTTTTTACAATGCGACGCAGTCTGATACAATTTTTTGTTTAATGTCCACATTCTTTTTCTGTGATAAATTAGAAGAAGCCAAAAGTGGCATTGCTTATCTTTAAATGCATATTTCATGAAAAACCGGGGGCATTCTTCAGTTTTTTGCTGCTGTGTTGCAGAACATTGGTGCTGCCCTGCCTGTGCTTGCCTTTTGGTCACCACTGGGGGCAGTAAGATAAGATAAAAACTTTATTGATCTCACAGAGGAGAAATTCACATGTTACATCAGCTCTTAAGAAAACACACAAGGTGGGTGCAAGTAGAGGAAAATGTTCATCGAACAGCGTGTGCAAGGATAAGCAATAATAATAATACTTGTAACAGTACAAGACATAAGAAATGAGGTAGAAATAGAATATGTATGTAGATTCAACTAATCAACAACTCATGCACTTCTCTTGATTTTAATATTTATTCTGCCACACCCGAGTAAGAAGAACATACATGACTTGGAAATGTTCATGTATCCATCCCCTGACTTATCTGAAGAAAACTGGTAAACCTGATTATTTACAGGTATTATACCAAAGCGTTCCATTACTTATACAACCCATCATCTTGGCTTTTATATCTTTTAATTAACTTGTATTAGGTTGTGGAGATTTGCTTTGAGTTTAAGGAAGACAATTTTATATTTTTTTTAATATTGAGAAGCCTGATTTACTTTTTGTATTTGAAATGGCATAAACAAATCAAAATGTGTGAAATATCAAGCAGCCCAATACTTTTGGAGGGCATATATATATATATATATATATATGTGCCTTATCACATGTGCGCTTAGAATCATAACTGATGATAAAGCAGGAGAAATATTTACATATTATGCCCCACTATAATGTATCCCACTGTTGCCAAGTGCTTGCTCACAGGGGGTCGTTTTGACCGTTGGGGTTTTTCCGTAATTATTGTATGGCTTTGCCTTACAATATAAAGCGCCTTGGGGCAACTGTTTGTTGTGATTTGGCGCTATATAAATAAAATTGATTTGATTTGATTTAGTGGCAGAAAGTGCAGCAAGAAGCCCAGGATAAGAATCCAGCTGTTGTTAGCATAGCATGAAAAAAGCATAAATTGTGAACAAATTGTGAACTTAATATAAATGTCAAACTGGTATATTTTTGTTACACTCACAACCGCTAATGAGCATGTTGATTTTGATTTACCTCACCAAATTAAGCCCCACCCACACAGACCTTTGAACTTGAAGGAGTTTGAAGATGCAAAAGTGGCAATGAAACAAGTTTTACTCAACAAATTTCGAATGTTAACATCGAGCCTCAGTTGATTAGTAGTAGATTTAGATCAGTCCAGGGTTCCATATATCAGTGTAGTCATATCTATTATTTTAAAATTATTTTCAATTTGTATTGGTTCATTGTTGCAACCCTACTCATAGTATAATAGCAAAATTCTGAAAATGTATACTAGTGACTTGTTTAAAGTAAAAATACAGCATTTTAACATAAAAAACTTCAGTGTGTTTATTCCTCTTTGCACTTTATACATAATTAATCCATGACTGGATAAAGAATGATCGTGCTTGGCACGTTGAAGTTAACAGTCAGAACAGCATTCTCAAGTACAACCCCAATTCCAGTGAAGTTGGGACGTTGTGAAAAATGTAAATAAAAACAGAATACAATAATTTGCAAATCCTCTTCAACCTATATTCATTTGAATACACCACAAAGACAAGATATTTAATGTTCAAACTGATAAACTTTATTGTTTTGTGCAAACATTTGCTCATTTTGAAATGGATGCCTGCAACACGTTTCAAAAAAGCTGGGACAGTATGGTATGGTATGGTATGGTTACCACTGTGTTACATCACCTTTTCTTCTAACAACACTCAATAAGCGTTTGGGAACTGAGGACACTAATTGTTGAAGCTTTGTAGGTGGAATTCTTTCCCATTCTTGCTTAATGTACGACTTCAGTTGTTCAACAGTCTTTGTTGTCGCATTTTGCACTTCATAATGCGCCACACATTTTCAATGGGTGACATGTCTGGACTGCAGGCAGGCCAGTCTAGTACCCACACTCTTTTACTATGAAGTCATGCTGTTGTAACACATGCAATTCAATTTCAATTTCAATTTATTTTCATTTATATAGCACCAAATCACAACAGAGTTGCCTCAAAGCACTTCACACAGGTAAGGTCTAACCTTACCAACCCCAGAGCAACAGTGGTAAGGAAAAACTCCCTCTGAGGAAGAAACCTCAAGCAGACCAGACTCAAAGGGGTGACCCTCTGCTTGGGCCATGCTACAAACATAAATTACAGAACAATTCATGGACGAATATACAAGAAATGCTATTGGCGCACAGGACAGGAGGATCACCGACACGAATACAGCTCCCATCTCTGGATGGAGCTGCACCTTAAACAGAAAAAACAGAATTAGGCATCAGAAAGACAAAAAATACTGTATAATTTGCCAGCATTAAACAACAAGAAAAACAGAGAATGTAGAATGTGGCTTGGCATTGTCTTGCTGAAATAAGCAGGGACGTCCCTGTAAAAGACGTTACTTGGATGGCAACGTGTTGCTCCAAAACCTGCATGTACCTTTCAGCATTGATGGTGCCATCACAGATGTGTAAGTTGCCCATGCCATGGGCACTAACACACCCCCATACCATCACAGATGATGGCTTTTGACCTTTGCGCTGGTAACAATCTGGTTGGTTTTTTCCTCTTTTGTCCGGAGGACACGACGTCCATGATTTCCAAAAACAATTCGAAATGTGGACTCATCAGACCACTTTGCGTCTGTCCATTTCAAATGAGCTTGGGCCCAGAGAAGGCGGCGGCGTTTCTGGATGTTGTTGATGTATGGTTTTTGCTTTGCATGGTAGAGTTTTAACTTGCACTTGGAGATGTAGTGACGAATTGTGTTAACTGACAGTGGTTTTCTGAAATGCTCCTGAGCCCTCGCGGTAAGATCCTTTATACAGTGATGTTGGTTTTTAATGCAGTGCCGCCTGAGGGATCGAAGGTCATGGGCATTCAGTGTTGGTTTTCAGCCTTGCTGCTTACGTGTAGAAAGTTCTCCAGATTCTCTGAATCTTCTGATTATATTATGGACTGTAGATGATGGAATCCCTAAATTCCTTGCAATTGAACATTGAGAAACATTGTTCTTACTGTTGGACTATTTTTTCACGCAGTTGTTCACCCCATCTTCACTTGTGAATGGCTGAGACTTTTGGGGATGCTGCTTTTATACCCAATCATGACACTCACCTGTTTCCAATTAGGTGTTCTTTGAGCATTCATCAACTTTCCTAGCCTTTTTTTGCACTGTCCCAACTTTTTTGAAACGTGTTGCAGGCATCCATTTCAAAATGAGCAAATATTTACACAAAAACAACGAAGTTTATCAGATTGAACATTTAATATCTTGTCTTTGTGGTGTATTCAATTGAATATAGGTTGAAGAGGATTTTCAAATCATTGTATTGTTTTTATTTAAATTTTACACAATGCAGGAGAAGAGTAGCCTAAAGCCTTTTTAGTGATTTAGCTTTGGTTTTGGTCTGTCTCTAATCGGGTCAACCGAAGCCTCAAAAAATACGTAAAGCTGAAAAGCAGAGAATGATACGGAGGTGTGTTGGAAGCCAAATTTGTTCATTTCAGCTCACAATGATGTAATAAACCACACTGAATCTAACAATAATGACACCGGAATGTGTAGCTTTATTACTTTGTGAAATTGCTAAAACAGGTGTGCTCTGTTACAATCATGATATGTCACAAAGATGCATTCAGGCTGTTAGAGTAACTTCCAAATATTCAAGGCTGATTTAGCTAATTGGTGCTGCATATCATGGTGTGATGACACAGACATAATGAGAGGCAATATTAAATGTATGTTAATGTACGTTAATGTACGTATGTTAAATGTGTCACCATGGGAAAAGCATATTTTCCTTTGGCTGTAGATTTTAGTTACAAAGTGCTCATCACCATAAACATGTCTGGTGTATTATGAGGATGTGAGCCTCAAGAGGACAGACCCATTACAACCTGTAAAACAGAACATTTCATCATGGGCCGTACAAATTATCACAGGCAATTAAGACCCTGGTGTTAGATTACAAGGATTATGCCTAACAGCCCCACTGTGGTGTAAACCTTGCTCAGACAGCTTGTAGACAACATGCACCTGTAAAGTACAGTGAATGGCATTGTAAGTGCTTAGTGTACTGTGAAGCCTGTGCCACATCATCAAGGTCCAACAACATAACTCATAGCCCACATACATTAACGTTGCTTCTCAAGAGGTATCCTCAAATACAATAGTCTTTCTTTGGTAGTTTAACTCTTAATTTTCATTGTCTTACTGTATGGTTGTTGTTGTGTGGGCCGCTGAAGAGGAGGTACTGCTGGCCCACCACCACCAGATGGCGCCCTGCTTGGAGTGCGGGCTTCAAGCACGAGAGGGCGTCGGAACCACTGGAGTGACAGCTGTCACACATCATCAACACCAGCTGTTACTCATCACCTTCATCCTCCATAAAAGCCGGACTGCAACTCCACCTCCCTGCCGAGAAATCAGCTACCATTCAGGTAATTTTCTCTGCTGAACAAAACATTGTGTAATAGTCTGAACTTCTTTTGCAGCCGTTTTCCTGTGGTGTTTGCCTTATCTGTGGGATTGGCATTTGGTGTGATCAGCGACGGCTTCGCTTCACACCCCAACCGGATAAGTGGTTAGACAGGAGCTGCACGAGTGTGTGATTGGAGGTGGAGGTTTTCCCTCCTGGAGGATTCAAACACCGGAGGATTGCTGGGTGTGTATTCACACACCCACCACTAACTGTTCTGTTTCTGCCAAGCAGTACCGGGTCTGACTGCTGAAGACAGTGGCCACCTGGGGCACAGGGCTTGGCGGCTCCGGTGTTCTTCAGATCCATTGGTGGTGGAAGCTGTGTGGGATCCGGCTCTTCTCTCGCCAGATGTCTTCTATCTTCGAGCCTGCCCACACGTCACCTTGTGTATAATTGACAATCCACAATATTGTTATTGTCTGTAATTCGTTGTGCGATTCACAACATTAAATTGTTACTTTTTGGCTTATCCATTGTCCGTTCATTAACGCCCCCTGTTGTGGGTCCGTGTCACGACACCTTCCCAACAGGATTTCTCGGCCAATGTCATGGATCCCGAGGGGCGTCAACCAGAGCTTGAACAGCCAATGGAAGAGCGAGGTGCACAGGCGCCAGCAGGAGGCGTGTTAGGTGAGCTGCAGCAAATTCTAACCGCTTTCACTGCTCGGGTGGATTTGGTAACCGAGCAGAACGTTATTCTCAATCGGAGGATGGAGGCTCTCACCGCCAGGGTGGAGGCGCACAATCAAAGCGCTGCAGCACCTCCTCCTGCTGGTCCCATGTCAGACACAGACATTCCACTGGTCGTTCAACGACCCCCCCCCACCGTTCCCTGAAGCATACATAAGCCCTCCGGAGCCGTACGGAGGTTGTGTCGAGACGTGCGCGGACTTCCTAATGCAGTGTTCGCTCGTCTTTGCACAGCGTCCCGTCATGTATGCGTCAGACGCTAGCCGGGTGGCTTATGTCATTAATCTACTTCGAGGAGAGGCACGCGCCTGGGCTACGGCGCTCTGGGAGCAGAACTCATGGCTCCTAACGTCATACGCTGGGTTTGTAAGGGAGTTCAAACAGGTTTTTGATCATCCCAACAGAGGCGAGACCGCTTCGAGTGTGCTACTGTCAATGAGACAGGGGTGCCGGAGTGCAGCCGAGTATGCAGATGACTTCCACATCGCGGCTGCGAGGTCTGGCTGGAATACCGTTGCACTCCGCGCCGCCTTCATAAACGGACTGTCTCCGGTCCTGAAGGAGCATCTGCTGGCTAAGGAGGAACCGTGGGATTTTGACGGGCTTGTCGACCTGGTTATACGCTTAGACAACCGCTTAGAGGAACACTGTCGGGAGCAGGGCGGGGGGCGTGACTGGCCACGAGCCGTCCCTCTTCCTTCCGGGTCCGAAAGGGTGCCGTCGTCCCCACGCTCCACAGCCAGAGGGCCCCGTGTGGCAACAGCTCCCCTGCTGACAAAGCTATGGACACGAGCAGGGCCAAAGTGAAACCAAATGACAGACAAAGGAGGCTGGCCCGCGGGGAGGTTTTTTCTGTGGCTCTAGTGGTCATATACAGAGGAACTGCCCCAAACGGTCAAAACTACAATGCCCGTCCTTAGAAACTGGGCTAAGGGTGGGCCATAACACGCACGCGGGGAAGCCCCGTAGATCCGCACGAATCCCAGTCAAGATCCTTAGTGAGGGTTAACCCTTCACGCCCAAGCACTCGTAGACACGGGGTCAGAAGGGAATCTGCTGGACAGCAGTATGGGCAAAGGAAGTAGGGCTCCTCTGGTGGCTCTGCCTTCACCTTTGAAGGTACGGGCACTAGATGGCACCCTTCTTCCATTAATCACACACCAGACACAGCCCGTGACATTGGTTGTGTCTGGGAATCACAGAGAGGAGATTGTGTTTATGTAACACCTTCTACCTCCCGAGTGATTTGGGTTTTTCCATGGGTGTTGAAACACAATCCCCGGATTGATTGGCCGTCTGGGGTTGTGACGCAGTGGAGCGAAACCTGCCACCGGGAATGTTTAGGATCCTCGGTTCACCCGGTGTGACAGCTAAGGAGGAGGTCAAAGTCCCCCCCAATCTGACGGGCGGTACCGGAGGAGTACCATGATCTTGCTGACGTCTTCAGCAAGATCTGGCACTCGCCCTTCCCCCGCACCCACCGTACGATTGCGCCATCGATTTGATCCGGGCGCTGAGTATCCGTCCAGCAGGCTGTACAACCTCTCACGTCTGGAACGTGAATCAATGGAGACCTACATCCGGGACTCCTTAGCTGCCGGGTTGAACCGGAACTCCTCCTCCCCGATGGGCGCGGGTTTCTTTTTTGTGGGTAAGAAGGACGGCGGACTCCGTCCATGCATCGATTACAGAGGGCTGAACGAGATTACAGTTCGCAATCGATACTCATTACCCCTGTTAGATTTGGTGTTCACGCCCCTGCATGGAGCCCAAATATTCACCAACTCGATCTTAGGAATGCCTACCACCTGGTTCGGACCGGAAGGGAGACGAGTGGAAGACAGCATTTTAACACCCGTTAGGTCACTTTGAGTACCTGGTCATGCCGTTCGGCCTCACAAACGCCCCCGCGAGTTCCAAGCGTTGGTTAATGACGTCTTGCGGGACTTCCTGCATCGGTTGTCTTCATATATCTAGACGACATACTCATCTTTTCTCCGGACCTTGAGACTCATGTCCAGCATGTACGTCAGGTCCTGCAGCGGTTATTGGAGAACCAGCTGTTTGTGAAGGGCGAGAAGTGTGACCGCACTTCTTTGTCCTTCCTGGGGTTCATCATCTCCTCCAACTCCATCGCCCCTGATCCGGCCAAGGTTGCGGCGGTGAGAGATTGGCCCCAACCAACAAGCCGTAGGAAGCTGCAACAGTTCCTCGGCTTTGCAAATTTCTGCAGGAGGTTCATTAAGGGCTACAGTCAGGTTGTTAGCCCCCTGACAGCCCTGACCTCCACTAAGGTCCCCTTCACCTGGTCGGATCGGTGCGAAGCCGCATTTAGGGAGTTGAAACGCCGGTTCTCGCCTGCACCAGTTCTGGTGCCGCCTGGATCCTAATCGCCAGTTCACAGTGGAAGTGGATGCCTCTGACTCAGGGATAGGAGCCGTGCTGTCCCAGAGCGGGTGAGTCCGATAAGGTTCTCCACCCTTGTGCTATTTTTCCCGCAGGTTGACCCCGGCCTGAGAGGAATTATGACGTCGGCAATCAGGAACTCCTGGCGGTGAAGGAGGCTCTTGAAGAGTGGAGACACCTGTTGGAGGGAGCGACGGTGCCCTTCACGGTTTTACAGGACCATCGGAACCTGGAGTACATCCGGACCGCCAAGCGGCTGAACCCCAGGCAAGCCCGCTGGTCACTGTTCTTCGGGCGCTTTGACTTCCAGATTACATACCACCCCGGGTCCAAGAACCAACGATCGGATGCCCTGTCCCGGGTGCACGAAGAGGTTGGACGAGTTGTCGGACCCAACAGAGACCATCATCCCAGAGTCCACTGTCATGGCCACCCTCACCTGGGACGTGGAGAAGACCGTCCATGAGGCCCTGACACAGAACCTGGACCTGGGGACCGGCCTGAGGAACAATTGTACGTCCCACCAGAGGCCAGACTGCGGTTTTGGACTTCTGTCATGGTTCCAAGCTCTCCTGTCATCTGGGGTGCGCAGGAACCATGGCAGTGGTCCAGCAGCGCTTCTGGTGGGCGTCTATGGAGGCCGACGTCTGGGCATTACGTCCAGGCCTGTACCACTGTGCCAGGGGCAAGGCCGACCATAAGAGGACTTCGGGACTCCTCCAGCCCTTACCGGTGCCTCACCGCCCCTGGTCCCACATCGGCCTGGACTTTGTCACGGGCCTCCCGCTGTCCCAGGGCAACACCACCATCCTCACGATAGTGGACCGGTTCTCCAAGGCGGCCCACTTCGTGGCCCTCCTGAAGCTCCCTACGGCCCAGGAGACAGCAGACCTCCTGGTCCACCACGTCGTGCGTCTGCATGGGATACCAGCGGACATCGTCTCGGATCGTGGTCCTCAGTTCTCCTCCCAGGTTTGGAGGAGCTTCTGCAGGGAACTGGGGGCCACCGTGAGTCTCTCGTCCGGGTATCACCCTCAGACAAACGGACAGGCAGAGCGGGCTAACCAGGAGCTGGAGCAGGCCCTCCGCTGCGTAACCTCCGCGCACCCAATGGCCTGGAACGCCCATCTGGCCTGGATCGAGTACGCCCACAACAGCCAAGTGTCATCTGCCACCGGCCTCTCCAGTTTGAGGTGTGTTTGGGGTACCAGCCCCCATTGTTCCCGCTTGTGGAGGGAGAGGTCGGTGTGCCTTCGGTCCAGGCCCACCTCAGGAGGTGCCGCCGGGTGTGGCAGACCGCCCGTTCTGCCCTGTTGAAGTCCCGGACGAGGGCCAAGGCCCATGCAGACCGCCGGCGTTCCCCGGCCCCTGCATACCAGCCCTGTCAGGAGGTGTGGTTATCGACTAAAGGACATCCCGCTGCAAGTGAGTCACAAAAACTCAAAGACCAGTTTATCGGACCATTTCCCATCCTCAAGGTTCCTCAGGTCCGCCGCAGTGAAGCTAAGCTGCCAGCTTCACTGCGGATCCACCCGGTTTTCCACGTGTCACGTCTCAAACCCCCATCACATCTCACCACTCTGCACCCCTGGACCTGCACGCCTCCTGCCCGGATCATCGACGGGGAGCTGCATGGACCGTGCGTCGGCTCCTGGACGTCCGTCGTAAGGGTCGGAGGTTCCCATATCTGGTGGACTGGGAGGGGTATGGACCCGAAAACGCTCCTGGGTGAAGAGGAGCTTCATCCTGGACCCCCGGGCCCATCCTGGCCGACTTCTACGCCCGGCACCCGGACAAGCCTCCACCTCCCTGCCGAGAAATCAGCTACCATTCAGGTAATTTTCTCTGCTGAACAAAACATTGTGTAATAGTCTGAACTTCTTTTTGCAGCCGTTTTTCCTGTGGTGTTTGCCTTATCTGTGGGATTGGCGTTTGGTGTGATCAGCGACGGCTTCGCTTCACCACCCCACCAGATAAGGGGCTAGACAGGAGCTGCATGAGTGTGTGATTGGACGGTGGACGGTTTTCCCTGATGGAGGATTCAAAACACCGGAGGATTGCTGGTGTGTATTCACACACCCACCACTAACTGTTCTGTTTCTGCCAAGCAGTACCGGGTCTGACTGCTGACGACCAGTGGCCACCTGGGGCGCAGGGCTTGGCGGCTCCGGTGTTCTTCAGATCCGTGGTGGTGGAAGCTGTGTGGGATCCGGCTCTTCTCTCGCCAGACGTTCTTCTATCTTCGAGCCTGCCCACACATCCCCTTGTGTATAATTGACAATCACAATATTGTTATTGTCTGTAATTCGTTGTGCGATTCACAACATTAAATTGTTACTTTTTGGCTTATCCATTGTCCGTTCATTAACGCCCCCTGTTGTGGGTCCGTGTCACAACACCTTCCCAACAGTTGTGAGACTTAGATGTTAGCAGGAAACTTAATGGGATAACTAGGTACAAGGATTCTTCCAGAACTGCAACTATTAATTGATTAATCATTTTTTATTGACTATTGCATAAATTGACAACTATTTTCATAAGTGATTGTTTTTTGTATTTTGTTTTAAATCTAAATTTTCTGATTTTCATCTTAATGTGACTACTTTCTGGTTTATTTTACTAGTTTCTTCACTTCTATCTGGCAATAAACATCAAACAACATCTTGAGCATTGGAAATCTTTGATCAGCATTTTTTATTTCCTGACATTTTATGGACCTAACCACTAATCAATGAATCAAGACTGTAATTGATTGATTAATGGACTGTAAATGAAAACTCAGTGTAGGTAGTATCACTTGCGGTAAATGGTAAGTGAGCTGCATTATATAGCACTTTTATGGTCATAATGCTTTACAGTGATTCTTCACATTCTCCCATTCATGCACACTTGACCATCACCTCCCCCATAGTGAGGGGAACACCAGCTATGACCTCATTGTTGAGTACTCCAAGGGATTGAGAAGGCCAAGGGGATACCTATCTTTCACCTGGCTGCAGCACATGGATGGTTACTTTCAAGAGGTGGGTATGGGCCAGTTGCCTGCCTGTGTAGTTGCCATCCAGAGCTCAAAGCTATTCCTTGCAGGCATATCTTCAGAATTTCATGGGTTGAATCAATTTTGAAACCCCTTATGAATTGAGCTCGTCACCCTGAATAATCAATATAATAATGTACAGACACTGGTTGCCAACTGCTAATAAACACCACAGATGAAGAAGTAGTTGTCGCACCATTCATGGCCATTCAGTGCTGGAAAAGGAACAGCAAAACAGCAGTGGATGATGGCAAGAGTTATTAACTAACAAAAAGAAAACTGAATGAAAGAAAATGATGAAAGATGCAAGATAAAGTGGTGTGTGCTCTGTGAAGACAAAAGCTTTTTTCTGCGGCGGAGGGAAGAGACAATTAGCAGGACAACAGGAGCAGCTGTGTTTACCTGCAGAGAACCACACGGAGTTTCAAACCAGCAGACTCATCCCTTTGTTGTATAGAAAAGCACATATTAAAGTACAGCTATAAATTATTACAGAAAATGGTTGGAAGTGAAGGCTTGAATGTTTTGACAAGGTGTGCCATGAGAACCGATACCTTGGTATCTATTTGATACAAAAATTCTGAAAATGTGACTATGCTTGTTTTTCTGCATCCTTGTCAGTACCGAGAAACAACTGCTGGTGCAGAAATGGGCTTGTCCCCCGAAATCTGTACAATCATATCTGACTCTGTGTCGGACTGTCATGAGCATCACTTTGTTAGCACTTAATCAGGGACAGCTCACCTTTACGTAAAGTTATAGTGGGTGAAAGCTGACCAAAAGAAAATTTTGCAGAATGTTGTTAAATATGTAAGGATTAAACAACGAGAAGCCATGCATTATACAGTTTGAATGCACGACGCAGAGTCTAAAACACCAGGACGTTGTTTAATCTGCTTATACCATGGTCCCACACAGTGAGCCAACACACAAATATTTAAGTTAACTTTTTTCGTGTTCTCTTCGTCTTTCCCGTCTTCAATCTTGTCCAGTTCGTCCGATGTTAAATCTTTATGCCGTTGCTTTTGCTGTTCTCGTTTGCTCTCCTCCTCTTCCCATTCCTCTAATGTTTTATTTTGGCCAAAAATATTAACATTTACTTGAAAATCCATGTTTTATTGCATTTCTGTCATTCACCTGTCAAAACACAGCTGATCTGTGCCAACTGATTTGCGTGTTGCTATGGTGACGACCAGAGCGGAGTGATATTACAGTGACTTAACTCGCCAAACTGCGTGTGCGTATACACAAAAATAATGCACGCCAGTTAGACATGGAATTCTCACTGACCATGGTATAAACAAGATTAAACTGTGTCTCTTTTCAGAGTTGTTTGGTGTTGAAGCCCCTTAATGCTTCACTATTTGCAAGGACCATCTTCTTCTATCTGTGTCACCAGAGCACCTCATTGTCATACTGACATTGACTAGTATAATAAATTGTAGCACAATAGCAATAATAAAACTTATTCTTTCTTATTCAGTCATTATTGACTAGAGATAAAGAACAACTCCAGATTAACAAATGCTTAGTTTCATTAACTGCTGTAGTTTTTTCTTTTTCACTATATTTGCTACTACAGTGAAAATTGACCATATTCAAATTTTACATTTCAATGAATTTTGTGTGTAAAAGTGCACCATATTATTATGTCACACACACACACACCCGCCTTTTCAGATTTCTCAATGACATTCATCTCCTTGATGTGGTGGTTGCAGTGATGTGCAGCCCCAGGACATGCTCCCAAATCTGACCTGATCTGCGTCTAAGTTTCTTCAGAAACCACCTGTTGGAGAATGACATTTACAGTGCTCTGGAAAGGGTCACTTTTCCAGTTGACTTGCATTTAGTTGTGCACAGCTCCCAAATTTATGGGCGGAAACCCTATAGTTACATGTGAGCTTGTCACGTCTGCAGAATTTGTTTAATAGCATCTACCCCAGCATGATGTATGAGTGGTACAGAGATATATCCTCACTGTGAGACCTGCTGTGTGAGTGAGATTACAGTAGCAGAGAGCAGGAAAATGTGTCAGAGAGGCAGTTTAATGTTCTGTTATTGATACCAGTGAACTGACAGCCAGTAAAGCATCCAGATGCAATTTGTCCTCTTGATATTGTGGTAGATAACTATGACATTGCTGTCTTTCTTTTGTGGATCAGTCTTCAGATGCTTCATGCATTGCCTTTTCAAGACTTAAAAGCTGTCCTTTATATCTCTGTGTGTTGGTACACATAATTGAAAGGTGGCGTTTGGAGATGGTCACACAGATGGTCTTTCCTGCAGTTTGAAGAATGTTAACAAAAACCTTAGTTGTCAAAAAAACAAACAAACCCAGTGGAAGTAGTCCAGAAAGGGTGATTACGTTTTCAGCACAATGTTAAACGAAGTGTTCAGTACAAATTATGTTCAGGTCTGTGAGAATCATGAAGACTCTTTAGACTCCAGTTCTGTCCTAACTTTTGCCTTCTTCATCTGAAGAAGAAGTCCACATCTATATTCCCTGCGGCTTATTGGGTGCCTTATCCCCAAATTCCATAACATGAAGCAAATGAGAGTCTGTGTCTTCTCCTCGATGGGAACCCAGCCTGACGCTGGTTACTTCCCCAGCCGTTCCACAGCTGGGTGGACTGTAACTGCGCATAAAATGTGTTGTTCAAGGACACAGGTGGGTAGCATGACCAGGAATCTAACCCAGATCTACATATGCATTATATAATACAAATATGAAGTAGGGTTGGGCAGTAGTATGGTGATAGGGTGTTCCAGGATAGTTAAAAATAGCAACGGTATCCCGATGAATACCTTGATCAGGGGTGCCCAACCTTTTTTGAACCGAGATCTACTTTTAAAGTCAACAGTGTATCAAGATCTAACGAGCCATATGGAACGCCACAGCGTAGCCGCAACATATTGTGCACCAGTATAATAACACAATTTTCTGGCAGGTTTTAACAATAATAATGCATCACTGAAGTAAATGTGCAGGGTGGAACAGAATAAGCACAAGTAGGCCTAGGACTGGTCTCAAGTTGGAAAAGTTATTCCCTACCTTAGCTGATCTCTCATAGTCCGGACAGTAGGAGCTGTGTGCAGCCGTAAGCAGGCACTCAAGCACTCTCTGTCTGCATTAGATTCCAGATTTGGACATTCATATCAGGTGCTGCCCTGGATTTGAGCTCAATGTCATTTTTCAGTGTGAGGATCCAGGTTGAAGAGTGATGCCACTTTGGACGATATATAGTCCACATCTATATTTTCCCCAAATGGAAAACAAAGAAAACTGACAATCGGCTCTTTGGAGGTAAAGGCAATGACGCACCTGTCAAATTCTGACAAGATGCTCTGCACATGATCATAACATGGACTCTTAGGATCCACGTTCTTTGTCCTGCTACTTACGTTCTGTGTCCATGTGTGGAAAGTTCTGCAGGTCACACTGTTGCAACCTGCTTGATAGCACATGTAATATGCTTTCAAACTTGCTTTCAAATCCAAAAGTTGTGCATATTCAGCATGATTTGAACGTTTCAGAAGTTCTTTCATTCAGGCAGAAGATCGCTCCAGAAAGGGATGGACTGAAAGGCGTGAGCAGAGGGGATTTAACCAGGTTAACATTAGAAGTTAGCATCGTATTTCTTGTGAATCGTCTGAAATGCTGCTCCAAATTCCCTTTCTTCAGTAAAGCCACATTTACATTGCAGATAAGACAGATGGATTTGCCATGCGAATAAATGAAAAAATAATCCAGGATGAAAATTATAATTTTTTGTTTCTTATCCACCACAGAAGAAGAGCTCTTGTTCTTCACTGGCATTTAACGGCAGTCAGCGTCCTTGTTGGTGCATTGCTGCCACCTGCTGCCACCTGCAGCAATAAATCCTTTTGAGTCCAGGGACAGATGATTTTTTTTTTCATGCGATCGACCGGTTGGGCACGCCAGACCTTGATTAACAATCTGGTGTGTAAGGTGTGCTGTTTATAATAAGTGCCTGAAGAGTGTGTGTCATTGTTGACTGGCAGTGGCACTCTGTGTATTTTGAAGATGCTACAAAAGTAATGGCAAAACATCTATAAATTATGGAAGACTAATGTATCAAATAAAGAACCGATCCAAAAAAGCAAGCTTTCATACTCGCTAGGGCATGTGAGTGGAACAGGAGTGTGTGTGGAGCAGAGCCGAATGGTTTCAGCAGGAGCATGGTACATTGGTTCATGACCTCATGAGTTTGTATGCAATAGACTCTGAGAAATACATGACCTAGAAAAATAATAGAATAAACTGAATTAATTAACGCTGCCACCAAGACCGACACCCCATCTACCACTAGCCCCAAATGCTCAACCTGATATGAAAACAGCCTACCTGTTCAGAGTGTTTTTCCAGTGTGTATATATATACAAGGTCTGTCCATAAAGTATCTGTTATGTGTCGACGCGGGTTGAGGAGCGGACCTGCGTCTGACAGAACCCAGCGCTAAAATAACCAGAAAGCGGTTCCAATAACAAAACAATTTATTCTTTCCACCCTCTGGTGCATAACAAAGTGAATAAACAAAAGATGCGTCAGTCTGGTGGAGTGAAGGCTGGCACGCTCTCCAGCGCCTAAAAGGATCGAAGCCCGGCGCTTCTGGACTCACTTTTACCGCCAAACACCCCCCAGGTGGACACGACAAACCGACTCTCTGCGAAGGATAGAAGAGGTGAGGTAAGTCAGCAGTTACAAGCAATATCCTTCAAAAGGCACACACCATCAGCAACACATTCAGGTCTGTATTTAAGCTTTATGCAAATGAGCAGCTTCTCACAACAGGTGGAGGATCAGTTGTCCGCACGCCGCAGCAGTGAGAAGCAAGCTGCACAATTCTCATCACAATTCAAATATACTGCGTAACAAAATACCAAGTTACTATCAACAGTAGTCAAACAATTAATCACCTCTGATGTGTGCTGACAGCATGTGTCCCTCACCCTTCCTGCTTCACAGGCACGATGTGTCAAACACAGGCGCGGTCCTCAGCGTCTCACAAACGAACATCACAAGGTCGAGTTCCCGGCAATTCTGCTTGAATCACACATGGCTTAAATGCAGAACGCCATCTAATTATCTGCTTCAGCTGAAAGTCTTTAAGGTTGCATGTGAGCACCATCCACAGGTGCTGCACATAACGTTGATGAGGGTGAAGGACTCTTCTGCCAGCACCTTCTCCACAGACAAATCAGTTTTCATACCACCTGGAGAGCAGGTGGTATTTATTTTTTTTAACTATATGGATTTAATTCATATGTTTTCACGTCAGACAAGCTTGAACCCTTGTGCGCATGCGTGAGTTTTTCCACGCCTGTCGGTGACGTCATTCGCCTGTGAGCACGCCTTGTGGAAGGAGTGGTCCCGCCCCATCGTCGGATTTTCATTGTCTGGAAATGGCGGAATGATTTGGGGCTTTTTTCCATAGCAATTTTTTCAGAAGCTGTTAGAGACTGGCACCTGGAAACCATTCGAAAAATTTATCTGGCTTTCAGTGAAAATTTTACGGCCTTCACAGAGAATAAGGACTATTACTACAGCTTTAAGGATGGCCCACAATGGCACTCGGCATGCCGCGCTCCAAGCTGCGACGACAGGCACGAACCACTGGATCATTTCTAAGTGGATGGCTGTGTGGAGCTGGGACCGTCGTGTGCACTTTCTCTGGTTATCACAAGAGCTGGACATCAACCATTTTCTGGCAGATTTCACTTTTAACAAGAGATTTTGTCGTGGAAAGCCGCGCGGAGGCTTTGTGCGTCACGACCGGTTCGCTGTTCGAGCGAGACAAAGAACGCCTCTGTTTCGGCGTGTCAGAGGACACGTTCGGACATGCCCAGCTCTCCACAATTTCTCTTATAACTCACTCGACTGGTAAGCATTGAAAGCCGAGATAGGCATGTCCGAACTTGTCCTCTGGCACGCCGAAACGGAGGTGTTCCTTTGTCTCGCTTCCAAAGCGAATTAGTCGTGACGCGCGAAGCCTCCGCGCAGCTTTCCATGAAAAAATCTCTTGTTAAAAGTGAAAGCTGCCAGAAAATGGCTGATGTCCAGCTCTTGTGATAACCAGAGAAAGAGCACATGACAGTCTCATATCCACAGAGCCATCCGTTTAGAAATGGTCCGGTGGCTTGTGCCGCATCGTCGCAGCTCAGAGCGCGGTGCGCCGAGCGTCCTTAAAGGGGTCCTTAAAGCTGTAGTAACAGACCTTATTCTCTGTGAAGCCCGTAAAATTTTCACCGACAGCCAGATAAATTTTTCGAATGGTTTCCAGGTGCCAGTCTCTAACAGCTTCTGAAAAAATTCTGATGGAAAAAACCCCAAATCATTCCGCCTTTTCCAGACAATGAAAATCCGACAAGGACCACTCCTTCCACAAGGCGTGCTCACAGGCGAATGACGTCACTGACAGGCGTGGAAAAACTCACGCATGTGAACGAGGGTTCAAGCTTGTCTGACGTGAAAACATATGAATCAAATCCATATAGTTTAAAAAAAATAAAAAGGTACGATACTTTATGGACAGACCTCGTGTGTATATATATATATATAAAAAATATATATATATATCTATATATATATACACACACACACACACAGTTGATGTGCTCAGCCAGTCTCACTCTGGTGATTTCAGAAAATGTTTGCTCCTTGTACTGCACGGTGCGGTGAAAATATTCACAGCGTTTCACTTTTTCCACATTTTATGTTACAATGTCATTCCAAAATGGATACATTAATTTTTTCATTGAGATTTCTACTTACAACACCCCATAATGACAACATGAAAAAAGTTTTTTTTTTTTTTTTTTTTTTGCAAAATTATTAAAAAAAAAAAAACTAAGAAATCATATGTATGTGATTCTGCTGCTTTGAAGGTCCCGATGACCACAGTGGCCTCCGTCATCCATAAATGAAAGAAGTTCAGATCCACCAGGACTCTGCCTAGAGCTGGCCACCAGTCTAAACTGAGTGATAAACTGAGAAGGGTCTTAGTCGGGGAGGTGACCAAGAACCTGATGGTAACTCTGTCAGAGTACCAGCATTCCTCTGTGGAGGAATCATTAAGCAAAAACATGCACTGTCAGTTGTGGGACCTTATATGTAGACAGGTGTGTGCCTTTCCAATTCATGTCCAATCAACTGAATTTACCTCAGGTGGACTCCAGTAAAGCCGTAGAAACATCTCAAGGATGATTACTGGAAACAGGATGCACTGGAGCTCAATTTTGAGCTTCTTGGCAAAGGCTGTGAATACTTATGTACATGTGATTTCTTAGTTATTTAATTTTAATAAATTTGCAAAATTAAAAAAAAATCTTGAACATTATTGTTATGGGGTATTGTGTCTGGAATTTTGAGGGAAAAAAAGTGAATTTCATCCATTTTGGAATAAGGCTGTAACGTAACAAAATGTGGAAAAAATGACGCGCTGTGAATACCTTCTGGATGCACAGTAACTCCACTATTTGTTAAAGATGAGGCGACTGGCAAGCGAGCGAGCGCCTGGTGGTCGGGCCTTAGCCCATGTTGCCCGGCTGTGCTCAGCCCGAAAGAGCAACGTGGGCCCGCCCTCCTGTGGGTTCACCACCTGCAGAGGGGGCCATGGGGGTCGGGTGCAGAGAGTATTGGGTGGCGGTCGAGGGCGGGTGGCCCGGCGGCCCGGTCCATGCTCACAGCCCCTGGCTGTTGGGATGTGGAATGTCACCTCGCTGGCGGGGAAGGAGCCTGAGCTTGTGCAGGACGTTGAGAGATACCAACTAGAGATAGTCGGGCTCACCTCCACGCACAGCATGGGCTCTGGTACCCAACTCCTGGAGAGGGGCTGGACGCTTCATTTTTCTGGCATTGCCCACGGGGAGAGGCGGAGAGCTGGGGTCACATTGCTTATTGCTCCCCAGCTCAGTCGCCATATGTTGGAGTTCACTCCGGTGAACGAGAGGGTCGCGTCCCTACGCCTTCGGGTCGGGGACAGGTCTCTCACCGTTGTCTCGGCCTACGGGCCGAGCAGCAGTGCAGAGTACCGGATCTTCCTGGAGTCCCTGGGAGGGGTACTAGATAGCGCTCCGACTGGGGACTCCATTGTTCTCCTGGGGGATTTCAACGCCCACGTGGGCGGCAACAGTGAGACCTGGAGGGAAGTGATCGGGAAGCACGGCCTCCCTGATCTGAATCCGAGTGGTGTTCAGTTGTTGGACTTCTGTGCTAGTCACAGTTTGTCCATCACGAACACCATGTTCGAGCACAAGGGTCTCCATAAGTGCACGTGGCACCAGGACACCCTGAGCCGGAGGTCGATGATCAACTTTATAGTCATATCATCTGACCTTCGGCCACGTGTCTCAGACACTCGAGTAAAGAGAGGGGCAGAGCTGTCGACCGATCACCACCTGGTGGTGAGTTGGATCCGCTGGGAGGGGAGGAAGCCGGTCAGACCTGACAGGCCCAAACGTATCGTGAGGGTCTGCTGGGAATGACTGGCGGAACCCTCTGTCAGCGAGGTCTTTAACTCCCACCTCCGGGAGAGCTTCTCCCAGATCCCGGGGGATGTTGGAGACATGGAGTCCGAGTGGACCATATTCTCCACCTCCATTGTCGATGCGGCCGCTCGTAGCTGTGGTCGCAAGGTCTCTGGTGCCTGTCACGGCGGCAATCCCCGAACTCGGTGGTGGACACCGGAAGTAAGGGATGCCGTCAAGCTGAAGAAGGAGTCCTACTTATCTTTGTTGGTAGGTGGGACCCCAGAGGCAGCTGACAGGTACCGGCAGGCCAAGCGTGCCACAGCCCATGCGGTCGCAGAGGCAAAAACCTGGGTCTGGGAGGAGTTCGGGGAGGCCATGGAGGAGGACTATCGGTTGGCCTCGAAGAGATTCTGGCAAACCGTCCGACGCCTCAGGAGGCGGAAGCAGCTCTCCACCAGCACTGTTTACGGTGCGGGTGTGGAGCTGTTGACCCTGACTGGGGATGTTGTCGGGCGGTGGAAGGAGTACTTCGAGGATTTCCTCAATCCCATCGTCACGTCTTCCGAAAAGGAAGCAGAGACTGGGGACTCAGAGGCGGACTCATCCATTACCCAGGCCGAAGTCACTGAGGTGTTTAGAAAGCTCCTCGGTCTCAAGGCTCCTGGGGTGGATGAAATCCGTCCTGAGTACCTTAAGTCTCTGGATGTTGTGGGACTGTCTTGGCTGACATGCCTCTGCAGCATCGCGTGGCGATCGGGGACAGTGCCTCTGGATTGGCAGACTGGGGTGGTGGTCCCTCTGTTTAAGAAGGGGGACCGGAGGGTGTATTCCAACTATAGGGGGATCACACTCCTCAGCCTCCCCGATAAGGTCTGTTCCAGAGTACTGGAGAGGAGAATTTGACCGATGGTCGAACCTTGGATTGAGGAGGAGCAGTGTGGTTTTCAGCCTGGTCGCGGCACACTGGACCAGCTCTACACGCTCCATCGGGTGCTCGAGGGTTCATGGGAGTTCGCCCAACCAGTCCACATGTGTTTTGTGGATCTGGAGAAGGTGTTCGACCGTGTCCCTCGGGGCACCCTGTGGGGAGTGCTCCGGGAGTACAGGGTCTGGGGTCCTTTGCTAAGGGCTATCCAGTCCCTGTACGGCCGCAGCAGGAGCTTGGTTCGCATTGCCGGTAGTAAGTCAAACCTGTTTCCAGTGCACGTTGGCCTCCGCCAGGGCTGCCCTTTGTCACCAGTTCTGTTCATTATTTTTATGGATAGAATTTCTAGGCGCAGCCAGGGTGTAGAGGGGGTCTGGTTTGGGAACCACAGAATCTCGTCTCTGCTGTTTGCGGACGATGTGGTTCTGTTGGCTTCGTCAAATCAGGACCTTCAGCGTGCACTGGGGCGGTTTGCAGCCGAGTGTGAAGCGTCCGGGAAGAAAATCGGCACCTCCAAATCCGAGGCCATGGTTCTCGACCGGAAAAAGGTGCTTTGCCCTCTTCACGTCGGTGGAGTGTCCTTGCCTCAAGTGGAGGAGTTAAGTATCTCAGGGTCTTGTTCACGAGTGAGGGACGGATGGAGCATGAGATCGATAGACGGATCGGTGCAGCATCTGCAGTGATGCGGTCGCTGTATCGGACTGTTGTGGTGAAGAGAGAGCTGAGTAGGGGGGCAAAGCTCTCGATTTACCGATTGATCTACGTTCCGATCCTCACCTATGGTCATGAGATTTGGCTCATGACCGAAAGAACGAGATCGCGAGTACAAGCGGTCGAGATGAGTTCCTCCGCAGGGTGGCTGGGTGCTCCCTTAGAGATAGGGTGAGGAGCTCGGTCACTCGGGAGGAGTTCGGAGTCAAGCCGCTGCTCCTCCACGTCGAAAGGAGTCAGTTGAGGTGGCTCGGGCATCTTTTCCGGATGCCCCCTGGACGCCTCGCTGGAGAGGTGTTCCGGGCACGTCCCATTATGAGGAGGCCCTGGGGAAGACCGAGGACAGGCTGGAGGGACTACATCTCTCAGCTAGCTTGGGAACGCCTTGGGGTTCCCCCGGAGGAGCTGGGGGAGGTGTGTGTGGATCGGGAGGTCTGGGCGGCTTTGCTTGAGCTGCTGCCCCCGCGATCCGACTCCGGATAAAGCGGAAGAAAATGGATGGATGGAGGCGACTGGCAATCCCAAATGATGATTCTGTGACTAGATAAAGGTTTTGACCTGGGAAGAACTGTTTTAGATGCTACCTGCGTTTTATTTCAATTATTGCTGAGATCACAGGGACCAAGAGTGTGATAACAAAGCAGCTGACAGCTTATCCCCGAGAACACAGAATGAGTTGTACAGCAGCTGATGTCATCTAAGGTTAAACGTCCATTGTAACGAGCCACTCTTCAAAGGCAGCCTTGGTCTGCGTTTGTTGCTCGCTTCTCTCCATCATTAGCTTAAAAAGTGAAAGATGAAAGTCCAGCTCATGACATCCTGACAGCCCTCTGGTTCTCTCTCTGACTACAAAAACCACAGAGGGTGGCAGCCGTATGCATATGTAGCTATGTGCAGGAGAGATGGACATCGGAGTGTGTGCACACATGATGTCTGCGATGTTCACAATTCACAAAAACAGCACAGTGTGACGTGAGTGAATCTTCAACTCTGGAAAAGATGTTAAATGTGCCATGAAGCCCAGATGATACTTTCCTTTTAAACCATCCCTCATTAAAATTGAGATTGTAACCTCTGACTCAGTAAAAGCATGTGCAGCATTAGAAAGGATATTTATCTCGATAGTCCTTTTAAAGGAGAGAGAGAGAGAGAGTCTGCAGGAGATGATCCCCCTTGCTGTTTTCAGCTGTAACAAATGGCAGCTAATGAACCTCTGTGGCTTGTTCCCTTCATCGCCCTTTGCTCAGACATTTCACCAGTGACTGTTTGGGACATGAGAACACAGAAACGTGAGGCAAGGAAGGAGGGAAACAGGAGTAGGAAAGGAAACAGCAGGGGGCTGTCACACCTTGTGCCATTCACATGTTGGGCATGTGACACATTCAACATGGACACATCAAAATGGTGTAGAGAAGAGGAGGATGCTCCAATTAAGATGTTGCACTGTTCACAGTTGTGTTCCTGAGTGTGCACTGCCCATGTGGATGTGATGCCAAGCTGGAGCCACAAGATTTTAATAGATACTGCAGCAGCACACCTCTGGTGGCTCCGGCTTTTTAGCTGGACGAGCTGCATATTGGAAAAACTGGCATTGCGATAATTTTGTATCTACTACTACTACTACTACTACACACACAAACCATATATATATATATATATATATATATATATATATATATAATGATGTAACAAAAATACAGGAATACAAGTGTGTTGCCTGTGGGGATCCACGGGCTCTAGATTGGGTTGTGGTTTATAAATATACGAGGGCTGTCAATAAAGTATAGGTCCTTTTTTATTTTTTCAAAAACTATATGGATTTCATTCATATGTTTTTACGTCAGACATGCTTGAACCTTGTGCGCATGCGTGAGTTTTTCCACGCCTGTCGGTGACGTCATTCGCCTGTGAGCACTCCTTGTGGGAGGAGTCGTCCAGCCCCTCGTCGGAATTCCTTTGTCTGAGAAGTTGCTGAGAGACTGGCGCTTTGTTGATCAAAATTTTTCTAAACCTGTGAGACACATCGAAGTGGACACGGTTCGAAAAATTAAGCTGGTTTGCGGTTGAAAATTTTAACGGTGCTGATGAGGATTTGAGGTGATACTGTCGCTTTAAGGACTTCCCATGGAGCGAGACGTCGCTGCAGCAATCCCAGGCGCCGTCATCATCCTGTTTCAAGCTGAAAACCTCCACATTTCAGGCTCTATTGATCCAGGATGTCATGAGAGAACAGAGAAGTTTCAGAAGAAGTCGGTTTCAGCGTTTTATCCGGATATTCCACTGTTAAAGGAGATTTTTTTTAATGAAAGACGATTTGTAAAATCCAGGTGGCTTTTGATGGCTTTCAGTGGAGTGAGTATATGAGAAATTGTTTAACAGCTGGACATGTTCCAACTTGTCCTTAAGGCTTCCAACAGAGGTGTTTTTCCTGTGGCGAAGCGTCGCGGCTGCGAGCCGACGCTGCAATCCGCCCACACGTCCAGGGGCTGGACGACTCCTCCCACAGGGAGTGCTCACAGGCGAATGACGTCACCGACAGGCGTGGAAAAACTCACGCATGTGCACGAGGGTTCAAGCATGTCTGACGTAAAAACATATGAATGAAATCCATATAGTTTTTGAAAAAAATAAAAAGGACCTATACTTTATTGACAGACCTCGTATAGCTGACATTTTTCAAGGGTGGTAATAAATTCAGCAAACCTTCTGTAATGAGATGGAATGGCGTGTGAGTCCAGAATGTTTTTAGAAGAGGAACTCAACCCTTTTGTGTTAATTATGTAATTTTTTTTAATGTTAATTTACTGTATTAATGTATGTATAAATTAATGTATTTATAAATTGTTTTGGTTCTTATCACCAGCCTCGGAGGATGTTCATTCAGTTGTTTAATTTTGTAGAAAAAAAGCAGATCACAGACATGACACAAAACTAAAGTAATTTCAAATGGCAACTTTCTGGCTTTAAGAAACACTATAAGAAATCAGGAAAAATAATTGTGGCAGTCAGTAACGGTTAATTCTTTAGACCAAGCAGAGGGAAAAAAATATGGAATCACTCAATTCTGAGGAATAAATTATGGAATCACCCTGTAAATTTTCGTCCCCAAAACTAACACCTGCATCAAATCAGATCTGCTCGTTAGTCTGCATCTAAAAAGGAGTGATCACACCTTGGAGAGCTGTTGCACCAAGTGGACTGACATGAATCATGGCTCCAACATGAGAGATGTCAATTGAAACAAAGGAGAGGATTATCAAACTCTTAAAAGAGGGTAAATCATCACGCAATGTTGCAAAAGATGTTGGTTGTTCACAGTCAGCTGTGTCTAAACTCTGGACCAAATACAAACATCATGGGAAGGTTGTTAAAGGCAAACATACTGGTAGACCAAGGAAGACATCAAAGCGTCAAGACAGAAAACTTAAAGCAATATGTCTCAAAAATCGAAAATGCACAACAAAACAAATGAGGAACGAATGGGAGGAAACTGGAGTCAACGTCTGTGACCGAACTGTAAGAAACCGCCTAAAGGAAATGGGATTTACATACAGAAAAGCTAAACGAAAGCCATCATTAACACCTAAACAGAAAAAAAACAAGGTTACAATGGGCTAAGGAAAAGCAATCGTGGACTGTGGATGACTGGATGAAAGTCATATTCAGTGATGAATCTCGAATCTGCATTGGGCAAGGTGATGATGCTGGAACTTTTGTTTGGTGCCGTTCCAATGAGATTTATAAAGACTGCCTGAAGAGAACATGTACATTTCCACAGTCATTGATGATATGGGGCTGCATGTCAGGTAAAGGCACTGGGGAGATGGCTGTCATTACATCATCACTATATGCACAAGTTTACGTTGATATTTTGGACACTTTTCTTATCCCATCAATTGAAAGGATGTTTGGGGATGATGAAATCATTTTTCAAGATGATAATGCATCTTGCCATAGAGCAAAAACTGTGAAAACATTCCTTGCAAAAATACATATAGGGTCAGTGTCATGGCCTGCAAATAGTCCAGATCTTAATCCAATTGAAAATCCTTAGTGGAAGTTGAAGAAAATGGTCCATGACAAGGCTCCAACCTGCAAAGCTGATCTGGCAACAGCAATCAGAGAAAGTTGGAGCCAGATTGATGAAGAGTACTGTTTGTCACTCATTAAGTCCATGCCTCAGAGACTGCAAGCTGTTATAAAAGCCAGAGGTGGTGCAACAAAATACTAGTGATGTGTTGGAGCGTTCTTTTGTTTTTCATGATTCCATAATTTTTTCCTCAGAATTGCAGAATTTCCTCAGAAAGTTGCCATTTGAAATGACTTTAGTTTTGTGTTGTCTGTGATCTGCTTTTTTTCTACAAAATTAAACAACTGAATGAACATCCTCTGAGGCCGGTGATTCCATAATTTTTGCCAGGGGTTGTATACACACTATTATTATTATTATTATTATTATTTTATATTTTATAATCAATTCTATTTTTAAATGGACCACATTCAATTTCTTGTGTCATCCATGTATTTTTAACGTATTTACAATTATATTATGTACTTACATTTGCTTACTAAATAAAATAATGCACGCAAACACTGACGCTTTTAATATAAATATGATTTACCGCCCCCTGCTGGAATGGCGTGTTAGTCCAGAATGTAATTAACAATGTTAGCTAATATCTGTAGTTTCTCCAAAATATTACTCCTATCAATGCTTCATTTTGGCGCTCTTCATCTTTGACCCAAAATACATAAGCATACCAAATGGCAAATGTCAGCTGTCCCCAGTCACACGTACACAGAGCTGTTTTTCTGCGTTCTCCTGCAAGCTGGTGCTTTTAATTTTTCCACACGCACAAACAGAAACAGTGGGAGAAGATATCGAAAGCAATACTGTTTTGACTCATGGTAACAACAACATGACACTGAACTAAACTGACTAAACCAATTGAACTACAATAACACCATAAATCAGTAACACTAACAACACTGTTAAACACAATAAATCAGTAACACTAACACTGTTAAACTAACATGACCCATAATAACAACATTTAAAACCCCCAAACCCTGAACTCCCATGGTGCATTGCAGCACAATGTCCATTGTTTACTGGTGAGCTAAAATTGCAAATTTCTCCAAAAATATTAGTCCTATAAACTTTCCGTTTTCATAGCATTGATCCTTGGCCCAAAATGCATAAGCGTACCAGACAGCAAATGTCAGCTCTCCCTGGTTTCTCCGTAATCAAAGCCATACCCACGCATGCGCACAGAGGCCACTTGGCTATTATAATATAGATACAGTGAGGAAAATAAGTATTTGAACACCCTGCGATTTTGCAAGTTCTCCCACTTAGAAATCATGGAGGGGTCTGAAATTTTCATCTTAGGTGCATGTCCACTGTGAGAGACATAATCTAAAAACATCCAGTAAATCACAATTTATGATTTTTTAATAATTTATTTGTATGTTACTGCTGCCAATAAGTATTTCAACACCTGTGAAAATCAATGTTAATATTTGGTACAGTAGCCTTTGTTTGTAATTACAGACGTCAAACGTTTCCTGTAGTTTTTCACCACGTTTGCACACACTGCAGCAGGGATTTTGGTCCACTCCTCCATACAGATCTTCTCCAAATCTTTCAGGTTTAGAGTTTCAGCTCCCTCCAAAGATTTTCTATTGAGTTCAGGTCTGGAGACTGGCCAGGCCACTCCAGGACCTTGAAATGCTTCTTACGGAGCCCCTCCTTAGTTGTCCTGGCTGTGTGTTTGGGGTCATTGTTATGCTGGAAGACCCAGCCATGACCCATCTTCAGTGCTCTTACTGAGGGAAGGAGGTTGTTTGTCAAAATCTCACAATACATGACCCCATCCATCCTCCTTTCAATACGGTGCAGTCGTCCTGTCCCCTTTGCAGAAGAGCACCCCCAGAATATGATGTTTCCACCCCCATGCTTCACGGTTGGGATGGTTTTCTTGGGGTTGTTCTCATCCTCCAAACATGTTAAGTGGAGTTGATTCCAAAAAGCTCTATTCTGGTCTCATCTGACCACATGACCTTCTCCCATGCCTCCTCTGGATCATCCAGATGGTCACTGGTGAACTTCAAACGGGCCTGGACATGTGCTGGCTTGAGCAGGGGGACCTTGCTCCCCTGCAGGATTGTAAACCATGACAGCATCATGTGTTACTGATGTAATCTTTGTGACTGTGGTCCCAGCTCTCTTCAGGTCATTGACCAGGTCCTCCAGTGTGGTTCTGAGCTTTCTCAGAATCATCCTTACCCCAAAAAGTGAGATCTTGCATGGAATCCCAGATCGAGGGAGATTGACAGTCATCTTGTGTTTCTTCCACTTTCTAGTAAATAATCATAACAGTTGTTGTCTTCTACCAAGCTGCTTACCTGTTGTCCTGTAGTCCATCCCAGCCTTGTGCAGGTCTACAGTTTTGTCCCTGGTGTCCTTAGACAGCTCTTTGGTCTTGGCTATGGTGGACAGGTTGGAGTGTGATTGATTGTGTGAACAGGTGTCTTTTATACAGGTAACGAGTTCAAACAGGTGCAGTTAATACAGGTAAAGAGTGCAGAATAAGAGGGCTTCTTAAAGAAAAATTAACAGGTCTGTGAGAGCCAGAATTCCTGCTGGTTGGTAGGTGTTCAAATACTTATTTACAGCAGTAACATACAAATAAATTATTTAAAAAAACATACATTGTGATTTCCAGATTTTTATTTTTATTTTTTTTATTTTTTAGATTAAGTCTCTCACAGTAGACATGCACCTAAGATGAAACTTTCAGACCACTCCATGATTTCTAAGTGGGAGAACTTGCAAAATCGCAGGGTGTTCAAATACTTATTTTCCTCACTGTATAACTTGAATAACTGTTTAGAAAGAATGAGTCATTCTTCAGTGATTAGTGTGAATTTATAGGAGAATGCATCTGTACAGGAAGTAAAACATAAATTAAAAAGTTGAAGGAATCTATCTACATGGAACCTCTACTTCTTGCTTGCATTAGGTGATGCCACAGCAGGTCATCTGTCTCTGTCTCACCCTGTTCTCTGCATCTTCCTCTGTCACACCAACCACCTGCAATTCCTCCTATAGCCTATCCATAAACCTTGTCTTAGGCCTCCATCTTCTTCCCTTGCCTGGTGGCTCCATCCTTAGCATCCTTCTCCCTATATACGCTGGCTCCCTCCTCTGTACATGTTCTAATTTCAATCTTGCCTCTCTAACTTTGTCTCTAAAGTGTCCTACCTGTGCTGTTCTTCTGATATGTTCATCCCTAATCTTCTCCATCCTCGTCAGTCCCAGAGAAAATCCCACCATCTTCAGCTCTGTCACCTCCCGCTCCACCTCCTGCATTTTTGTTAGTCACAACCTCTCAGCCATACAGCATAGCTGGACTCATTATTGTATTGTAATACATAGCTTTAAACTCTTGCAGATTCCTTTCTGTCACATATCACTCCTGCTCTGTGCTGGAACTAATTACATACAGCCGGAATTCATTTTATTTTTGTAGCTGTTTCTGTTTTTCCTCCTTTTTCAATTGTTTTCAGCACAGCTCCACGCAAAGATAATACAGCTACGCTCAGCTAAGTTCTGCTGTGCCACCATTGAGAAGAGCTTCTTTCACAGTCATATGCAATGCAAAGAAAACACAGGTCCTTCCTTTCTGACATTTCAGAGTAAAAGTTCTGAATGTAAATGCTGCTGACCAACAGGATGTTATATCAAGATTAACACAATAAAATAGTTAACGTCTTCACACTTTGAGGTTGAGTTTGTGTGGTGGGAGTTTAATACTGATGAGCAGACAAATAATGGACTGAACTTGCTTACTAGCAAAAACAAAAAAACAAAAAACAGCATATAAGCAAGACCCCTGTTATTATCAGGCAGACCTCTCTTGTAGATTAGTTGTTGATGAAAACTACCCAAAAAATTTTGGTTGACATGTTTGATTGGTTGGGGGATGTGTCCTGTAGCGTGGCTATTGTACATGCGCACATCACAATGACAAGCCTGAAACAAGATATTGTGCAGCGTAATCTGAATTTTTTTTGTGATTTATTAACCACATTGTGTTTCTGTCTCTCTGACTTTCAGCCACAGGGATCTGAAGCCAGAGAACCTGTTGTTAGATGAAAAGAACAACATCAGGATAGCAGACTTTGGCATGGCCTCTCTTCAGGTTGGGGACAGTCTGCTGGAAACCAGCTGTGGGTGAGTAACAGACATGACCTAACATGCTCCTGTTGTATTCATTTGCATCGTCTGAAAACGAATGTAAAATAGGGTCACAGTTAGAGGGCTCACGCACTTGCAGGTTAGTGACAGCTAGAGAAATAGAAATAAAATAGACAGGGAGAAGTAAAGGAGAATGATGAAGGTAGATATTAAATTCTTTACTAGGTATCCTGTTGTTTTAGTGTTTGTCTCTCCAGGAGTCAGTGGTTGTCTCTCAGAGAGTTTGTTATGTGGCTGTGAGCTCGGCCAGGGCCACGGCCACACATTACTGCTCTCCATCTCCTCATATCTGATGCTGGCTTTATGATCCGGCAGTCACTATTGTTCCAAGCCCATCAATCTCACAACGATTGTCATGAATTCAGTTGAAAGGAAACTCACTTTCAAAGTGTGAAGGCTGTACTTCATGGGGGGAAAAAACTCAAATAAAATGATGTTCTGGTAGAGTAGAATTATTGAATATTTTTTCTCTGAAAACTTTTCCTTCAGCCTCATTCAAGGGTAGTGGACAATGTTTATACTTGTTGGTTGGGAACCCAGCACAGTTAATTTACTTTTAAGCAGTTTGGAGCATAACCCCCGTGACAGAATTGATTTCACAGCTGCAGAGAAAAGTGCTGATTAGTCCAGGACATCTGAAAATGAGTCAGATGTTGTTCCATGTCCTCAAAAATTTTCATCAGATTCATGAAGCCAAAAAAAATGATGTACATCTGCCCCAACCAAGTTACCTTAGAACTATTGTTCCTATACTATATTAAGTCCCTTCAGCTGCTCCCTTGTTTGCACTCGGGATCTCCACAACAAATCTGAGGTGGATCTGCATGTTGAATTGGCACAAGTTTTACTCTGGATGCCCTTCCTGATGCAACTCAACAATACATGGAGAACCACATTACAGGTGGAAACCACCCAGTGTACCTATATTATAATAAGGCTAATAATGGAGAGATACATGTAACATAACCAAGAAGCAATGTATGTGGTTCCCAACCTGGGGTCCAAGCACCCCCCACCCCCTCAGTGGGCACCAAAGATCACAAGTAAAGTGCACTTGATACATAAAGTCATAATAACACAGATGTTATGTAAAAAAAGAGCCGTTCTTTCTGTAGATGAGCCAAAGAGTAAACTAGAGAGAAAAATGATTAAAGTTATGTGATAAACCAATAGTGTGTAGGATTTAGTGAGGTCTAGTAATGAGGCAGCAGATTGCATTAATTTGTCCAAGGTCACGATTTAATTTCTTTTTCCTTTTGTTTTGTTTGTTATTTATTTATTTGCTGCCAAGGGCGATTTGTGCTCCCTTATTACATCATGATAAGCAGTTTATATGATCTTCTTTTTCACAAAAATTAAGGTTCTCAAACTTGTTAGCCTGCATTAGCAACTGTTGATTCCTGCTATTTTTTTCTTCACACTTCTACTGTCACTGCAAAATGCAAAAAACAGAGTAGGTACAGTATGTCCCTTTTGAGCCACTGCATCATTATGGCAGTGCAACATGGCGGCCTCGATGAGGGGACCTGCTCCCATGTAGCTATGAAGGGCTCATTCTAAGCTCATGAAAAGTCATTGAATTATTGTTGCAAATAGATGTCACTAATACATCATATATGGTTATGAATCCTATATTCTATTCATGTTAGAACATCCCTAAATACTCTACACCTTAGCTTTAAAGTTAACATCCCCCTAAAACAAAACAAAAACAACAGCTTTGGTCCATGCATATGCATGCGGGGTAGTACCGGAGGGTGTTTGCTATTATTTGATTCACGTTTGCGGGGCTTCATGGGGGAAAAAAAAGGCTAAAACTGGTGCCTATTGCTGACAACACCAAACTAATGTTTGCAAACACCAAGAAGGTGCCTCAAGCTACCCCTACGGTGTCCAGTCTTGAGGAAAATGTCATCGAGGTGGTTCACACCTGCAAATATCTTGGTGTCTTGCTTGATGATTCCCTCACTTTCAAGCAATCTTGGGAAGAAACTCCAACTTTCACTTTTTCTTTTGAGATGAAAAAGCGGCTTGTCAGCAACATTTTTATCTATTTTAGATTATGCGGACAGGTTGTATATGAATGCCTCAGCTCAATATCTTCAAAAGATTGATGCTTGTTTATCATGTTCTTTGAGATTTGTCGCCAACTGTAAAGCCTTGACCCATCATTGTGAACTGTATTCTCGAGTGGGATGGCCTTCTTTGTCCACCAGGAGGTTGGGACAGTGGTATACTTTTATTTATAAGGCCATGCTTGGGCTGCTGCCCTCCTACATCTGTAATTTAATCACACAGAGAAGTGTTGATTCTTACTTTTTCCGTTCAAATGATCATTTGTTGCACTCTGTTCCATTTGCCAATACAGAACTGGGAAAAAGGGCTTTCATTTACTCAGCTCCGTCTACATGGAACATGTTGGAAAAAAACTGGAAATTAACTGAACTTATTTCATTGAGCACTTTTATACTCAACAAAAATATAAACACAACACTTTTGGTTTTGCTCCCATTTTGTATGAGATGAACCCAAAGATCTAAAACTTTTTCCACATACACAATATCACCATTTCCCTCAAATATTGTTCACAAACCAGTCTAAATCTGTGATAGTGAGCACTTCTCCTTTGCTGAGATAATCCATCCCACCTCACAGGTGTGCCATATCAAGATGCTGATTAGACACCATGATTAGTGCACAGGTGTGCCTTAGACTGTCCACAATAAAAGGCCACTCTGAAAGGTGCAGTTTTATCACACAGCACAATGCCACAGATGTTGCAAGATTTGAGGGAGCGTGCAATTGGCATGCTGACAGCAGGAATGTCAACCAGAGCTGTTGCTCGTGTATCGAATGTTCATTTCTCTACCATAAGCCGTCTCCAAAGGCGTTGCAGAGAATTTGGCAGTACATCCAACCAGCCTCACAACCGCAGACCACATGTAACCACACCAGCCCAGGACCTCCACATCCAGCATGTTCACCTCCAAGATCGTCTGAGACCAGCCACTCGGACAGCTGCTGAAACAATCGGTTTGCGTAACCAAAGAATTTCTGCACAAACTGTCAGAAACCGTCTCAGGGAAGCTCATCTGCATGCTCGTCGTCCTCATCGGGGTCTCGACCTGACTCCAGTTCGTCGTCGTAACCGACTTGAGTGGGCAAATGCTCACATTCGCTGGCGTTTGGCACGTTGGAGAGGTGTTCTCTTCAACTCTATGCGAAGGAGATGTGTCGCAGTGCATGAGGCAGATGGTGGTCACACCAGATACTGACTGGTATCCCCCCCCAATAAAACAAAACTGCACCTTTCAGAGTGGCCTTTTATTGTGGGCAGTCTAAGGCACACCTCTGCACTAATCATGGTGTCTAATCAGCATCTTGATATGGCACACCTGTGAGGTGGGATGGATTATCTCAGCAAAGGAGAAGTGCTCACTATCACAGATTTAGACTGGTTTGTGAACAATATTTGAGGGAATTGGTGATATTGTGTATGTGGAAAAAGTTTTAGATCTTTGAGTTCATCTCATACAAAATGGGAGCAAAACCAAAAGTGTTGCGTTTATATTTTTGTTGAGTGTAAATCCATACTGAGAGCACTTGAGATGACTTCCTTAAATTGTAACTGTTAGTATGTCATTTTAATTGTAATTGTTGTGTCATTTTTTCTGCCTCTTGGCAAGGACGCCCTTGCAAAAGAGTTTTTTAATTACAGTGAGACTTTCCTGGTTAAATAAAGATAAAATAAATAAAGGACTGGGAGCCACTCCTAACATGCATATAATCTTAAATGCTATACTTATGTCAAGTTGACATAAAGAATATATATGCTTTTTTCATTTGGTCTGAACCTCAGTAATGTAATTTCAGTCTTATAATATTGCATATGTTTTTATACAGTCCCATAGTTTTACTATTTATTTTTCCTGCTTCACAGCACACTTTTAAACATCCAATGAAATCATAATTCAGCTACTTCAGTATATTTTGCAAAATGTTTGCAGTTTTCTTCACGGGATTTGCAGTCATTTCACCATAACATCTGTCACTTTCTGTGGATAGAAATCACCAGAAGGCTCTGTTGTTTCTTCAAGAACTGTAACCTTTTATTTGGTAATAAACCTAACCTCATATCGTGCATTCAGTATTATTACTTACCCACATTACAACTGTGTATATTAAACTGAACTCGTCAAGCCTCTGAGTGTATAGCTACCATATGCCTCTCTTACAGTAGTGTTCAGAATAATAGTAGTGCTATGTGACTAAAAAGATTAATCCAGGTTTTGAGTATATTTCTTATTGTTACATGGGAAACAGGGTACCAGTAGATTTAGTAGATTCTCACAAATCCAACAAGACCAAGCATTCATGATATGCACACTCTTAAGGCTATGAAATTGGGCTATTAGTAAAGAAAAGTAGAAAAGGAGGTGTTCACAATTATAGTAGCATCTGCTGTTGATGCTACAAACTCAAAACTATTATGTTCAAACTGCTTTTTTTTTTTTTAGCAATCCTGTGAATCACTAAACTAGTATTTAGTTGTATAACCACAGTTTTTCATGATTTCTTCACATCTGCGGGGCATGGAGTCAACCAACTTGTGGCACCTTTCAGCTGTTATTCCACTCCAAGATTCTTTAACAACATTCCACAATTCATTCACATTTCTTGGTTTTGCTTCAGAAACAGCTTTTTTGATGTCACCCCACAAGTTCTCAATTGGATTTAGGTCCAGGGATTGGGCAGGCCACTCCAAAACATTAATTTTGTTGGTTTGGAACCAAGATTATGCTCGATTACTAATGTGCTTGGGGTCATTGTCTTGTTGAAACACCCATTTCAAGGGCATGTCCTCTTCAGCATAAGGCAACATGACCTCTTCAAGTATTTTGACATATCCATGATACCTGGTATGCGATATATAGGCCCAACACCATAGTAGGAGAAACATGCCCATATCATGATGCTTGCACCACCGTGCTTCACTGTCTTCACTGTGAACTGTGGCTTGAATTCAGAGTTTGGGGGTCATCTCACAAACTGTCTGCGGCCCTTGGACCCAAAGTCCACAAAATATTCCTCCATTTCTCTTTAGGCCAGTTGATGTGTTCTTTGACAAATTGTAACCTCTTCTGCACGTCTTTTATGTAACAGAGGGACTTTGGGGGGGATTCTTGCACATAAATTAGCTTCACACAGGTGTCTTCTAACTGTCACAGCACTTACAGGTAACTCCAGACTGTCTTTGATCATCCTGGAGCTGATCAATGGGTGAGCCTTTGCCATTCTGGTTATTCTTCTATCCATTTTGATGGTTGTTTTCTGTTTTCTTCCACGTGTCTCTGGTTTTTTTGTCCATTTTAAAGCATTGGTGATCATTGTAGATGAACAGACTATAATTTTTTGCACCTGCGTTTAAGTTTCCAATCAACTGAATCAACTCTCCAATCAACTTTTTAATCAAACTACGCTGTTCTTCTGAACAATGTCTTGAACGTCCCATTTTCCTCAGGCTTTCAAAGAGAAAACCATGTTCAACAGGTGCTGGCTTCATCCTTAAATAGGGGACACCTGATTCACACCTGTTTGTTCCACAAAATTGATGAACTCACTGACTGAATGCCACACTACTATTATTGTGAACACCCCCTTTTCTACTTTTTTTTACTAATAGCCCAATTTCACAGCCTTAAGAGTGTGCATATCATGAATGCTTGGTCTTGTTGGATTTGTGAGACTCTGCTGAATCTACTGGTACCTTGTTTCCCATGTAACAATAAGAAATATACTCAAAACCTGGATTAATCTTTTTAGTCACATAGCACTATTATTATTCTGAACACTACTGTATATATTGTATGCACACAGAGTAATTGCAGCTGTTGCCAGCAAGGTCTTTAAAACGTTTTATCATCAACAGGAACAAAATATTCATGTTTAAATGTAGCTTTAAACTCTGTACAATATAGCGTGGATATCTTGTGCCTGAAAATACCTTTGGTCTGCTGTGCACGGTCTTGTGTAAGATGAAACAGTCGCGCTGACACGGGTCACTTACTGCATCCTATGATGGCGCAGCGATTTGTCAGAGCATATAACCTTTTCAATAACTCTTGTATCCACTATTAGTAGTATTCATTTCTGTTGTTAGCAGAAGAACAAGCACATTGCTGACAGTCGACTTGTACTTGGTGTCATGTTGTCTAAACAAAACAATGGTGTTGTCAAAACACAAGCAGACTAAGGCCAGACACTAACTTTATGATAAATATGCACACTTATATGTCTGCAGGTCTTCATGATACCAAACACTTGTAATGATATTTTTTGGCCTCTTCTGTGGCAACAATAAGTGGTTTACTTTGAGGGCTTTATCTTACCCCTTACCATTACTTTGTAAAGCCATTTAGCCCATGATAGCATTTTGCAGGAACGATTAAAATTCCTCCATTGACTGGGATCACAGTTTCCAGCATCGGCGCATATGCCCTTGTCAATTACCATGCGTGTGTGCAGGCATATATATATATAGATGCTTGACTCCAGCTTGACTTTATTCTAACATTGGCAGAATGGTGGCTCAATGGTTAGCACTCTTGCCTCACAGCAATAAACTTTAAATTGACCATAGGTATGAATATGTTTGTCTATATTGATGTGAGATGATACTGGTGTATCGCAGCTTCTCATCCTGATCAGCTTCTGTGTGAAGTGACCTTGTGCTGTAGAAATAATAATATTTTGAGCTGCACCTTTTGCATATATATGAGGTCTGTTAGAAAAGTATCCGACCTTTTTATTTTTTGCAAACACCATATGGATTTGAATCATGTGTGATTGCATCAGCCAAGCTTGAACCTTCGTGCGCATGCGTGTTTTTTCACGCCTGTCAGTTGCGTCATTCGCCTGTGAGAAGGCTTTGTGTGAGCAGTGGTCCACCCCTCTCGTCGGATTTTTATTGCGAATAAAATGTCTGAACGATTTGGAGCTTTGCTGCATCAAATTTTTCCAGAAACTGTGAGAGACCTTCAGGTGGACACCATTCAGAAAATTCAGATGGCTTTCAGGGACGATTTTATGGGGATTACACAGATTAAGGAGTGCTCCAGCCGGTTTAAAGACCGCCCACAGCGTCTGAGAGCACGGCGCACTCCGAGCGCCGATCGACAGGCTGAAACCCCGCTGAAACAACCAGATCTTTGCTTTGCGCCATGCGGCTCCGTCCCGACGCGCAAATTTCTCCGCTCCTCTTTCCATGACAAAAACCCCTGTAACAGTGGAATGTGCCGTTCATTTCCAAAGTGAAGGCTTTGTTGATCTGGGACGTCGTCTGACTTCCACAGAAATGGCAGAAGACGTGGACATCACCACTTTTTCGGCACATTCCACTGTTACAGGAGTTTTTGTCATGGAAAGAGAAGCGGAGGGCTTTCAGATGGCTTTCGGTGGCTTTTCAGTCGTGTGACTATCCGAGAAATTGTGAATGAGCTGGACATGCCAGAACATGTCCTGTGAGGCTTCATCACGGCGTTGCTTTGCGCCATGCGGCTCCGTCCTGAGGCACGAATTTCTCCACACGTCTGTCTCAATGTGCCGAAAAAGTGCTGATGTCCACGTCTTCTGCAGTTTCTGTGGAAGTCAGATGACGTCCCGGATCAACAAAGCCTTCACTTTGGAAATGAACGGCACATTCCACTGTTACAGGAGTTTTTGTCATGGAAAGAGGAGCGGAGAAATTTGAGCGTCGGGACGGAGCCGCATGGCTTAAAACAACGCCGTGATGAAGCCTCACAGGACATGTCCTGGCATTTCCAGTTCATTCACAATTTCTCGGATAGTCACACGACTGAAAAGCCACCGAAAGCCGTCTGAAAGCCGTCCTGTGAGACCAACACGGAGGTGCTTTTGTCCGCGCCATGAGCGGCTCCGTGGCGCATCCCTCCGCTTCTCTTCTCCCCATAAAATCATCCCTGAAAGCCATCTGAATTTTCCGAATGGTGTCCACCTGGAGGTCTCTCACAGTTTCTAGAAAAATTTGATGCAGCAAAGCTCCAAATCGTTCAGACATTTTATTTGCAATAAAAATCCGACGAGAGGGGTGGACCACTGCTCACACAAAGCCTGCTCACAGGCGAATGACGCAACCGACAGGTGTGAAAAAACTCACGCATGCGCACGAAGGTTCAAGCTTGGCTGATGCAATCACACGTGATTCAAATCCATATGGTTTTTGCAAAAAATAAAAAGGTCGGATACTTTTCTAACAGACCTCGTACATACACCACCGTGCAAAAAGGAACTTTTGCTGTGCGTAAACCTGCTTATTTCCCCGGGTACATTTACAAACTTCCAAAGTGCAAGTGCAAATACAAAACCGTATATGTAAACGTGTAAACATGGATCAACACACATAGACACATACTTGGAGCTATGCGCAGCAGTCCTGCTCTTGTTCCCCTCTCAGCTCCACTGCATTGTGTGCGCTGCGATTCTCACAGGAATGTTTGAGCATCATTTGTGTTTGTGTGCCTATGCTGTGTTTGTGTGCATGTGCCACATTCTGTATGTTTGTTTGGTGATTATTCATGCTCTTCTGACTGTCCCATCTCTAAGTGTGGATATGACAGTTTTTAATTAAACGCATTTATCTGGCCCCCTCTCGCCATGCAGCACTCTGACACAAATGTATTCCATTTGCCACGGGTAATGGAGTTGAGTGAAGATGATACTTGCTCCAGGTACAGTATGGAGAGCCTGGAAGCATATAAATGCATTCAGACATGCAGGCATATTGACACGCACATGGAAGTTTCTCTCACTCTCTCTCTTTCACGATATGCCCAGATGAGTTCATCAGCAGTTTGCTGTTTTTTGTTTTTTTTTCGTCCCTCACTGATTGACAAAAGTTACCTTGCGTGCTGTGAGAACAAGCTCAGGTGTGTGCATTTAGTTATTGGAAAAATAAAATTTTCACATTTAAGGTAAAATATTTATTTAATTGTTCTCATAGCAACTCACATCTCTTAAAGTAAAGATACCCCCCAGTTGTGTGCAATGTGAAAGATTGTGGAGCTTTTGTGCAAATCCTGTTTGTTCTGAGGTTTTCGCACATCTTGTCGTAGTCTGCTTTCCACTTCAGTAGTTTCCAAAGATTGAGTATGATGCGACATCCTTCACTAAATGTGTTTACTGACTTTATGCTATCGCACAAATAACTCATAGCAGTGTGGTAACAATTTTAAAGTATTTGTCGGAAGTAAAAATGTAAACAGATTTTTTAATTTTAGTGGGTGGAGTTGGGGGGGGGGGGTCCCCTCTTTGGGTTAGCTGCAAGAGAATACGTGTGCTTTATCACCCAGCAAGAAAACACTGATTGGATGTCAATCTCCATAACCGTGTATCAAAATTAGTATCTGGTCAAACAGATGATGATTTTGTTGTTTTTCATATACCTTAAGAAATTTTTTTTTTCCTATAATCTGTATCTATCCATTGAACTAAAAAAAACAAAACACAAACCCAATTTTTGCCAATAATCATTCATTGCATGACTTGACTCTGAACTGAGCTCATAGATTTTGGAATTCACTCTTGCTTACAAACTGTTTCAGCGGTACAAAAGCTGAATAGGAACTGACGTAGAAAAATATAAATAAGAGGGAAAAGATTACCGTATAGTGTCATAATATGATGTTCTACAATCTTGAGTATTCCTTAGCTCTTGTAGCCAATCATTTACCATGAAGGTTGAAGAAGGTCAAGGTTTTCATTGCAACTACAGACTGCTCCAGGTAATTTTGCACAGTTGATTTGTTGATTTCATTGATGAACTTCTCCTATCGACTCAGAATGGTTTTAATCAGTGAACTCAGATAATTGAATGTTGCTTTGCAATGAAAATCTTGACTTTCTTGGACTTCTATGGATTGTGGATGGAGACAACTGCTCTTTAAAATTTTGGGTTTCATTCAAATAGAAAGCTGAATCTCTAATTCAGTCTTTGGCTTCATCTTGGGTTTTTCACTTGAAGCCTCTGCAAATTATCTGTTTGTATTCATACTAATTTCTGCTGTGATTTGTGTGTTTTGGTGCTTATGGTGCGTAACTACTGCAAATCTCAGGCTTGTTGCTCTCCCCCTCCCATTTCACATCTTCCTCTGCATAATGTGCTGTGACACTGCAGTCAGGAAGGCCAGATTTGCATAGACTCATGTTTGAACCGCTTGGAATTTTGGAGTGTTGTTTTTGCTTGTATTTTGACAGTCTGTGGAAGCTGGACTGTCAGAGGTCACAATTGTGCATACACAAGAAAACAGCTGAGCATATGAGCGCTGTGTGTACAGACCTCAGCTAGACACTCATTAAACCACTTTTATACGCACAAACTAACATTGCATTTGTTCTCTGGCTGTTAAACTAACTACATTTTGACTTCCAACATCCATTTCTTTTGCAAAAGCATTCATGGCTCTCCACAAACGTGTACAGACATTTATGAAATGAGCATTAATTATTGTATAATATTTTCCATCTGGTACAGCATGTTGTGCCTATTTTTAAAAAATAGTTTAAATTATGTTTTTGAAAATTACTGCAGGTAAAAGATTTGTGTGTGTGTGTGTGTGTGTGTGTGTGTGTGTGTGTGTGTGTGTGTGTGTGTGTGTGTGTGTGTGTGTGTGTGTGTGTGTGTGTGTGTGTGTGTGCGTGTGCAGTTGTGCTCAAAAGTTTACATACCCTGGCATAATTTTTGTTTTTTTTTGGCCATTCTTCAGAGTATATGAATGATAACACAGAAACTTTTTTCCACTCATGGTTAGTTGTTGGGTGAAGCCATTTATTGTCAAACAACTGTATTTAGTATTTTTAAATCATAATGACAACAGACACTACACAAAGGACACTGATCAAAAGTTGACATACCCCTGTTCTTAATACCGTGTATTGCTCAATTTAACATCAGTGACAGCTTGGAGTCTAGTTGTGGATGAGGCTCTCTGATTGTAAAGCTGGCCTTTCTAATAGGTTTGTCTGTTATCTGCCCCAGAAGACCACTCCAGAGAAGATGCTGATGCCACCACAGAGTCACAAAAGGTCTTTAGGAGTGCCCATTCCCTCCAAATGACCTCAGTCTCCTCAAGATACAGCCTGCTGTGGCCCTTCTTAAACTGAGTAGATGAGTGATTAGTCCAGCTCTGTTTATTGTTCAGGTGAATACTCAGGTATTTATGGGATGGCACCATCTCAAGGTCCACTCCTTGGGTATTCACCTGTGTTGGGGAGGACTGTCTGTGCTTGTGGAAATCCACCACCAGTTCCTTGGTATTTCCTGCTCTGATCTGGAGGACGTTCCACTAGCAGCAGGCCACAAAGTCCTGTATGATCTTTCTGTACTCCCCAACCTCCTCATTTGTGATGATGCCAGCATTTGCAGAGTTGGCAGAGAACCTCAACTGTAGGAGAATTCTGCAGTCTAGAGGGTGTAGAGGAACGGAGCCAGGGGCTCCTGTACAACAAATCACCATGTCTGACTTGCAGCCTCAGGTTCAAGTCTCAAGTCCGATGGCACTTCTTAGGGAACGGAAGAAATTCATTTACATCCCCAGTGTTCCTGCTTACACAGGAACTGAAGCATGTTCCTTTATACTTGCATCTGGTGCCCCTGTAGTCATTGCCAATGATGATATAGTCCTGACAAGTGCCTGCTTTCCCGGGATGATGGTGGCTTTGTAAAATCGAGGGCTCTGTTAAATGATCCATTAGGCAGCTCCAAAACAATGAATTCCAGTGAGATTGCAGTGCTAGAAACTGTGATGGTGGGTAAAGCTGCAGGGATGTGTGGTGTCTGGCCGGAAGTTATTTAGTTTGGGTGAAGGCACTATTGTCCTCGCATTGCAAGCATTTTTTGTTTCTGATAGGGAAACAGGTGTGAACTCGGCAGACTAAGAAAGGACTGTTCCTCTGAGCAGCTACAGTGACATTACGTTGGTGGTTCTTCTCTGTGCATGATTCAGCTTGAAGGTGCCTCAGTGTTGAGGACCCTAGCAACTGAAGAAGCCAAAGGCACTCCCATGTATCCCCTGGTTATGCCAGATATAAGGCTACTTTTGCTAGGTGGATATGAACCGGTGGTTTTCACTGGATGGATACTAATTAGGGCCAAAGCCCCATGGCAGGATGGATGTGGCGATGCCCAGCGCCAGTGCATGGTTCCATGACATGTGATAACCTATAATAACGTGACCTCTATTACCTATTTGATTCTAGATTGGTATAAAGCTGCTCTTATCCTTGTTTAGTTTGAAAATATTTGCTGTGTCAGGCTAATAATTTCAGAGTATCACATAGGTGCCATTGTGTAATGAAAATAAGTCACTCTTGATCGGCTCCATTCACCCATAGCTGCTGGCTTATGGAACAGCTATTGCAAGGGAGCTCCATAAATCTTCATACAGTATTGATGTGTCAATCTAGTCATCGGGTTTACTGTCAGCTCATCCAGGTGTCGTAAAGATTAGTGGGTCTGTTCACTGTCTGCTGTGGGAGGATGCCCTTGAGTGAGCAGCAGGAGGACATCCAAACACCCTCAGGATGTCTAAACTGCCGAAGCACATCTTGATTCACTGGAGACATTTATTATCTTCTGAAAGACTTCTCTGTACTTTTTTTATTCATTTTGCAGAAGTCATGATTGCATGACCACAACTTACTTCCTACAGTACAGAAGTATAGATGTAGAAGTATAAAAAGCAGAAAAACAATAGAGGCTGTAAATGGTCTGTGTAAAAGGACATAAAAGTCATTTTATGTTGTTTTTCTCTGACTTGGCGCTCTCATTCTCAATCTTTTCTCTCCCACCATCAGATCTCCACACTATGCCTGCCCAGAGGTCATCAGGGTGAGTGGTTGTTATCATTGTTATTGTTGTTATTATTATTATTATTACTATTTGGGGTTGTGATGCTCCACCAGCGGACCTGAGTGCACCACTGGCAGAGGAGCTAAACAGCTTCCGGTGGCCCTCACTTCAGTAATCACGAAGTGCTTTAAGAGACTGGTTCTTCAGCACATCAAGGACCACCTCCCCCCAGACTTCAACCCTCACCAGTTTGCATACAGGGCAAACAGATCCACAGAGGACGCCATCGCTGTAGCTCTCCACTCTGCTTTAAACCACCTGGAGCAGCCGCAGAGCTATGTCCGAATGCTCTTTGTGGATTATAGTTCTGCCTTCAACACAGTAATCCCGGACAGACTCACCACAAAACTAGACACTCTCGGCTTCCACCCTCTCACATGCGCCTGGATTAAATACTTTCTTTCCAACCGTCCCCAGACTGTGAGACTCGGCCCACACCTCTCCTCCACCCGCACGCTGAGCATTGGCTCTCCACAGGGCTGTGTGCTGAGCCCCCTCCTCTACTGCCTCTACACCTACGACTGCAGACTGGCCCACAAGAACAACCTTATCGTCAAGTTTGCAGACGATACCACAGTGGTCGGTCTCATCTCCGGAGGTGATGAGGCTGCCTACAGAGAGGAGATCCGGCAGCTGGCAACCTGGTGCTCAGAGAACAACCTCGCTCTGAACGCTAGGAAGACCAGAGAGATCATCATTGACTTCAGGAAACACTGCACCGACCCTGCCCCCCTTCTCATCAACGGCGAGCGTGTGGAAAGGGTCCACACCTTCAGGTATCTCGGCGTTCTCATCTCAGACTGCATCTCCTGGTCCAACAACATCTCCTCTATCCTCAAGAAGGCTCAGCAGCGGCTACACTTCCTGAGAGTCCTCAGGAAGTACAACCTCAACACTGACCTGCTGCTGGCCTTCTACCGCTCATCCATTGAGAGCCTGCTGACATACAGCATAACAGTATGGTTTGGCAGCTCCACCGCTGCTGACAGGTAGAGAATGCAGAGGGTTGTTAAGGCAGCACAGAAGCTCATCAGCCGCCCTCTCCCCTCCCTGTTGGACATTTACACCTCCCGCTGCCTCAGTAGAGCCAAACGTGATCTCCAAAGACTGCTTTCACCCTGGCTCTGCCCTGTTTGACCTGATGCCCTCAGGGAGGCGCTACAGGCTCACAAGGACAAAAACAAACGGACTGAAAAACAGTTTCTTCCCCAAAGCCATAACCACATTGAACTCTAGCATGCACTGATCCTCCTCGTGCAATCCTAACCATGTGCAATAACCCAATCACCCATGGACAGTATACATTTCTTTGCAATATATTTATATCCTAGCCACACCTTGCATTAGTGTCAATTGGATATATATTTTTCCTTACATTCTTGAATTTTTCTTTATATCTTGTTTTTGATACATATTCTTGCACTATTTTTATTTCTTTTTTTTTTTTGCACAATTTTTATTCTATTTTTATTATATTTTATTGCACTGCAACTGGATGGCCCTAATCTTGTTGTACCAATGTATAATGACAATAAAAGGCATTCTGATTCTGATTCTGATTCTGAAAGGTAAGGAATAAGGATAAGTACTCAGTTTTGTAAAATGTAGTATAATAAGTGCTGCGTTTACACATAACGACGAGAAGTTATGAATGCCACGGAGTATGCATTCTTGGCCACTTATCACGAATGTCCTCAGGAACTGCTGCAACCTGTTACCACGCATTACGATTAATGGCACGTGTTGCTGGTGAATTATCAGGAACCATTACACACGGTCAAGAATAATGTTCCGTGCTACTGTGCGTAACAGCGCATCGTTATGTTCTGTCACATTGTGAATGAGGCGAATTGTCTCCACACACACCCATATTCATCCATCAGCTGCTGAACAATTCAGATCACTCCGGTTTGCTCCTCAAAATCCACAGCAGAAGAACTTTGTGACTGCATGCTTGGTTGGGCTCTGTGCCATGGAGTAGTGCAGAAAGGAGGAGGAGACTGATAGAACTAGATGTGTGGCTCCACGCGGGTCTCATCTTGTGCGTTTTCCCAAACATCAGGCACAGCAGCAGCAGCAGGTGGAACACCTGCAGGAGTGTGCTGATGAGCATTGGAATTAAACTTTTAGCCGATTTGGCGTCACTGTCCTTCTTCAGCATACTGCAGCAATGAAAGTGAATTCGGTGCAGCACGGTTTAATTGTGCATACGTCAGAGAAGAACACTGTCACGCTCTATTAGGGATCACCACTAATCAAGATGGATCAACACGCTCAGTTGCGACCTCCACGATATGAGGTGAAATGAAGGTGGTGCGTGACATTTGTGGAAGATTTTTTGACAGCCAGAAACATGCTCCATGAAAATCATGCACCAACACACACTATTAAGAAACATGCATTAAGTAAAGTTAAGAATGTCAGGAATGTGCCAAGAATGACGCAAATATGACATTCGTAACGCGTCCTGCCCATGTGTAAACACAGCATAAGATTACAACAGAAGAACATCTCACTTTTTGGCAAATTGTTCTGTAAAAACTATCAATTTTGTTCTAGAATGCAGGTGGAAGGCAACTCAGCCAGCACAATTCTACTCAAAACAATGAGATTGCAGTTCAGTAATAGCTTGTTGAAGCTTGGAAAAATGAGGTGGCTTGATCTCCATCATATTTGCACTGTCCTGACGAAACTCACTCGTTCCATCAGGGAGAAAAGTATGACGGCAGGAAAGCAGACGTCTGGAGCTGTGGGGTCATCCTCTTTGCCCTGCTGGTGGTGAGTATCAACTTGTTTTACCAAAGTGATGGTGAATTGGCCAAAATGTATTTTAAAATTCTCCTGCAGAATCCTGCAGAAGACAGTTTCTGAAGCTGACACATATTGCATTTTATAGCAGCGGTTGTGGGTCAGTGACAGAAAGCAAGTGAGCTTTGTGATAGGACATTTGTGACTTTGCTCTCTTTCTTTTGAGTTGCTGTTGATTGTGGTGTAGTGGTAAAACTCTGAGAATTTGAAGCTGTTGTTGAACTTAACACACAAGCTAAGTATTCAGGGGTTAAATCAAAACTCTTAATATTTGGAAGGTCCTACAAAAAGTTGAAAGGAGGCCCTCCAGCTGGCAGGCTTATGCAACAGGAGATCAGAGGGAAGAAGCATCTTTTTATTCATTATCCTGTATCCACACTCATCGCTGTATTTATAATCATGTCTGTTCTCCAGCTACATTATGTCTGTGTTTTCCCAGCCGTGCAGCCCTGAAGCTTTGTTTCATCAACAGCTGTACTATAGCTCTTACACGTTCCTGTTTCATGAATAATTCATCCAGCCCAACTGAAATATGAAAGCCCAAAATAAATGCCACTGCTGACAGGACAGCTTCCAGCCACAGGCCCTCTGTATTTGACTTCATTCTTATCATTTTCACTCTATCACACATGTCTATGTACTTAGATTCCTGACAATATCCCTTAAACTTTACTGTACAAATATGTCTTGTGTCATTGTCTCCATTATAACTTTTTGAGCTTAAAGCTATTGTCTCATATGAATGTCCACAAAATCACGTCTGGAGTTGCTCTTTCATACATGTTGTGCGTTTAGACTAAATATACTGGACAAACCCTCCAACTTGACAGTGCCCTAAGCAGCCTTACTCCCAGTCAACCCATAAATTGGCCGAGAGGTGGAACGTGGGCAAGACTGTCATGACCTAGGCAGGGTAAATGAAGCCCAAATTCCCAAACATGTGATGCTACAGCTAACAGGCTAACTTTTGTTCATTTATTTGATAAATGCATATTTTTGTGGACCAGGCTGTTTTTCATAATGGCTGACTCAGGTGCATCTCGTAAAAAATATTTATTGCTTTAGTAACTGTTGCACCATCAGTGGACTTAATATCACCAAACTACATGCTAATGAGTGCTACCCTTGTGCTAACGCATAAATGAAACAATACTAAAATTTTCACTCAACAGAAATACTAGAGCACCAACTTCTTTGATGGCCCGTTAGTCCAATTAACCACACTACAAGCCGTGTTATCTCTGATATTTGGAATAAACTGCTCAAGAAGACAGCGTCAACTTGACCAAGTCAAGTTTGTAGTAGCTGCCAGTCTCTGCTACTGGGCCCTTGCCTCCGGTACACAGCTGTCGCTCAAAGACAGCACCCTAATTATTCATAACTTTATGACTTAAAATAGCTTAAACTGATTCATTATAATTAAAATTGAAACCCAGTACATTTGGCATGAACTGGGAAGCTAGCCATAGAGATCAAAACTGTTTTTTGTTTTGTTTTTTTATCAGACTGTAAATATGTGTATTTCTGCTGTTAAGTTGAACATTTTAACATGGGGGTCTGAGACGAGTGACTCACTTTTGAAGCCAGCCTAAAGAGGCCATTCAAGGAACTGCAAGGTCTCGCCTTTCATTGGCTTCATTTTCCATGACTAGAGGTTGCCACTTGGTTGCGCACAACAGCTAAATATTCATGACAGACACACTGGAGATACTCTGATTGACCTCTCCCACACTACACCCAAGTGCTACCTAAACCAATTGTGATGCAAAAAGCATGTTACAGAAGTTGATGTAGCAGTTCGTCATATTTGTTTGATGACTTTATCAGCCTTGTTTTTGCCCGATCTGTACCAGATACCCAATCTGCTCAAAGTTCCCAGATTTCATCATCTCTCCATTAAATATCGTAATCAGTGTCTTCATGTAAATGGACCTTCTTCCCCTTTGGACGTTTGTATTGTTCCGCTTTTGTGTTAGTTTCGTAATACAAATGTTGTCAACTTGCCCGCTCACTTAGTGCCAGTCCTTCCAGCAAGGACCTGTGCTGTTCACATGTGAGCGCACACAGACATTTCTCAGGCTTAGTATTAGGGAGCTTGCAGGTTCAAGTCTGTTTAATGTGTGTTTCAATTGATTCAGACATTTGTGTTCTCACGTACAGTTCTTCTGGGATACCTCTGGACATCTTCAGTAGTGCATGTGCAGTGCATGTGTGAAAGAAGTTTGAAACAAAACTTTTTCTCCATCTTTGTTTAACTGCTGATTATAGTCTGTGTCTTGCTTCGTCCCAATGTCCGCCCATGAGACAACCATTTGTCTGATTGTAGGAGGCGTACATACGCCACAGCAGTTATGCTGTGCTTAAATCATCTGTTACACAAGCCTAGCCTTTTGTTTCCCCTCTACCTCTCTTCATTTCTCGCTCCCTCCATCTTGAGTTCTTGTGGCACTTGTCATTCATCAAACAGCTACATCTGTGACGTGTCAGCACACTCTGATAAATGGCTCTTGTGTGAGAATGCTGAATGAAGAAGGTAATTGAGAAAGCTGGGTAATTATTAGAAAAACCTTTTTTCTGCACTTACTATTTGTTTTGCATCACAGCTGAGGGCAGAGTACTCCAATTAGATCGTTGTACAAGTTGAGAAAGCTGGTGTTTTTTTGTTTGTTTGTTTGTTTGTTGTTGTTGTTTTTTTTGCTGCCTTTAAGGATTAAGACTTATAATGTGATTATAATCGTTCTGGCAGACTGTTCTGCACTGCCATTCTATTCACTGTTTTAGCATTTCATTTATTTATTTTTGTTTTGCAGTGCTGCAATTAAAAAAAAAAAAATCTCATTCTTCACTCCTGTGTAAAGAGCCTTTCACACCGCACACTTGCTCGCTATATTTTGCAAATTCAAATGTGTTGCCACAATGGAACACCATGTTTCCATCCAGAGGTGGGAAGAAGTCACCAGCAAGTCACTCTGGGTAGTGACCAAAAAGGGTAGTGACCAAAAAACAAGGTCGAGGATCCAAGTGACAGAAATGAGATTCCTCTGTCAGGTATGTGGGCTTACACACAGGAACAGTGTGAGAAACTCAAATGTCCAGGAAGGACTTGGAGTACAGCTGCTGCTTTTTCACATCAAAAGTAGCCAGCTGAGGTGGTTTGGGCATCTGGTGAGAATGCATCCTGGTGTTATCTCCATCGAGAAGTCTTACAGGCACGTCCAACTGGGAGGAGGCCATGGGGAAGAACCAGGACATACTAGAGGGAGTATATTTCCCAGATGGCTTGAGAATGCCTCAGGATCCTACCAGGAAGCGATACAGGATTGGCCACGAATAGGGAAATGCAGAATAAGCTGCTTGTTCCGCTGCCACTGTGACCTGGACAAGCAGCAGAAAATGAATGAATAAATATCTGTTCCTTCTTGTCTGTCTGTACATGAATTCTTGTTACTCTCCAGGGTGCCCTTCCATTTGATGACGACAACCTGAGGAACCTGCTGGAGAAGGTGAAATTGGGAGTGTTTCACATGCCCCACTTCATCCCTCCAGACTGTCAGAACCTTCTCCGTGGTATGATTGAAGTGGATGCTACCAAAAGGATAGCAGTAAGTTCACTTCAGACTCAGTATCTCTATTTATTCCCATACTTCCAAAGAGATTAAAAAAAAAATAATGCTTCAGTAAATAATTTGTTTTGTTTTTCTGTCAAATATCTGCAATGAATAATACAAATTGCCTGCAGTGCAAACAAATTGTAACAGTATTATTCATAAATTCTTATTGGATCCTTGATTAAGCTGTAGACCCAAAGGCAAAACCCTGTGTGCACTTTTAATGTCTATGCTTTTATGCACTTGTCACCCAGGAATAGTGACAGAAATTTTACTGTCCAAGTTAAAATACCAGCACAACCTTTAGAAAAAGTAGTTTGACTTTTCAAACATAACAGTGGAGTTAAAATGAAGGCAGATTGATGTCTTAAATTACATGAAAGCCATGGCGTGTTCACAATATCGTTTTCAGAGGACACTTGGGTACCACCGGAATGACTTTTTGTCAAATGAACAGTTATATAGGGAAAATAAGACATGCTTCCATTGTGATTGAACAACACCTATGACATTTTGACCGGGCATGAGGACACACACAAGTGCTTCAGTGTTGAAAATCCCACTGACTGGAGAAGGTCACAGGGATGCCCACATTTCACCTGTGTCTGCCTGTGTGGCTGTCATCCAGGACCCAAAGCAGTTATGTGGTCTGGTGGAGGAGGCAGCACGTGGCATTAGTGCATGCTCCCTGATCTGTACAGTTGGTACTGAAGTGTATAACGTTGGACCTCATTATTCCCACGCATACATTCTCAGTGATTCCATAAGACCTGTATTATTGCTACATTCTTCTTCTCTCGGCTGCTCCTGTTAGGGGCCGCCACAGCAGATCAGTCATTTCCATCTCACCCTGTCCTCTGTAACTTCCTCTGTCACACCAACCACCAGCATGTCCTCCCTCAGCAGATCCATAAACCTTCTCTTTGGCCTCCGTCTTCTGGTTCCATCCTCAGCATCCTTCTCCCTATATAACCCCTCCTCTGCACATGTCCAAAACATCTCAATCTCACCTCTCTGACTTTATCTCCGAACTGTCCCACCTGAGCTGTGCCTCTGATATGTTTATTCCTAATCCTGTCCATCCTCGTCACTCCCAAAGAGAATCGCAACATCTTCAGCTCTGCCACCTCCAGCTCTGCCTCCTGTCTTTTTGTTAGTGTCACCGTCTCTAAGCTGTACAACATAGCTGTTCTCACTACTGTCTTGTAAACTTTCCCTTCACTCTTGCAGATATTCTTCTATCACACATCATTTCTGCCACAGTTGACCCCAAGTATTTAAACTCATCTACTTTCACCACTTCATTACAGCTCACAATGTCATCTGCAAACATCATAGTCCATCAACCTGTCCATCACCATTGCAAACAAGAAAGAACTCAGAGCTGATACTTGATGTAATCCCACCTCCACCTTGAATGAGTCTGTCATTACTACTGTGCATCTCACCACTGTCACACTATCCTTGTACATGTCCCACACTATTCTCACATACCTCTTTGCTATTCCAGACTTCCTCATGCAATACCACAACTCTTCTCTTGGCACCCTGTCATACGCTTTCTCTAAATCTACAACACATAATGTAACTCTTTCTGGCCTTCTCTGTGCTTCTCCAACAGTATTCTCAGAGCAAACATTGCATCTGTAGTACTCTTTATCAGCGTGAAACCATATTGCTGCTCACAGATCTTCACCTGTTTTCTAAGCCTAGCTTCTACTAATCTTTACCATACCTTCATGCTGTGGCTGATCAACTTTATGCCTCTGTAGTTACTGTAGCTCTGCACATCACCCCTGTTCTTAAAAACAGAAATCGTCACTCTTCGTCTCCATTCCTCAGGCATCCTCTCACTTTCCAAGATTTTATTAAACAATCTGGTTAGAAACTCCACCTCCATCTCTCCAAGTCATTTCCATGCCTCCACTGGAATGTCATCTGGACCAACTGCCTTTTCACTCTTCATCCTTTTCACTTCATCCTTACTAATATCTTGTACTTCCTGATTTACTCTCTCCACATCATCCCTCATTTTCTTCATTCATCAACTCTTCAAAATATTCCCTCCACCTTCTCAACACATTCTCCCTGCTTGTCAGCACATTACCATGTGCATCTTTTACCACCCTAACCTACTCCACATCTGTTCCAGCTCTGTCTCTTTGTATGGCAAATCGGTGCAAATCCTTTTCTCCTTCCTTACTTTTCAGCTTCTTGTACAGCTTGCTAAATACCTTGTCCTTATTTTTGCCACTTCTCTTTTCACCTTACACCACATCTCCTTGTACTCCTGTCTACTTTCTTCATCTCTCTGACTATCCCAGTTGATTTTGCAAAAATCAACTGGGATCTCCCCTTCCACATTCCTATCCTTGATACCATATCTACCCATTACTTCCTCATCACCGCCGTTCCCTTCGCCAACATGCCCATTGAAGTCCACTCCTATCATCACTCTTTCATGCTTGGGCACACTCTCCACCACCTCATCTAACACACCCCAGAAATCTTCTTTCTCCTTCATCTCACAACCTACCTGTGGGGCATATGCACTGATGATATTCATCATCACCCCTTCAATTTCCATTATTGCTACATTGGTTTTTTAGTATTAGTATTGGTAGTAGTAGTAGTAGTAGTATTGTTGTTGTTGTAGAATACAACAGTAACCGTGTTTACTCTAGAAGTTGGTAGCAGAATACAGTGAGTTGTTATTTGTAACATTCACTTGAGCAAAAACAGATCAGGTCTGGGATTTGAGAGAAATTTATTATTTTAAGGATGCACCATAAGCTTAGAAAGCCTGAAATGCACTAAGGAGTGAAATAACACCAGAGATACACATACAAACTAAAGTGGTGACTGTCTCCACCCTGGCAAGGCAACCATTGTCTTTTTGTTTGTTTCTTTTTCTCCCAAGTGTTCCAAATGCCTTTTCCTCAATTCTCTTTGAGTACTTTCTCAAGCACAGTATGTGAATTCAGGAGAGGACTGCTGTTTGTGTATTCTCCCACTGCAGTCTTTAATGTACTCATCACGATGCCGGTCCCATTCTGCACAGCAACTGATCAGCCTGGCACGGTGGCTGGAGTAGAGCAGGAGCACACGATCAGGATGAGAGAGTCGGTGGGGAAGGCGGGACATGTAAATAATAAACGTGCCCAGAGATTTCAAAAAGTACATACTTCACAGAGAGACAGTGCTGCACTTTGTTCTTGCACTGCATTGAACATGCTGACCAAAGGACATGCAGCGATGTATTGGAGAGATATGTGAAATGTATCTGTACACACTGGAAAATATATCACCATATAAACAACCTGGCAAGAGTTTGAATTGGTGTGGTCTATACCAGTGTGTCAATATCAATCAATCAATCAATCAATCAATCAATTTTTTTATATAGCGCCAAATCACAACAAACAGTTGCCCCAAGGCGCTTTATATTGTAAGGCAAGGCCATACAATAATTATGTAAAACCCCAACGGTCAAAATGACCCCGTGTGAGCAAGCACTTGGCTACAGTGGGAAGGAAAAACTCCCTTTTAACAGGAAGAAACCTCCAGCAGAACCAGGCTCAGGGAGGGGCAGTCTTCTGCTGGGACTGGTTGGGGCTGAGGGAGAGAACCAGGAAAAAGACATGCTGTGGAGGGGAGCAGAGATCAATCACTAATGATTAAATGCAGAGTGGTGCATACAGAGCAAAAAGAGAAAGAAACAGTGCATCATGGGAACCCCCCAGCAGTCTACGTCTATAGCAGCACAACTAAGGGATGGTTCAGGGTCACCTGATCCAGCCCTAACTATAAGCTTTAGCAAAAAGGAAAGTTTTAAGCCTAATCTTAAAAGTAGAGAGGGTGTCTGTCTCCCTGATCTGAATTGGGAGCTGGTTCCACAGGAGAGGAGCCTGAAAGCTGAAGGCTCTGCTTAAAGCTGTAAACTTAAAAATTAACCTGAACTTTACCTGCTTGATTATGGCAAAAATCATCACAATTATCTAACATGAATGCTCACTGACTTTTAAAAACCTTTAAATTTGTTTTTCATATCAATGATTTTAGATATCGTTGACATGAAAAACTAATTTTAAAAAAGTAAAAACATACTCTAGCCACATGGACAAGACCTGTGTGACCTGGGCGAAACAACTGAAGTTCAAATGCGTTCTCCCACCACCACAATTTCACAAAATCTGTTTAATCCAGAAATGTGGGAGACAACACTATAAAAGTTTATATGGTCATCAAGGAATTGATGATTATTTGGCCCTGATTAATGTTTTGCAGAAATTACTGGATTTCCAGATTTGGGTGGAGTGCTTTTCATGTCAGACATTAAAAATCCAAACCGCAATGAAATCTAGAAATTTAGTTATTTCTCGGACACTTTAATTACTGGTGTGAGCAAGAGTGGAGATTATTAAACCAATGTTAAGGTGCTGCTGTTTTGTTAAGCAGTAATGTTGAAATGACATTAGTATGCCGTATGAAAGTCTTTTCTCTGTTCTCACTATGTGGTGAGGAGAGGTCACCCTGAGATCCCCTATATGTCCACCAGCCTCCAGTGTTTGTCCTCAACAAAGGGTTATACACAGACAGCGCTGCTCGGGAAGAATGTGCTACCTGTCCACTGCCTCTCTTGTGTGAGGACTCCAAACAGAGCTCTGGGGATGTGTAGTGAACTCACAGAATGCCAAATAGTTCTGTTAGATTGAGTATTCTTGTAGTTTAGTCGTGGCTGTCGAGTCACAAACAGAACAACCTTTGGAGGTGGCAACATGTCAGATATTTACTCGGGAGTCTTTTATAATAATGTTGAAAATGGAGCTAAAATGAGCCCTTGAGGAACTCATTCAAGCGATTAAAAAAAAATAATAATAACTGGTTGGATTTTCTGCTTCAAGGATTGTGTCAAGTAATCAAATTTTAAAATATTGCTAAATGCATACACTACCTTCTGATAATTGCTTTTCAGAAAGGTTACAGCCTTACTTATAATGTGAATACTTAACATTTTTGATTAAGATTGCAGTGTGTAGTGCCTTGATGCTTGACTTTATCCTTAAGGTGCCTTACCCTACGGTCAAATTAGCTACAAATGAGGGTGACAAGCAGTTGATGTTTGTCATTTGATGGGCCTTCTCAAGCGTGCCCAGTGTGTGGTTACTTGGTTACAGAAGTGTGATAGATTATATAAGATGGGGAAACACGACACTGTCAATCCATGCTCCTAGATGGAACCAAAGATTGATTGGTTTCAGTAAAACATTTGTGAAGGTGATGCTTCTGTATTGATAGTTGTCTTACCAAAGTGATTAGAATAAGTTGCCTTGTAAATCACCTCAGAGTTAATGTTAGGTTAGAAAAACAGGTTGTTTTTTTTAGATTGACAAGTGTTTACGTCTCACTAACTTTTGCAAAGTATAAGAGGAAAAAATGTCAAGCATATTAGATTTATACAGAAATACAGATGTCTGGAAACATATATGTAAGGATTAAACAACGAGAACCCGTGCATTATACGGTTTGAATGCACGATGTGGAGTCTGAAACACCACAACGCGAAGTGCATTCAAACCATATAATACACGGCTTCGAGTTGTTTAATCTGCTTATACCATGGTCCCACACAGTGAGCTAACACACAGATATTTATTTAAGTTAACAGAACTTGATAAAAATGTGTGAGTATTTGGGACTATTTTATGTTTTGTCTCTGATGCGCTTACTGAGTCTGCGGGCTCGCACCGCAGCGGGCCGCTCACACTGCCCCTCCTCTCTGCTGTGTCGCACTGTGACAAACTGTGGTAACAAGTCCAGAAACTACGCTCGCTGTTTTGATGTGGAGCGCTAGGCCGCCCACAAGGATAGAACCGTTCCCTTCTTCTTTCCCGTCTTCAATCTTGTCCAGTTCGTCCTATGTTCAATCTTTACGCTGTTGCTTTTGCTGTTCTTCTCGTTTGCTCTCCTCTTTCCATTCCTCAAACGTTTTATTTTGGCCAACAATATTACAATTCACTTGGAAATCCATGTTTTATCGCGTTTCTGTCATTCACTTGTCAAAACACAGCTGATCTGCACCAACTGATTTGTGCGTTGCGATGGTGACGACCAGAGCGGAGTGATTATAACAGTGACTTAACTCGCCGAACTAAATTTGCATATACACGAAAATAATGCACGCCAGTTAGACATGGAATTCTCACTGACCATGGTATATATATATATATATATATATATATATATATATATATATATATATATATGTATGTTTTTGTTTTTGTTTTTGTTCTTTCAATCAACCACTCTACATCAGGCTTCTCATCTCTATCAGGCCCCACCTAGCTGGCAGTGTAGCGAGCACTTATGTTTTGTCTCTGTAAAATGCCCATTCTGATTGAAAATGAATGGCAGCTGGTCGCTTTGCCTTTGTCTCTTGTAGCAAATGTGACCATGACCTTGGCCTTGACATCAGTGATCGATACCTTGGCCATGCCTTGAGGGTTCAGAGCATTGGTTATTTGAATTCGAATTTGAATTTTTATTTGGCACACAAACACAAAAACAAAACAAAGAAATCTCTCACAAGACCAAACAAAAGCAAACATAACCTCAAACAATTTAAAAAAAACAATTTCCCAGTTGTGTGCAGCCAGAAGGGTGTGGGCTGAAGCAAAGGCTTGTAAACGCCCACCCCTATCATGAGTTGCCATATACACATATATATGCACTCATAACAGCAACTACAAAAAAGAAAAGAACAAGAAGATGAGCAAAAGGTTTGTAGATTAATCAATACACCAAACATCCAAACATAGCAGAACAATTAACAGTATGATGCACATATTAAACAGAAGAACAGAAACAAACCCCTTTAACAGATAGGCAATGACTTTTACAGTAGTACGATACTTTAAGCAGTCAAATACTGAAATTCCTCTCAGATGATAACATGACTCTCTCATTTTAAACAATTCGTGGACATGTTGAGGCAAGAGTTCATTTTTAACATAATACATGAACTGTATCGTAAAATAATCAACCAAGTCCCAAAATTTCAAACGTTATCTGAAGAAATTTCAAGGCGTTTTCAAGCAAACTGGAGTTTCACTGATTTTCAATACTATTTACATGGTGAAAAAAATCTGTAGAATACAGAATGCTACTTTTACTCAAAACAACTGCTGTTCTTGAAGGTACTTTCATAACATGCATGTTTTTAATGTAAAATTCCATGTTCTTGTTCATGTTCATTTTTTATATGAACCTCAGTGGGGTTTTTCATTATTATTATTTATTTATTTAGACCTTGGCCTTGAGGTTTCAAGCTTGCCCTGGGGATGAAAGTCTTGACCTTGGCCTTCAAGGTTTTGGCATTGATTACAACACTGTATGATTATACAGTTTAAAGCCTCTTATAGTTGTGCATAAGTACTCAAATGTTTGCTTTTATTTATTTACATTAGAGGCCCATTGAAGTTAAATCGATGTGGGTAACCTTTCAACTGTCAGAATTGCGACAGCTGTAAGACACAGAGAAATGGAAAGCTGTGACTGTGTGCTCCATCATAATGACACTTGAATGTTAGTGGGTTGAAGTTGAGCTATTGTGAAAAATAGTGCAAAAATATCCTTTGTCTTCCTTTCTTGGTGAACTTTCTGGAGGATCTCCATCAGTTAAGAGGGTAATGCTAATCAACTCCGCTAGCTACAAGCCAGAGTTCGACTGTTTAATAATCATCAAAATTTACAAATTCCATGAGACACTTGAAAAACAACAAAAACAAAACAACTACAAAAATGATTGATAGTTGCATCTCTAAAAACGTGTTGCTTTTTTCTTACATTCTCCTAATTAGTTTTAGCTGGTTATGTGATACATACCTAAATCCAGACCCCCTCAGTGGCTTAGCCCAATGAAAGATTTCCATCTATTTCCTGTCTGTGTAGTTGGAGCGCCAGAGGCAACAGATCCGGCTACCTCAACACAGTTGTCTCATCTTCACAGTTCAAATGAACAGAGACACTCTGGGGGAAAAAAAGAGGGAAAAAAAAGCCGTTCCTCCTCATGATCCCTGTGTAATGAAGAGGATTGGCTAACTTATTATATTAAAGAGCAGTTCATCAGTGAGATAATACCCTCATAGGGACGGCACAAATGAATTACCAAGGTTCCCTGAATGAAAGAAAAGGAAATCTGTGTCTGTTGTTATATGTGTGGCACATAATTGACCTCATTCAGAAATAAAATACTACAGTTACTTTTGAGACATGCACTTAAACCACCTGTTCCTTTCATTGTAACCCACTACAACCCGCTGTTAACCAATATTCATGTTCAGGTGAGTGTTAAGCCTCTTTTTGTGTGCCGCTTTTGGGCTATTGCCGTTCATGCGATGCCTCAAAAAGCCTTCAGTTGCTCCTCACTCAGCAATAAGTCTTCACTGATGTCACTTTCTGTTGTAATTCTTACATTACAAACATTAACATTCCCCAAGCAAAAGCAGATTAATAAGTGCATGCTGAGATACACAGAGGCAACAAAACTGTTAAGCCAGCAGCGTTCCTCCAGCGAGTGAAATCAAATGGAAATGGTTCTGTCAGATTTATAGAATGATTGATGTGACACTGTATTTGAAATCAAATGACTTTCAAGTGTGTGTGTGATGTTACTGTCATGCCTGTAGGCCTTCAATAAAACTCTGAGAAAGCAGGCCTGTGGCCTACAGGCAGGCTGCTTCTGTCAATACTGTGACCTCTGTGAGAGCACACGGGGGTCATCTACACCTAGTCAGTAACTAGTGTGTCCAACCACATGTGCTGGACAAAACATTCGCCGGCCATCATTCCTGAACCACAGTTGTGCACCATCTGGGGCGGTGAAGATGTGAAGACATTGGGTTCAAGTTACCATAGCCCATTACTAATATGTGCGACTGCTAAGAGTTGATAGGGGGGGGGGGGTTTCCCATACATTAACTTGCATAATAAAGAAGATGGTGATTTTGGATAACAATGAGGGTCGAGTAGTTTCTCTTGTGAACATAATAGCTCATTGAGCCTCATCTATCAAAGTTGCGCACTTGTGGCGTAAATTTACGGTGTAAATTTGAAGTACACCAAAGTTGCCGTGACATGTATCAAGCAGTGCGCACCTGTCCATTTCCAGCGTACGCCTGACGTGACCTTGATAAATGCGGCGGGTGAAAACAATCGTAATTATAATAAACACGCCCATAAATATTCAGACTCCGCTTCAGACACACCCTCATTTTACGACATGGAAGCCAGGAAGACGGCAAAGAAAAAGAACTCCACCAATCACGATGCGTGCCAATAGAGCGTCAAAAGCGGCCGTCGTATTAATTGTCTTGTAGTATAATCAAAAAAGTGTTACAGTGGTCCCTCGTTTATCGCGGGAGTTACGTTCTAAAAATAGCCTGTAATACGCAAAACCGCAACGTAGTCAGCGTTATTTTTTACAATTATTATAGACGTTTCAAAGCTGTAAAACCCCTGTAAAACCACTTTATACACTTTCTCAATCAGGCATGAACATTTTCTCACCTTTCTCTTGTGTGTAAACACTCTCAAAGTTCAAACCTTAGTAGAAAAATAAGACCAACCTGTTTTCAGGCCCAAACATTTGTTTGAGAAATAAAAATAGAATGTTTTCCTTTAAATAATTATGATGGCTTTTAGAACTAACAAATTTAATTTTAACGCTCAACGTACGAGGTTGGACACATAAGAAATTATTAATAGTGACTGACCAGTATTTCACAGATCGCGCCTCTGCGTCCTGACGCCACGCCTTTTTCCACTCACACCTGGCTGCAGGTGTCTGTTTCTGAGTGACAAACACAGTTATGAGTAGTTGTTGGCGCTCTTTTTTCTTCTGGGCGAGAAGATTCTTATAACCAGACACGCAGAACACAGAACACTGTAAAAAAAAAAAGGCATGCAAAATTGGACTAAAAACTCCGCGAAACGGCAAGGCCGCGAAAGGTGAACCGCGTTATAGCGAGGGACCACTGTATTCTCTTTTCACGTGTCAATAATTCTTGACATGTGGATATTTGCTCGCTCAATTAATAAGACACGCCTAATCTGTCAGATTTCTTTATTCTTAAAATGTATTTCTTTGTGACAAACGAATGGAGACGACACAACCTGATTGCAGCACGGGCGAAGGGAATGACAACACTACAGTTGTAATTATCAATTTCATTGTCTAAAACGATCACACCACATAAAGTTAAGCTCAGCGCTGCTCTGGCTCCAGGCTCGAAGTCTGGAGAAAAAGGCGAGCAGCGCTTTCTTTGCAGTCAGCGCTGTGGCCACGGATCGTGCTCGATAGATTTGTATTGATTATTATGTAGTATAATCAGGAAAGTGTTATTTATGTAACATATGCATTGATTTGTATAATGGCACTGTTTATCATGTTGATCATTTTCATTTTTATGTGGATTCCAACGTTGGTTTATTTTGGTGTATAATTTACACCACCTCTCGACCTGGTGTATATTTTCAGCGCAGCGTATGCCAACGACCACATTGATAAATGCCAAGTAGTGCAGCCGTTTTGGCGTACACCCCATATACGCTCAAATATCGCCGTACGTACGTTGATACATGAGGCCCATTAAGAGTACATGGTAGGCACTTGATACTTAGACCATGCATGTCTCTTGGACAGTTGATGAGCTGATTGGAGTCTAGATTTGTTAGATGCATATATATATGGATATTAATTAGGACTGAATAGTTTCTCTTGCACACAGAACAGCTTGATTATTTTTTATTTAGTGAAGAGACAGTGCAAGTTCGTGTACATCACCATACAGTGAAGTAATACATTGTAGACACTTGATACTTGCACCATAGAGCACCACGGACTGTCGATGTCCTGATTAGATTCTAAATTTGTTTGATGCATATATTTGGATATTACTGAGGACTGAGTGGTTTCTGTTGTGAACAGGATAGGTAATTATAAAATACATAGTAAACACTTGATACTAACATCATAGATACCTCCTGGTCCTTCAGTGAGCCAATTAGATTCTAGATTTGTTTGACGCATATATTTGGATATTAATCACGGTGATCTTAATAGTGGTTCCTCTTGCACAGAGAACAGCTAATATATTGTAGACACTTAATACTTGCACCATAAAATCCTGCTGGACAGTCGATGTGCTGATTAGATTCTAATTATATATTCATTTATTTATTTATTTATTTTTGGATGCCCATATTTGGATATTATTGAGGACTGAGTGGTTTCCCTTGTGAAAAGCATATGTAATTATATAATACTTAGTAGATACTTGATACTTACACCATAGATACCTCTTGGAGAGCTGATGAGCAAATTAGAATTTAGAATTGTTTGGTACATATATTTGCATATTAATAATAATGAAGTGATTTTTATTTATTTTTTATCCAGAAGGCTGTATGATAGAGAGTATTTTAAGATGTGTGTTGTGAAAGTGTTGGAACACGGACCCACAACAGGGGGCGCAAATGAACGGACAATGGAGGAAGTCAAATAGCACTTTTACTGTTGTGAAATAAGCACAACAAGCACGACAGATCACAATAGAAAATAATAAAGTCAATTCACAAAGGTGTCATGTGGGCAGGCTCGAAGATAGAAGACGTCTGTTCAAAGCAGAACCGGAACCACACGATTTCCTCCGCCACCGAACCCCGGGGATACTGGAGCCGCCAAGTCCCGAACTCCCAGGTGGCCACTGCCTCCGCTTGTCGGATCTGGTACTGCTGGCGAAGAACAAAAACAGTTAGATGTGGGTGCGTTTGCACCCAGCAACACGGATGGTGAAAAAAACCACCTCCACCTCTTGTCAGGAAAATGTGAGTACTTATCAAAAAGGGTTCAATACAGTCTCCAGCTGCAAGTACTCACCAACCACTGTCAAAACACAAGCAACAAAGTCACTGTCTGAAAGACAACACAACGGCTGAGTTCGTTACCTCCTCGGTAGAACGATATCTCGGCAAAGAGGTGGAGATGACGTCTTGCTGATATACCGATGCAGATCAGATGAGTGGTGACAGCTGTCATAGGTGATGAGTGTCAACTGTCACCCCGGCTGCTCCTGTGAGGCGGCAGCGCCCTCTGGTGCCTGGAGCCCGCACTCCAGGCAGGGTGCCCTCTGGTGGTGGTGGGCCAGCAGTACCTCCTCTTCAGCGGCCCACACAACAATGTGTGCATGTTATTTTGACACAAGGAATGACATGCAAATATGCTAGCTGTGGCACTAATTTGTATACATTGTTTCAAAAGCTATAGCTCAAGAATGTCTAATAAGTGACTTAATATTTCCAATGTACAGTATATACAGTATGTTATGACGCTCTCCCTGTGTGTGCTAAGTAATGTGATAATTTACAAGCACTGCATATCTTGTTAAAATTCATGGGTGTTGAAAAGGTGGTGACAACATCCATCTTGTTGTGTAATTACAGCATACCAGATGTGATTTTCATATAGTTTGCATAAAGTGAGGTGGCATTTTTTTCCATTGTTAAGCTTTGTTCATGGGGTTAGATCTGGATGTGGACTGTGGATTGACGTGCACAAACCGTCTCCAAATCAGGGCATCTGAATACTGAGAATAATTACATCTGCTGTGTTTACCTCCTGTGGTTTGACAACAATAGTGTAAACTAATTAAAAAATCCCAGCAGTGACATTGATTCTGTTTTCCACCATGGGCACTTTAAGCGCTGTATCTTCCTTTGTTGGCCTTTTGTCTGGGTCTTTCTGTTTTTTTGCATCTTATCAAAAACCCATTCTAGTAGCAGCCACATTAAAGTAGCAGTGACAAGGGTAGCATTTGCAAAATGTGTTTGTGTGAGTAAAGAGTTTGGGGGGAGAAAAGAGAGACCGGATGAGACAGTGACCAGAGGACTTGGCAGGGTCAGCTGTGTGTGGGTGATAATATTCTCTGCTTGTACATCAGTTCTATCATTGTTCTCCCTTTCACATTCACTGCACCTCCCTACGTCTCACCCCCCTCAACCCTAACAGTATTAATATGTGATGTTCTTATTATTTGTGCCCAACATTCAACCTGCTCTTGTTGCGTGACAATGAAGTCAGTCAGTTTGGGCTTTTTCCAAAGCAAACAAAGGATAATAGAGCAGGAAGTTCATTGGGAGAAGGAGTTGTACTACCGCTATATAGACCTGGGGTCGATTCCCATTCATGTCTATGTCCATGGACAAGACACTTGGTCTGCATTGTCTCAGTCCACCCAGCTGGAAATAGGTATCAGCCTCAGCTGGGAAAGAAACCTGTGTTGTGCAGCACCAGCACCACCAGCCCTGAGGGTCTGCGTAACACTCACGTGATTATAACCCATTAAATAAATAATAAAAACGGAGGAGGACCAGTTTAAAACAGATAACTGTGCAGCTGTACTAATCTGATGTTTTTGTTCTTGTGTCTTCTACAGTTAGAACAGATCCAGAAGCACACGTGGTACATGTAAGTACTCCTCTCTCTTTTTTCCTTTTATACCCTCCTCCCCTTCACTCTCTCTTTGCCTGTTTTGCTGGTGCATTGGAGAGCAAAGCCACCATGTGATAGACTGAGTTTCAGGCCTGTACACAAGAGTACAATTGAACATGGCGTGACTCCACTCTTGGTGGATGTGGGGGTAAGTTTGTAGTGCGTGAAAGAGGATGTGCAGCATATGGTCAGTGAACAGACAGCGGAGAGAAGGGCACAACTTCAGAACTCATCTAACCTCGGTGCCCACCATTTAACTTTTATGACACAGTGTTCTGACCTGTTTAAGCTCACATAAATCTTTTGCAGAAAATATGTAGCACAAAATTGGAAGCAGTTATTTCGGTTATTACCTCTGCCGGGGAGGTTAAGTTTTCACCCGTCTGGTGGTTTTGATTTTTTTTTTTTTTTAAGGGTGGTGGCTGTCACCATGATTACTGAAAAAGGTGTGGACAGAATTCCATAAAACCTGATCTGTGCAGCTCTCAATCCGGGACATTTTTTGGCACGTTGATCAATGTTGTGAGATAGGGTCTTTCATTTTCAACATTTTCGTCAATTTCTTATGAAATAATGTATTTACTAAATAATCACGCGTACCACACCTTGCAAATGCTAAATGTGTAATATTTATAAACAAAAACAGGTAAAATGTTGAGTACTTTTCACCTGTAATTGTGCATACTTATACACCCCACCAACAAAAATCTGGGGGAGTTTAGCGAAATCATCCTGTCTTTCGGTCTGTCCATGAGATTTTAAGCACAGCTCCTTTGAAACCATTTGGTGGATTTCAGTGAAACTTCACACAGTGGTTGTACGCTATGTGAAGATGTGCATGAAGAATAATTTCAGTCCACCATCTTTAAAGGGAGATAATTAGATTTTTGTTTTTTTTTTGTTTTTTTTGGGGGGGGGGGGGGGGGTGATTGTGGAGAGTTTATTTGGAGAAAAGGAAAATAGCATTCTTAACCATTATTATTCATAATGATTGTATAATTACCTGCAATAATGAGTTGATGTGCTTTAATAAGCTTAAAATGACCCCATCATGTCTACAAATTTGAGAACCATCATTACTGTGAAATGGAGGATCATGCATTTTGTTTATCAAAAGAGAGAGCATAAACCTTGTTACCAAAGAAGCAAGAATGTGAAGGGAAACACATTTGTGACTGGTGATGTCGTAATGCACTCTGTAACCTCACCACTAGATGACACTAAATCTTGCATATTGTAGCTTTAAAGATACTGCGTGCTTTTCATGTTCAACAACAAGTAATCATGGAAGGAGTCTTGTTAGGTGGTGAGTCATGATTTTTGTCATACACTGAAGGATCATTCAAACAGAGAAGAATGTAGAAACGGGAGATTAGACAAATGTTGCTTTGTCACTGAGGAAGCCTCTGCATGGCAGGCTGTCTAAAGAACATGAACATGGTCTTCTTTAGCACCCCTTCACACATTAACACGACGTTGGACGAAAGAAGCAGAAACCGGAAGAAAATCTGCAAACCAAAAATGAAATGGGGAACCCCAAAACATTCCACCTGCTGTCAGGAGAGACGCACGGTCGGGCAGGCTCGTGTTCGCACGACACACTCCACACACCATTTGGGGTCGGCACAGTTACACCCATGTGAGTTGCTTGGTAACGCCACAGTTGTGGGGCACTTAGACACTTTCCCAGACAACTTGAATGTGGTCGCACGAATAGCCCCTCCTTTTCTAAGTGCCCGGCAAGCGGTGTTAGATGTTTGTGTATGGCACCTGGAGTTTAGCCAACTGCTGAGAGAGGAGTGGTGCATGGCACTCGCTGTCTTTCGACTGCTTGTGTGCATGAATGGTTGTGACGACAGGTGTACTAGGCATTTGAGGTGGCTCTGATTTTTCATGAGAGGCATGCAATTGCTCCTTCGTGCACCAGTCGGCTTCAATCGGGTTACGTGTGAAGGGGCCCTTATGGCCCAGTCACACGGCACTTAACAAAGGGCAACGAAGCCCTAACAAAACAAGAAATCTGGACTTAAGTTGGCATCATTTAACCTTTGCTCAGCTTCATTCCTGCAGTGGTTGCTTCGTCAGGATTTTTAAACTGTCAAAAAATTTGAATGAATGCCACCTGAAAGTTCAATTTGTCCGTATTTCGTTTTGCAGTCGTTCTTGACAGTTTTGTAATCATTGGCTTATTTTTGTAATGTTAGCATTTAGTTTGACTTCGTTAGACCAGCAGAATGTTTTCACACAGTGCAGAAGCTCGTTTGTGAGCGCTGCTGCTGCCGCTGCATTCATGTACCTTCGGAAATTACAGGGCAAACTCAGTTTCTCTTTTTTTAATCTGGGTGGGGGGTCAGCAGGCCAGAATTAATCTTTTGTGTGGATACAATTAATTATTTTCCCACAGGCATTTGCTGAATTTGAAACAACAAAAAAGTTGTGTAATTTCTGATAGTACTTGAACGCAGCTGCTGCTCCTGTGTGTGCTTTGTTTTTATTTTAATATAACAATATGATTGTAGGAATGACAATCCAGCCCTTATGTACATGTGGCAACAAGTAGATGATTCAGATGATCATATGAAGAGCTGTTCTGGAAGGCAGAATTTACATTGTGGATCAGCTGTAGCTGGTGGAAATAACCGCACATGTGAGTCAATGTGTGGCGTTCACACTGACTGATCAATTTACTGCTCTGATATATTCAGTCATCTTTACACTTATATTTATTCCTCTTTTGACAGTTTTCTGTTATAAATCAATATACAAGGTCTGTTAGAAAAGTATTGGACCTTTTTATTTTTTGCAAAAACCTGATGGATTTGAATCATGTGTGCTTGCATGAGCAAACCTTGAACCTTCGTGCGCATGCGTGAACTTTTTCACGCCTGTCGATTGCCTCATTTCCTGGTAAGCAGCCTTTGTGTGGGACGTGTGCTGTGCGCTTGGCGGATTTTTATTTCAAGGAAAAAGACGGAATGACTGGAGCAGCGCCGCATCAAATTTTGCCAGAAACTGGGCGACAGCCAGGTGGAAACCATTCAGATGATACATACGGCTTTCGGTGATGATCCTGTGGGCATCACACAGATTAAGGACCAGTACAACCGGTTTAAAGACGTCCGCATAACGGTGGAGGGCGAGCCGTGCTCCGGTCGGCCATCAACATGCTGAAATGACCCGATCATTCCAAAGTGAACGCTGTGGTGACGCGGGGCCGTCGTGTGACTATCCAAGAAATTGTGGAAGAGGTGGACATCAGCACTTTTTTGGTACATTCCACTGTAGAAGACAGAAGATTTGGCCATGAAAAGAGTCGCTGTGAAATTCATGCTGCTTCTGATGGCGGAGCAAAAGCACCTTTATGTTGAAGTCTCACAGGACATGCTGTGACATGCTCACCTCTTCCACAATTTCTCGAATAGTCACACGACTGAAAAGTCACCGATCGCACCGACCGTGATCACACCGACATGCAGCGAGTGCGCTTTTATTTTAAAGAGTCATAGGTCTGATCAGGTTTGATCAGACCTGATCAATCAGGGCGTTTGATGAGCGCACCAACATGCAACAAGTGCGCTTTTATTTTAAAGAGTCACAGGTCTGATTAGACACAGAGAGAGAGTGAGGGAGAGCGCGCGCAAGAGAGCGCTTTTATTTTAAAGTCACAGTGACAGGTCTGATCAGACACACACAGAGAGAGAGAGAGAGAGAGAGAGAGAGTGTGTGTGAGGGAGAACGCTTTTATTTCAAAGTCACAAGTCTGATCAGACACAGAGAGAGAGAGAGAGAGCGCTTTTATGAAACGACAACAGTCAGCTTTGCAACACAGTGAACAGTCCTCATATGAGTCCAGTATGATAAAGTGAAGAAACGATCTTGCAGTATTTATAGCTCCAGAAGAACAATGGAGCCCGGCAGGAGGTGTGAAATGGCGTACAGTACGGTGTTGCAGCGTGGGCGGGCTCACAGTAGCGGACAGTAGCACGGCGTGAAGGCTCCATACTGTGCTGTACGCCGAAGAAAATTAAACATGTTTAATGTCCTATGCGCATAGCCCTCAACATACTGCTGCGTATTGAGAAAAAAGATCATACACTGCAATGAGCAGCTCTACGAATACACCAATGTGAAAGGGGCTTAAAGCTGAAGAAAACTTTGGGAAAGATAAAGAGTGTGAATCAAAACCAGGTGGTGTGTTGATGAGAACTGATTCTGCACTGACATGTCTTGTACAGTACAGCCTGACTTAACCAGAACTGCCTATTTGAACATTTCATAATGTGAGTCAGGCCTGTAATGAGTCAAATTCTTATCCCAAGTGACCAGTAAGCAAGCAAACACTCCAGTAGGTCAGATGGTCTCAGTATGTCCTTTTTTATAGCAACTCATTACAGCTGGACACTCATAAAGTGAAAGTAGTAATGCCTCAGCGCACCATATAATGAAGTTTATTTAGATGTTCTCAAAGGTATGAAACAAGAGTTAAGTGCCAGAATGGCTGATTGTGGATTATTTGACCTGGGATTTCTTTGCATTTTCAGAGGTGGTAAAAATGAGCCAGAACCAGAGCAGCCTGTGCCAAGAAAGGTGACCATCCGCAGTCTGCCGTCTGCAGATGACATCGACCCAGACGTACTGGACAGTATGCACTCCCTTGGCTGCTTCAGAGACAAGAACAAACTGCTGAAAGATCTGCTCTCAGATGAGTGAGTGGCTGGAATGGGGGGGTTTGTAAGTGAGAAAACAAAACAAATTAGATTATTAAAGGACATTGATGTAGAGATCAGAAAAATGGAAGACGGGCAGATGGTGAGGATGGACATCCCTGCAGTGTGTGTGTATATACCAACAGCCTGGTTTTATGAAACCCTGAGAGACTGTCGCTGTTGATGTCAGAAGCTATAGATCACTTAAGTGTTATGACACTGAGCTTACACTTACATCTGCTGGATGCATTCTGTGCAGAACAAGCTCGTTCTGCCTTGAGCCTAAGTCACGGTCTTCTGTCCTTAATGCTTGTTAACTATCTTTATTTTTTCCTTCTTCTTTTATGAATATGTATGCAGGCTGTTGCCCTTCTGGCTTCCATGAAGTGTTAAAGTTGCACGTTATATTATAGGTGTAGTTTTTCCTCCCTGTTTTACATTTTTCTAGCCTCTCTCATTAAGTACTAAAGGAGTTTCACTCTATCACTTTCCCCTCTCCACATCTCCTTCGTTAGCTTCCTTTCTCCAGGGAGCATCCAGTAATAGCACAGGACTGGAGGAAAACCTACAGTCTCTATCTCCCTTGTTCCTTTTAGCTGAGGTTGCAGGTCCTTGTCTCTTTGCCTCCTACTGCTTTCCAATCTGTCTTTATTACAGCGGCCGAGTCCCTGAACCTTTTGCATAGAGGAGACTGGCCTAGAGGGCAAAGATATTAGACTGATATCTGATTTACTGGGAAGGGAACCCATAGTGCTTTGACAATTTGATAAACTTGCGAACAGACTCTGAGCTACTGAATATGCTAAAATATATATATGCAGAATATTATATGATGGCTTAATGATCTGTAAAGCTAAACTTTTGTTTTAATGACAAAAGCTATTTAGGAGTAGTTTAACAATGAATGTGAAAAGATTAAACTACATTAATCATATTCATTTTTTTCCATCCTCATGTATTGCTTGAAGACATGCTCCTTATTTCTGGACGATCTTGGGCCAGTGTATTTTTAAAGCTATTTGATTTAATGTCTTCGTTGTCCTTTATTGTCATTCTCACTCTTTCTTTCTCCCTGTGCAGTGAAAACCAGGAAAAGATGATCTACTTCTTGTTACTGGATCGTAAGGAACGATATCCCAGTCAAGAAGACCAGAACCTTCCACCTCGTAATGAGATTGGTGAGACTGGGACAGAAAAGATGAGCACACAAAAAAACACCAAACACAAATATCCGCCAAGACCTCACATGTCTGGATGTATGTACAGATAAATTTTAGCAGGATTCCAAAAAAATACTAAACCGATTTTTCTTAAAACTTGGTGAAAGGATGGGGTATAGTCCAAGCCGTTAGCTTTTGGAATGTATACAAACCAGGAATTTTCTTATCACTTTCTTTAAGCAGTGAGTCACCCCTCTGAGTCTGGTCTGCTTGAAGTTTCTTACACAGTATCATCAGAGGGAGTTTTTCCTCACCATTGTTGCCTGTGTGCTTGCTCTCGGAGTTGGTAAGATTAAACCTTACTTGTGTGATGTGCCTTGAGGCAGCTTTGTTGTGATTTGGCGCTATATAAAATGTAATAAATTGAAATTAACATTGTGAGACTGGTGATTTTTCAACCTTTTATTGAATTTCCCCACATCGTGCAGCTACTGTGACAATAAAAAAAAATTTAAAAATACATGCCACCCACGAGATTCGAACCTGCACTTTCCAAAAGCTCTGATTGCCAGCCAGAAACTTGACCACTGAGCTACCATCACTGTCCTGTAAAAGGTTTTGGGAAAATCCCTGATATCAAGAAGGACATGGACATATTTAAGAAAAAAATAAAACCACACACCATATAAAAATGCTGCATTTTATTGAATTCCTCTTATCAAGCGGACAATACAAGTATGATCCATCTGTTCCTCTGTAGATGACCCATGGTCACAGATGTACAGTTGACATGAACGAGAAGCAGGGCGCTCTTATCATGTCCACATCTACTGGCGGCATGTCCAGCCGGCCCGCGCGCATGCCCTGCCCGACACACGTGTCTTGTGGGCGGTGTGCCGCAGAACTGACACCGTGTCATGTGGAACAGAGCTCATGTGGGTGACATGACATTCAGATCTCCCGCTGTGTGTTATGATCCGACGGTCCGTTTCACCTGGGACAGACTGTCAATGTGCGTGGCATGCGCGCTCTCGCTGCAGCCCATCACGACAGTGATATATGTTTTTATGCATGTCCACGTGAGAACAGCAAGCAGACACACGTGTGTCACAGTGGACAGCTGTTAGTTCATGTCCATCCAAACACGGTACGTGTTCCCTAGCCGTGATGTCCAGAACCACAGATCTACACAGCTGCTCCTGTCGGCGGACACACCCCTGTCAGTTCAGTGCACACACCAACGTGTCACTGTGTCTGTTGGCAAAGCCACACTCGTGGGGGCACTTAGAAAATTTTCACATCCAGCTCGACAGTGATCATCTGTTGACTGTTGTGTTAATAGTACAACTGGCCACACATTTTCTAAGTGCCATGCGAGCAGTTTTAGATGTTCATGCGTGTCACCTGGAATTTGGCCGACACCTGCATGCGATGAGTTTGATGGGCTAACACAGCGCACACTCCATCTTTCAGCCACTGGTGTGCGCGAATAGTTTTAGCAACAGGTGTACGAGGCGTTGGAGGCAGATACAATTTTATATGTATAGGATTCCTGCTTCATGCGCAATTTGAACGCATTTGTACTATGTGTGAAGGGGCCCTTAGCAGTATACATATTCTGCATAAGTATAAATAATGTAGATATTAGTTCACCACATTTAACTGATTTTTTTCTTACAGTTCTGTGCATTATCTCTTGAAAAGTTCAATCAATTAGAAATTATGTATGTAGATACTAGAACTCTGGAATAGGTGTTGAAGATGAGTGAGTGAGATATTGGAACTGTACATATGCCTGATTTTTTTTCATAAAGTTCTGTGCAGTATCTCTTGATACAATAATATAGGTATAGATAATGTAGGTATTTGCATTTTACATATGCCAGAATTTTTCCATAAAGTTTGCATAAAGTCTGCATTATCACTCTGGAAATTCATGAAAATGTTGGAAAAATGCTCTATCTCACAATTTTAAAGAAAAGAATTCCTGGGTCTGTCCTCGTAGTTGGATTCACTCCAACAGTCCTTGGCCTGTACACCATCCTTTTACCAAGTTTCATGAAAATTAAGTTAAAATTAAGTAGTTTTTGTTGAATCTTGCAGATGGTGAAAACACTGCCTTCTTGGTGGAGGTAAAAAGATGTAAGAAAATGTGCACTAAGAGAAAATATAAATAAGTTGGTAAATACAGTATGGCAAACAGCATATCTAAACAAAAACCGTGTGAGTGGTGTTTACTTTAAATGGGTTTTAATCTCGTCATTCAGACTGTTTACACAGAAAAACAAGCCCATTTATTCAAGAGTAAACACTGCAAAGAGTTATGTAAAATGCTTCTCAGAAGAAAGTGGATGAGCTTCAGTTGTGGTAGACTGGCTCAGCGTTCCGTTTGTTGAAACTTAATTCCCTCAGTGAAATATAGTCAAGTAAATATAAAATGTCAATAGGCCAAGAATTTATCTGGTAAATATGTCAGCGCTGACTGCTTTGGTTCAGGTATTGACTTCTCAAAAATATATTTTTCCAATTCATATCCCAGCACAGATTCCTGCTCTTTGAATGTGGAGCAGAGAAAGAAAAACTTCTTCTACTGGGGCTATTTTCTGAGAAATTCATCGCAGTATAGGAGGGTTTTTTTATGTACTTTGAGATAGCAGTGTTTTAATAAATAGGCTTCTCTTCTGCAACTGTTATCCAGTCGATAACAGCGGCCATTAGTTGAAGGTCTGGGTGGAAGCTCTTACTGATTCACGATTAGTTAAAGTGTCACTGTTAACAGCACTAAACATCACTCAAAACACAGATTAATCCACAAAAACAATTAAACATACAGAAACACCCATGCTCACACACACACACACACGTGTGTATTCCTGGTGTTGTGTGTTGATTTTAAATTGACCTGTCACATGGTTATGTTCAGACCCTCCCAGGAAGCGAGTGGACTCTCCTATGTTGAATCGTCATGGTAAGAGGAGACCAGAGCGGAAGTCCATGGAGGTCCTCAGCGTCACAGATGGAGGATCACCTGTTCCAGCCAGGAGAGCCATTGACATGACGCAGCACGGACAGAGGTAGGCAGTGGATGGAACACAGGAAAGGATAAATGAAGAGATGAAGATTGGTGTAGCTCTGTTTGAGTGTTTGAGCTGGTTCAGTGTGGTGGATCAGCAGGTCAGATAGCAAGTCCGACTCTGGTGTCAGCAAGCTATGGTAGATCGTGGAGATCCAGGGACTGACTGTCTGTGCTTGCTTTGTCTCCTGTCTCACTTTAGTAAATCAGTGTACAGTAAAAGCTTGGATATTCCTGGCGGTGGTACAAAGTACAGCAAAGAAGAAAGGTATTCATCTGTCACCCACTCTTCCCATTCTGTCACCTTTCCCACATGTGCTGAAAGCTGTACTCCATATCTTCTTGCAGTCTTCTATTCTTGAGTTATCTGGAAATAGAAGAGGATGTTGCTGATGTGGAAAACTCTCTCCTCCCGAGCTAGTATAATACACGGATATCTTCATCCCCTGCTTAATTGGATAATTCTGTCACATTTGGTGGTGGAGTAACTGTATACAAAGTAACATTGTAGAACTATAACCCCAAATTAGAAAAAAGTGGGATGATGTGGAAAATGCAATAAATGAATAAATAAATCATTCATTTGTTAATATAGATCCCATTCCTTCATTTAAGTTCTGCAACACATTAAAAAAGAAAAAGTTGGGACAATTTATTCTAATTATAAGGATTAAATCATTACTTGTACAGACAGTTTTCTCGAGAGAAGTTCAGGGATGGATCTTTAACATTTCCAAGTCACTGAATATGTCTTGGGCTTCATTTATATTAATCATTAAAGCCCCGGTCACAACCCACCGTGCGTTTTTTTTTTTTCGCCGTACGTTTTCTGCGGATGCCACGGCCACTACTTTTTTGTGAAAACGTACGGAGGCAGTAGCAAGAGGGTGGGAGGGAGTACGTTCAACGCACGTCTCTAGGGGCGTAACGATAAAGAGAGATGACAATAATGCAGTGTGTGTGTGTGTGTGTGTGTGTGTGTGTGTGTTGGGGGGGGGGGGTCGCTTTTCTTTTTTTATGAGCCGGACCGGAGCGGCAGGTGTTTTTCGGCGTCAGCGATGCATGAGCATGTCCAGCCTGCAGCGGTCAGTTGTACGAGTGTTTACTTGCCTCGAAAAGTTACAGCTAGTTAACAGACTGAAGCTGTGGAGTGTGTGTTGCTGACGTTTGGAAATAAAGTCCAAGTTCAAGTGAGAAGCTGCGTTGTGCATGCAAGTCTGTCGGCCTCCAAATCCGTACTGCCTACGTACGGATTTGGTTAATTCAATAGTAATTGAATGAAAATGTGCTGCTTTGAATCCGTACTGAGGCAGTACTCACAACGTGCGTCATCTGCACTGCTGGTGAATCCGCAGCCTGACCGCAGCGAATGTTCTGCATGCACTAAAACCTCTACGGCGTGTCTGCGTGTGTCTGCGTGCTCCTAAATGCGTACTGAGGCAGTACTTACGAAGTACGGATCTCCAAATTTAGCCCACGTTTTTGCAAGTAGACTGTACGCACTTGCAAGTACGGCGGGTTGTGACCACGGCTTAAGAAATACAAATGGTATGGTACTTGGGGCAATCAGCACATGCCAGTTTTTCACAGTTATAAACCATGAGCTTCCGAGATGCATATCTGAGAATGTGACAAGTTTACTTGGGAATCCTACGGCAATCATTTTCCCATTTTTTTTTTCTCAAGTAAATTCAATATCTTTGGAATTTTCAAGGCATTCTACTGCATTTTGATTGGACCTAATTATCAATTTCATTTCAGATTCATGCACATAGAATTTGCATGATTTCTGCCTGTGCAAAGATCTCTCCTTCCCAGTCTAATATAGCTGTATATATCAGTTTGATCTCACAGACTGGATCTCAAACATGTGAAAATACCTTAAACAGAATTCCTGCATGAAGAAAATACACGTGAATATCAACTTTGTTGTTGTTGTGAGATTTCTTTTCCTGTAACCATAAACAGTCCATGTGGGAAAGTGTTTTATGTCTCACAGTACAGTGACATTTCATGCATGGGTAAAGATGCAGTGGTGTTTTCTGTATATCTGATGCTTTGTTAAAATAGTAATGACAGAATGTGGCTTTCCATTTCCTACACTTTCCATTTCCTACACATCAATATAAGTCTTTAAGTCAATTCTCAAACGAAAGAAGACTTATAACTCAATTTATAACTCAAAGTACAAATGTCTGAAAGTTCCAATTTTTTGTGTAACTGGAGTTATTGTTATTGTTTCACAGTCTCAAAGCGTTGCTGATGAATTTCTTCAATGCAGTGTTCCACTTTCCCTGGATGCTGAGCATTTCTCTATTTGAACATTTTTACACGTCGCACAGTTGGATAATGTATTTTCTCATCTTATTTCAGCAACCAATTTATCGTCACAACAAACATTTCTGCTCAGAGGCTGAGACGTGTATGACAGCAGAAAAGATTGAAGCTGATGTAGCGATGATCTGATCTACCGTGCATCTGTAAAGTATTCACAGCGCGTCACTTTTTCCACATTTTGTTATGTTACAGCCTTGTTCCAAAATGGGGTAACTTCACTTTTCCCCTCAAAATTCAACTCACAACACCCCATAATGACAACATGAGAAAAGGTTTTTTTTTGTTGTTGTTGTTTTTTTTTTTTTTTTTTTTTTGCAAATGTATTAAAAATAGAAGTACATAAGTATTCACACCCTTTCCTCAATACTTTGTTGATGCACCTTTGGCAGCAATTACAGCCTCAAGTATTCTTGAATATGTCATAAGCTTGGTGCAGTTGTCTTTTGGCAGTTTTTCTCATTACTCTTTGCAGCACCTCTGAAGCTCCATCAGGTTGGATGGGGAGCATTGGTGCATAGCATATTCAGATCTCTTCAGAGATGATCAGTCGGATCCAGGATTGGGCTCTGGCTGGGCCACTGCGTCATTGTCCTGCTGAAAGATGAACCATCACCCCAGTCTGGAGCAGGCTTTCATCCAGCGTGTTTCTGTACATTGCTGCATTCATCTTTCCCTCAATCATGACTAGTCTCCCAGTTTCTGCTGCTGAAAAACATCCCTACAGCATGATCAAATCATCATGATTTGAATCATCATGATGCTGCCACCTGCCTGGTTTCCTCCAAACATGATGCCTGGCATTCACGCCACTTCCATCTGGCCACTCTATCATACAGCCATGCAGAGATGGTTGTCCTTCTGGAAGGTTCTCCTCTCTCCACAGAGGAATGCTGGAGGTCCAACAGAGTGACCATTGGGTTCTTGGTCACCTCCCTGACTAAGGCAGTTCTCCCCGGATCACTTAGTTTAGATGGGCAGCCAGCTCTAGGAAGAGTCCTGGTAGATCCGAACTTCTTCCATTTATGCATGATGGCGGCCACTGTGCTCATTGGGATCTTCAAAGTAGCAAAAATGTTTCTGTACCATTCCCCATATTTGTGCCTCAAGAGAATCCTGTCTCAGAGGTCTACAGACAGTTCCTTTGACTTCATGTTTGGTTTGTGCTGTGACATGTAGTGTCAACTGTGGGACCTTAGATGTAGACAGGTTTCCAAATCATGTCCAATCAACTGAATTTACCAGGTGGACTCCAATTAAACTGTAGAAACATTTCAAGGTTGATTAGTGGAAACAGGATGCACCTGAGCTCAATTTTGAGCTTCATGGCAAAGGCTGTGAATACCAGTGGTGGGCACAGTTCTGCTAATCCGCTAACTGCTAATTAGCAAAGCTAACTTTTTTGTTAGTGGATTAGCTTTTCAGCTAACTTCAAAAACCATCAGCAGACCAATTAGCTTCCGATAGATTTAGTTCCAATCATTTTTAGACCGCTAACTTTTTTTACATAGTCAGTAACAGTGAAAAATATTTTTAAACTCTTTTGGCTCATGTCTGCTATGTATTTTGCAGCAGTGAGGCAGCTGAGAATTGCTGAGCTCAACTCTACCCCAGCAGAAGGGGTCTGGCCGCCAGACTGCTACAAAAAAAATCAAGTCATTATCCTTAACAGCATCCAGCGGTCCAACCGTGAGGCAGATATCTTGAAAAGGAAATCAGGTTTGACTTATGGTTTTGATTTATGAATCAAATTAATCTGGATAGAATAACTACATTAATATCAATTCTGTCATATGTACAAAGTGAAAATATAACACATATCTTTTAATTTTAAAATAATGCACTAATTCTGAAGTTTTGAGCATAACACACATAGATGCCCAAAGGGATTATGGGCAAACTGAGTCTCTTTTTTGTTAAAAAAAAAAAAAAAAAAGAAGACATATGCAAAAGCAAAAAAGCCTGTTAAGTTGTGATTCAGGTCGACAACCTTGTGCCATACCCGACTCAGTAGATGAGTCAAAATACATAGAACACTGCCATCTACTGGCACCCGGTTATATCACACGGTTGTCAAATTGCAACTTAACAGACTTTTCAGTTTTGCAAATGCCTTTTTTTTTTTTACAAATGAAAAAAATTACATATTTTACAAAAGCACATTTATTTGTAAACACCAACACACGTTACACACATTACACACATTACATTAACTAGTGTTGGTTTTTACATAGAATGAATGAATCAACCAATGTGAGCGGAGGCTCAGTTTACCCATAATCCCTTTGGGCATCTGTGTGTGTTGTGTTCAAAACTTCAGAATTAGTGCATTATTTAAAAATTAAAAGATATGTGTTATATTTTCACTTTGTACAAATGACAGAGTTGCCATTAATGTAGTTATTCTATCCAGATTAATTTGATTTATAAATCAAAACCATAAGTCAAACCTGCTTTCCTTTTCAAGACGTCTGCCTCACGGCTGGACTGCTGTATGCTGGGGTTTGTGATCACCTTTGATTCAATCAGAAGTGTTAAAACTCAAAATCAGCTTATTAGTAGCTAAGAGTGTACTGGAGACAATACTTAAAGGTATCAGTTAGCTGTAGTTTCTGATAAATGTTTTGGTGGTTTATGGGTTTAGCATTATAAAAGATAACATTTCAGTTAGATAATTAGTGGTTATCGAAGCTAACTTTTTGGTTACCTGTGCCCACCACTGGTGAATACTTATGTACATGTGAGTTCTTAGTTTTGTTTTGTTTTTAATAAAGTTGGGAAAATCTAAAAAAAAAAAAAAAAAAATTCACATTATCATGTCATTATGGGGTATTGTTTGTAGAATTTTGAGGAAAAAATAAATTCCAGTCATTTTGAAATAACACTGCAACATAACAAAATGTGGAAAATTGAATGCTATGAATACTTTCTGACTGCACCGTACCTAATGATCGGCAGAGTGCTAGAAAAAGCTTTAATCACCAAAGCATGTATACAGATGCTGAGGTGACAGGAGGATACATTATCGAAATAAAAATATATGGATACAAAGTTGAATATTCAGCCAAATATCAGATATTTTAATAATGAAACATCTATTTCGAAGTTCTCCAACACCCAAAAACTATGAAAAGTTGCTCCAGAGTTCAAGTTCATTGTTTTATACAGCGCAAATCAGAGAACAAGTCAGCCCAAGGCACTACGCAGGAGTAATGCTGAGATCTTACCCAAAAACTCCCTAAGGCTTTTTTATTATTATTATTATTATTATTATTATTTTTATAAGAAGAGGACACTTAAAGCAGACCAGGCTCAGTAGGGTTGACCATCTGCTTTGGCCTTACTAACACGTAAAACAAAGAAACAAAAAGCAATTGTCACACATGCAGAGACAGAAATCTTGCAGCTAAGAACCCATATACATATAGAATCCAGTGATCACAGTGACCGGTGGCTCAAAAGACAACTAAGAGGTGAAGAGCAGAATCTCAGTAAGATGGACTACAGTTGACGAGTTGGTGTGTGCATTGATGCCAAATTAGTCAATAAAGAGGACATTCCCTATTTTTCATCCACTGGATGGTGGAGTAAACCATAGGCGTGCTCCGGGTGTCAGTAGCTGCCATGTAGACCCCAGCTATTCCAGTCCTGGAAGGATTTCAGATAGATGGATAAATGGATAGATTTTAGATGAAAAAAAATTTCTATCCTTTGCTGCCTTTGAATTTCAGTGATTGATTCTGCTTCCTCATTCCTTCAGGAGATCTAAGTTTTATCTCTCCTTTCTTTAAAGGCTGCATGAGCTCAGTAACTTCCGTCTTCTGCCCTTCACTCTGACTCATCTTTTCAGTCGAGCCCTGAATCCCAAAATACATTAATTTAAAATTACTTCATTGAACATTAATGATGTCTTCCTTCATAACTCCATCACTGGTTTGTAAATTGAGACCTTTCGGTTCACTAATAAGAATCTCAATATGTGCACAATGAATTCTACATGTCAGCAGCCACACTCATGGAAAAGCTCCCCTGCATCTTTTCATTCAGTGCAGCTTTAAATTTGTTTTTACCACTCCACCACATTTCTTTCTTTGCTTCTCCGCCACACGTTCTCTCTCTCTCCACCATGTGTACCTGACCTTCAGTCTCACATGGCCCCGTCTGTTAGTATAGAATTGCTGTGCTAATGTGAAAATGCAGCTAGTTTTTCTTTGTCGTGCTTCCTATAGCTGTAGTGAGTAGAAGGCGGAGGAAGGCTTATACCTCATTCCCTCTGCTTTCAAATCTAATCGCTATACGTCTTTTTTTGAGATTCAATGCCCTATACTGACTGGTGGTGGGGAGGTGTTGCTAAGACAGTTTGTGAATCTGGATTTTTGTTTTATATTGTGTAATTTTTCTACCTTTTATCATGTCCTTCGGTGTGCTTTGTTTGATCCTACACTTGCATGTCTGTGTACAGAGGGTGATGTTGGAGATGCACATACGCACCCAAATGACGTCCAAACTTTTGACTGACTCTGACTGAAGTTAACCTTATCTTTCCCAGACAGCAAACTTTTGTCGACAGCACAGAAGATTCATAGAACCTGAGATCAGAGCATGTCAGAGAGAGGACTGACTTTGAAACATGTTTTGACAGGTTGCATTTTCACTCAGATGAAGGATTGAAGAAATACCAAATAAATAAATAAATAAAATAAATAAAATAAAAATCACATAACACAATCCTGCTGTAGCTTTTTTACTCACATTTAGGCAATTTGAGTGCTGTTAACTGCCTGGGCTGCACTTTCATGGTAAAAAAATTCCTGTGAAGTACCGTTGAACAGATTTGGGTTAAATACTGCAGTATTCATGCTAGACATGAAATACCCATGGAGACATGTGCAGCTTATATGAAAACCCATTTTATTCTTCATATACCCAAAAGTATCTTTTAAAAAAAAGGCGTTTAAAGCTAAACCAGCAGAAGGAATCCGAGAGATTTCATTTTAAATCTTTATACCATTCCAGCAGAAATGAAGGGAGGTTAATGATATGTAAATGAAATATGGAAAAGTGCTGCAGTGTGAAGAAGAGAAAATCAATTGATTATTTTTTCTTTCATTTTACAAATCTGCTCTCACTATGTTATGCAGTTTCTATGTTGGTATTTTTTTTCAGGAGCTCTTAATCAGTCAGATTCGTGTGCTAATTATTGACTCTAATTTATTTAAGAGGTTCAAGTAAGCACAAATAAAGCACCTTATTATTGATCTCTACAGCAGAAACTGCAGGGGTCTTAATCCATTAAAAATTTGGGGAGCTGAGCTATGAATATTAATGCGCTGAGTCCTCGGGAGTTGTCAGAACTCACGAAAGGAAATGAATTTAAAGAGGGAATTGATTTGTGAATATCTGCTCTGTGCACAGTAACTCCACTGGCAGGATGTATTCATTACAGAGGATGGAGGAAGAAAAACTGAACTTTATCTAGTTTCTTTAAATCGTGCAGACCGTTGAGGGGCATCGGGATATATTTTAGCGGTATTACACATATTGTTTGATTACCATTTGACTCAGGGTACCTTTCATGTAATTCCTGGTTGTTTTAAGACTCATTTATGCAGTGTGGATAATGACGGAGCCTTCTGTCCCTGATCTGCTTCAGTTTCATACATATTTGTTTTCATTTTCTGAAGGACAAAATTGAGCAGTACCACTGGAAATCGTGGAAGCAGTGTAGCTAAAGTTCAGATTATACAGAACATTAAAGGAAAAACAACACAAAGAAGACTTTTTTATGATACATAATCTCATCGTGACATATTTTGTTAACAATGTCTTTGACTGTTGCCATGTTTGTTGTTGTTAGAAACTTTCAAGAGGGTCTCCAGTGCCTTCTAGTGGATAGTAGAGAAGCTTGAATCTTCGACTGGACTGGGTTGCTTGACGCGAGGACGTTTCGCTTCAAATCGTAGAAGCTTCCTCAGCTAAAATTCTTGCTCTGGTGGTCTGACTTCTGTCTTGACTCTTGTAGAGAAGAATAATCAAGAAGACACAAAAGCTGGAGTTTTAAACTTAACCAGACCCCTCCTACCGGGAGGCAGACTGCTATAGGCTAGTGACTAAACAATAGCTCTAATTAGCACCTATTGTGCTCTAGTTAGCACCCTCCTAATGACAGGGCAGCTGTCCCTCTCCTGATGGCTCCCTTGACGACTCTGCTGATGACGTGAATGACTCATTACCATGAACAAAAGACTGAAACTGCTTTGCCCTGAGTACCCCATTGTAAACAGGGGTGCACAAAAGGCTATACCATCACCACAGAGAGGGCGCCAGTGGACCTCAGTCTGCAGTTCATCTCCATCTTAAAGACACTAACCACACGTTTGAGGACAAAGAAGTTAAAATATTAGCCAGAGAGAAGAAATGGTTTGAGAGAGGGGTCAAGGAGGCATCCTTTGTGAAACGTTTGAAACCCAGCCTTAACCGGGGACGGGGTCTGAGACACGCTTTATCCCCTGTTTACAATGGGGTACTCAGGTCAAAGCAGTTTCAGTCTTTTGTTCATGGTAATGAGTCATTCACGTCATCAGCAGAGTCGTCAAGGGAGCCATCAGGAGAGGGACAGCTGCCCTGTCATTAGGAGGGTGCTAACTAGAGCACAATAGGTGCTAATTAGAGCTATTGTTTAGTCACTAGCCTATAGCAGTCTGCCTCTCGGTAGTTAAAGTTAAAGGAATACTTGGCTCAATAGAGCTCTGACTCTTTGTCAGCCTGGCTACAGTGCTGAAAAGAAACCTGGGGTTGTTCTTATTTTCTTCAATTAGTGATGAGTAGTAAGATGTCCTAGCTTTACGGAGGGCTTTTTTATAGAGCAAGAGACTCTTTTTCCAGGCTAAGTGAAGATCTTCTAAATTAGTGAGACGCCATTTCCTCTCCAACTTACGGGTTATCTGCTTTAAGCTGCGAGTTTGAGAGTTATACCACGGAGTCAGGCACTTCTGATTTAAGGCTCTCTTTTTCAGAGGAGCTACAGCATCCAAAGTTGTCTTCAATGAGGATGTAAAACTATTGACGAGATACTCTATCTCACTCACAGAGTGTAGGTAGCTACTCTGCACTGTGTTGGTATATGGCATTAGAGAACATAAAGAAGGAATCATATCCTTAAACCTAGTTACAGTTAAACCTAGTTATTCCCCACTGCTGGGTAGTCCATCAGAGTAAATGTAAATGTTATTAAGAAATGATCAGACAGAAGGGAGTTTTCAGGGAATACTGTTAAGTCTTCAATTTCCATACCATAAGTCAGAACAAGATCTAAAATATGATTAAAGTGGTGGGTGGACTCATTTACATTTTGAGCAAAGCCAATTGAGTCTAATAATAGATTAAATGCAGTGTTGAGGCTGTCATTCTCAGCATCTGTGTGGATGTTAAAATCGCCCACTATAATTATCTTATCTGAGCTAAGCACTAAGTCAGACAAAAGGTCTGAAAATTCACAGAGAAACTCACAGTAACGACCAGGTGGACGATAGATAATAACAAATAAAACTGGTTTTTGGGACTTCCAATTTGGATGGACAAGACTAAGAGTCAAGCTTTCAAATGAATTAAAGCTCTGTCTGGGTTTTGGATTAATTAATAAGCTGGAATGGAAGATTGCTGCTAATCCTCCGCCTCGGCCCGTGCTACGAGCGTTCTGGCAGTTAGTGTGACTCGGGGGTGTTGACTCATTTAAACTAACATATTCATCCTGCTGTAACCAGGTTCTGTAAGGCAGAATAAATCAATATGTTGATCAATTATTATATCATTTACTAACAAGGACTTAGAAGAGAGAGACCTAATGTTTAATAGACCACATTTAACTGTTTTAGTCTGTGGTGCAGTTGAAGGTGCTATATTATTTTTTCTTTTTGAATTTTTATGCTTAAATAGATTTTTACTGGTTATTGGTGGTCTGGGAGCAGGCACCGTCTCTACGGGGATGGGGTAATGAGGGGATGGCAGGGGGAGAGAAGCTGCAGAGAGGTGTGTAAGACTACAACTCTGCTTCCTGGTCCCAACCCTGGATAGTCACGGTTTGGAGGATTTAAGAAAATTGGCCAGATTTCTAGAAATGAGAGCTGCTCCATCCAAAGTGGGATGGATGCCATCTCTCCTAACAAGACCAGGTTTTCCCCAGAAGCTTTGTCAATTATCTATGAAGCCCACCTCATTTTTTGGACACCACTCAGACAGCCAGCAATTCAAGGAGAACTGATTGGGGAGGGGGCCAGAGAAAACTACAGAGTCTGACATTGTTTTTGCAAAGTTACACACCGACTCAATGTTAATTTTAGTGACCTCCGATTGGCGTACCCGGGTGTCATTACTGCCGACGTGAATTACAGTCTTACCAAATTTATGCTTAGCCTTAGCCAGCAGTTTCAAATTTCCTTCAGTGTTGCCTGCTCTGGCCCCCGGAAGACAATTGACTATGGTTGCTGGTGTCGCTAACTTCACATTTCTCAAAACAGAGTCGCCAATAACCAGAGTTTGATCCTCGGCGGGTGTGTCGCCGAGTGGGGAAAAATGGTTAGAAATGTGAACGGGTTGGCGGTGTACACGGGGCTTCTGTTTAGGGCTACGCTTCCTCCTCACAGTCACCCAGTCGGCCTGCTTTCCCGGCTGCTCGGGATCTGCTGGAAGGGAACTAACGGCGGCTAAGCTACCTTGGACCACACTGACTACAGGGGCCTGGCTAGCTGTAGAACTTTCCACGGTGCGGAGCCGAGTCTCCAATTCGCCCAGCCTGGCCTCCAAAGCTACGAATATGCTACACTTATTACAAGTACCATTACTGCTAAAGGAGGCAGAGGAATAACTAAACATTTCACACCCAGAGCAGAAAAGTGCGGGAGAGACAGGAGAAGCCGCCATGCTAAACCGGCTAAGAGCTAGTAGCTGTGCTAAGCTAGCGGATTCCTAAAAACACACAAAGTGAATAATGTGTAAATAATTAGAGGTGATTCAGCAGAGGAGTGCTTTAGTTAAGGCACGTGAAGATTACACTGTGAAACAAATCGTTATCTAGTTATCTAGATCAATCTAACTATGCAGATTAAACCAGCTAGATCAGATACAGCAAAACACCGCTGTGCTCCGGAACAGGAAGTGATACAATACCGCAGTGAGAGCCAACCACCAGTAGAGGCAAGCCCTATTCCAAAATATTCCAAAAAAGGCAAGAGGTCAGAAATTTGTTTGTCTCCAACTATCAGCAAGGACTGGTCTTCATTTTCGACAGCAGCTCTCTCTTCCTCCTTTGTCTGCACCAACGGTAGTTTCTGTAACGATGCAGCATACGCAAGCGCAGCCATCTCTTCTTTCCGTTTCTGTCCACTGCCGTACATAGTCCTGGTTGTAACAGGCAATCCGCGGAGCTTACAAAAACGCTTTAAATCATCAACTTTCCAGTGGTTGAAATGATCCAAATCATAGCACTCCATGCTGCTTTCCGCCGTCATAGCATGTGGATTGGTAGCCAAAAAATTTAGAGTACACATAATGCACCACGCCGCCCGAGATGTGCACTTCGCTTATTCACAAAACAAATATACAAGAAATGCTGTTGGTGCACAGGACAGGTGGGTTTTCAGCACAAATACCACACCCATCTCTGGATGGAGCTGCACCTTAAACAGAGAGAAAAAAACTGAATCGGGCATCATAAAGACACAGAATACAGTATAATTTGCCAGCATTAAACAACAAGAAAAACAGGAAACTAAGGTGATCACCATCCACTAGCCCTAAGCTTCACTAAAAGACCCAGAATTTAGGTAAAGTTGAGGCCGCAGCCCGCTCTGTGTCCTAATGAAATGAATTAAAAGAATAAAAAGCGCAGAACTATACTATGCCAGTATGGTAGCCATACAAAGGGAAAATAAGTGCGTCTTAAGTCTGGACTTGAAAGTCTTCACAGAATCTGACTGTTTTATTGACGCGGGGAGGTAATTCCACAGAACAGGGGCACGATAAGAGAAAGCTCTATGACCTGCAGACTTCTTATTCACCCTAGGGACACAAAGTAGTCCTGCACCCAGAGAACGCAAAGCCCGGGCCGGTACATAAGGTTTAATTAGGTCAGCTAGGTAGGGAGGTGTCAGTCCATGAACAATTTTATAGACTAGTAGCAGAACATTAAAATCTGATCTCACTGGGACAGGAAGCCAGTGAAGGGATGCCAAAATGGGTGTAATGTGGTTGAACTTTCTGCTTTGTGTCAAAAGTCTTGTTGCAGCATTTTGAACCAATTGGAGAGCCCTAATGCTGGACTGCGGTAAACCAGAAAATAGAACATTGCAGTAGTCCAATCTAGAAGAGATAGACAAGATAAACACGAGTCAAAAGCTGAGAATCCAGAGATGTCACGATGTACAAAATGTCATAGTTTGATGTTCCCTCTCAGTGCAAGTGATACTCCTGATCTCAGCTTGAGTACAAATGTATAAAAGCAGTGGTAATGTACACATATTCAGCAGTGCAAAAACATGACACAAACGCAGTGCAGCTATCCGGCTCCACGCCTCCCATCCTCCTGATCATTTCTGCAGGATAGATGATAAATGATTGGTTAGTTGTGTGTACTGTTCACTATAAATAAAACACTCTTCAACAGTAATTTATCATCCCCGTGAAGTTGGGGTGAGCCACTGACAGCCCATTACTGTACAACATAACCATCTGTAACATTAGCCGTATAGACCTGCTGATCCAACAGTAACAGATGCAGAGTACAACTAACAATATGTTCAAAGCGGCCTGAGGACACGGTTTTAGCCATGTAGAGATGAAGTGTGATTAGTTGCGTTTGCATCAGCACTGTAGTGAGCAACCGTAGGCATGTCTCAGTGGACTAAAGGACTTTGAATGTAAATGATTGAAACTGGTCAGCTGCTCCCTGCAACAACAAGTCCAAGCCAGTGTGACTTTAATGATAAATACACTCACACAAGCAGGAGAGAGGGAATTACAAAAATAGCTCAAGTGTGAGTGTTTTCCTGTTATCTCCTCTCCCTTGATAACACTTACAGGTTCTCTTCATTTTTTGTGTTTCTGTCGAGTAAAATTGTGCTCTCGCATCAGGCTTTCTTCAAGGGGTCATATTTTGCAAAACTGGTTTTTATCTACTATTTGGGGTTTCATGCAAAACATGTTTAAAGTCCCACAATTCCATGTTTATGTAGAACTCCTTGTGCATAAGCAAAATAGTCTTGAATCAGCTTACGTTAGACTTCTGTGACATGATTTAGAAGATATATCTAGAAATTTGCTTGACAACCTCCTTACTCAGCTCACTTAGACTGTTGTGAAATACTTCTTACCAGAATTTGGGGCAGATATTTCTCATGGTGTCAACGAGCCCCTTGTCCCTCACTACATGAGGAAAAAGAATGAGCTGAGCTTGGTTCAAACTTCCACTTGTGAACGTCTACATTTTCATCTCTTCCTGCTCTGCCCAAAACTGAGTCTCTCATTCAGGTCTCTTTTAGTTTTTGTTTGGATGAGCACACCTGATTGAGCTGAAATTAAAAATATGCAGGCTAGGGGGTCCCTTATGACCAAGGTTTGGGTTGACTGCATTAAACACCTGAAAATGGGGTGTTTTTAATATGTATCACCTCATTGTCTATGTGGTATTTTTGTCTAGGTTTTTTTTATAGAGCCCTACTTTAACTTTGAAATTTGTATAATTTGGCCCCCTTAAAGTTGATGTCTCTAGGTCCTCAGCCTGTTGTGTGGGCCGCCAGAAGAGGAGGTACTGCTGGCCCACCACCAGAGGGCGCCCTGTCTGGAGTGCGGGCTCCAGGCACCAGAGGGCGCAGCCGCCTCACAGGAGCAGCCAGGGTGACAGCTGTCACGCATCACCTGCAACAGCTGTTACCAATCATCTGATCGGCAGGAGTATATCAGCAGGACGACGTCTCCACCTCTTTGCCGAGATATCGTTTCTACCGAGAAGGTAACGTACTCAGCTAACTGTTTGACAGTGATCTTTGTGACTTTGTGCATTTCTCTGAGAGAACTTCCCAACGAGAGGTGGAGGTAGCTTACCTGCCGTTCGGATTCCTGGGTGCGAACGCGCCCTCCTTTAACTGTTCTTTATTCCTCGCCAGCAGTACCAGGTCCGACACGCGGAGGGAGTGGCCACCTGGGAGTTCGGGACTTGGCGGCTCCAGTATTCCCGGGGTCTGGTGGCGGAGGAAACCGTGTGGTTCCGGTTCTACTTTGGAGAGGCGTCTCCTATCTTCGAGCCTGCCCACACGACACCTGTGTGAATTTGACTTTGTCCTTTATTGTAATCTGTTGTCCTTGTTGTGCATATTCACAACAGTAAAGTGTGTTATTTGACCTATTCCATTGTCCATTCATTTGCGCCCCCTGTTGTGGGTCCGTGTACTTACACTTTCCCAACAGGATATCTCGGCCAACGTCATGGATCCCGAGGGGCGTCAACCGGCTGTTGAACGGCCAATGGAAGAACAGGGCGCACAGGCGTCCGCAGGAGGAATGGTCGGTGAGTTGCAGCGGATCCTCACCGCTTTCACGGCTCGGTTGGATTTAATAACCGAGCAGAACGTCCTCCTTAACCGCAGGGTGGAGGCTCTCGCCGCGCAGGTGGAAGCGCGCCCTCAGGGCGCTGCTGTGGCTCTCCCTCCTGTCGACCCTGTGCGTAACAGTGACGTTCCACAGGTCGTTCAACGACCCCTCCTACCTTCCCCTGAAGCATACATAAGCCCTCCAGAGCCATACGGGGGTTGTGTGGAGACATGCGCGGACTTTCTTATGCAGTGTTTGCTTGTCTTCGCACAACGTTCCGTCATGTACGCAACTGATGCTAGTAAGATAGCTTATGTAATTAATCTGCTTCGCGGCAAGGCACGCGCTTGGGCTACAGCGCTTTGGGAGCAAAATTCACGGCTCCTTCTGACATATGATGGGTTTGTGAGGGAGTTCAGAACAGTGTTCGATCATCCAAATAGAGGAGAGACCGCTTCAGCCGTGCTGCTGTCAATGAGACAGGGGCGCCGGAGCGCAGCTGCTTATGCAGTCGACTTCCACATCGCGGCTGCGAGGTCCGGCTGGAATAACACTGCCCTCCGTGCCGCCTTCGTAAACGGACTGTCGTTGGTCCTGAAGGAGCTCCTGGTGGCCAAGGACGAACCGCGGGATTTAGACGGGCTTATTGATCTCGTTATACGATTAGACAATCGGTTAGAGGAACGGGAGCGAGGCGAAGGACGTGACCGGATACGCGCCGCCCCTCTCCCTTCCGGGTTCGAAAAGGGGCCGCCCTCCCCACGCTCCACAGCCGCAGCGCTTTGTGGGGCAACAGCTCCCCTGTTGACGTTGTTAGGGAAACGCACAGGGCCAAAATGGGGAGGCTGATCCGTGGAGAGTGTTTTCTCTGCAGCTCAACAGAGCACACACAGAGAGACTGCCCTAAACGGCCAAAACGTCAACACTCGCCCTTAGAGACTGGGCTAAGGGGGGGTCAAGACATTCAAGTGAGACACACACAAATTGCCACACGACTCCCAGTCACAATCCTGAGCGGGGATTTAACCCTTCAAGCCCGAGCACTGGTGGACACGGGGTCAGAAGGGAATCTGCTAGACAGCAGATGGGCAAAGGAGGTAGGGCTCCCTCTGGTGGCAATTCCTACGCCATTGCAGGTGCGGGCACTAGATGGCACCCTCCTCCCTTTACTCACACACAAGACACCACCAGTAACTCTGGTGGTGTCTGGAAACCACCGGGAGGAGATTGAGTTTTTTGTAACTCCTTCTACCTCCCGCGTGATTTTGGGCATCCCATGGATGTTAAAGCACAATCCCCGGATCGACTGGCCGTCTGGGGTGGTGGTTCAGTGGAGCGAAACCTGCCATCGGGTGTGTTTAGGATCCTCGGTTCCTCCCGGTTCCCAGGCTAAGGAGGAGGTCAAAGTCCCTCCCAATTTGACGGCAGTGCCGGTTGAGTACCATGATCTTGCTGACGTCTTCAGCAAGGATCTGGCACTCACCCTTCCCCCGCACCGTCCGTACGATTGTGCCATTGATTTGGTTCCAGGCGCTGAGTTCCCGTCCAGCAGGCTGTACAACCTCTCACGACCTGAGCGCGAATCAATGGAGACCCTACATCCGGGACTCATTAGCTGCCGGGCTGATCCGGAACTCCACCTCCCCGATGGGGGCAGGTTTCTTTTTGTGGGCAAGAAAGATGGCGGACTTCGTCCATGTATGATTACAGGGGGCTGAATGAGATTACGGTTCGCAACGATACCGTTGCCATTATTAGATTCCGTGTTCACCCCCCTGCATGGAGCCAAAATCTTTACTAAGCTGGATCTTAGAATGCGTATCACCTGGTTCGGATCCGGAAGGGAGACGAATGGAAGACGGCATTTAATACCCCGTTAGGTCACTTTGAGTACCTGGTCATGCCGTTCGGCCTCACAAACGCCCCCGCGACGTTCCAAGCATTGGTTAATGATGTCTTGCGGGATTTCCTGCACCGATTCGTCTTCGTATATCTAGAGGATATCCTCATCTTTTCTCCAGATCCTGAGACTCATGTCCGGCATGTACGTCAGGTCCTGCAGCGGTTGTTGGAGAACCGGTTGTTTGTGAAGGGCGAGAAGTGCGAGTTTCACCGCACTTCTTTGTCCTTCCTTGGGTTCATCATCTCCCCCAACTCCGTCGCTCCTGATCCGGCCAAGGTTGCGGCGGTGAGAGACTGGCCCCAACCCACTAGCCGTAGGAAGCTGCAACAGTTCCTCGGCTTTGCAAATTTTTACAGGAGGTTCATTAAGGGCTACAGTCAGGTAGTTAGCCCCCTGACAGCCCTGACTTCACCAAAAGTCCCCTTCACCTGGTCGGATCGTTGCGATGCCGCGTTCAAGGAGTTGAAACGGCGCTTCTCGTCTGCACCCGTTCTGGTGCAGCCCGATCCTAGTCGCCAGTTAGTGGTTGAAGTGGACGCCTCGGACTCAGGGATAGGAGCTGTGCTTTCCCAGAGCGGGAGGACCGGTAAGGTCCTTCACCCGTGTGCCTATTTTTCCCGCAGGTTGACCCCGGCCGAACGGAACTATGATGTCGGCAATCGAGAACTCCTTGCGGTGAAAGAGGCTCTTGAAGAGTGGAGACATCTGTTGGAGGGAACGTCCGTGCCATTCACGGTTTTCACTGACCACCGGAACCTGGAGTATATCAGGACCGCCAAGCGGCTGAATCCCAGGCAAGCCCGCTGGTCACTGTTCTTCGGCCGTTTTGACTTCCGGATCACCTACCGTCCCGGGACCAAGAACCAGAAATCGGATGCCTTGTCCCAGGTACATGAAGATGAAGTCAAAACGGAGTTGTCGGATCCACCGGAACCCATCATCCCGGAGTCCACTATCGTGGCCACCCTCACCTGGGACGTAGAGAGAACCATCCGGGAGGCCCTGGCACGAAGCCCGGACCCCGGGACTGGGCCGAAGAACAAACTCTACGTCCCACCAGAAGCTAGGGCTGCAGTCTTGGAGTTCTGTCACAGCTCTAAGCTCTCCTGTCATCCAGGGGTGCGAAGAACCGTGGCACTTGTCCGGCAGCGCTTCTGGTGGGCGTCCCTAGAGGCCGACGTCCGGGATTATATCCAGGCCTGCACCACCTGCGCCAGGGGCAAGGCTGACCATCGCAGGGCTTCGGGACTGCTCCAGCCGCTGCCCGTGCCCCATCGCCCCTGGTCCCACATCGGCCTGGATTTTGTCACGGGTCTCCCGCCGTCGCAGGGCAACACCACCATCCTCACGATAGTGGACCGATTCTCCAAGGCGGCCCACTTCGTGGCCCTCCCGAAGCTCCCGACAGCCCAGGAGACCAGCGGACCTCCTGGTCCACCACGTCGTCCGGCTGCATGGGATACCATCGGACATCGTTTCGGATCGTGGTCCCCAGTTCTCCTCGCAAGTCTGGAGGAGCTTCTGCCGGGAACTGGGGGCCACGGTGAGTCTCTCATCCGGTATCATCCCCAGACCAACGGGCAAGCAGAACGGGCCAATCAGGAGGTGGAGCAGGCCCTGCGTTGCGTGACAGCCGCGCACCCGGCGGCCTGGAGTACCCATCTGGCCTGGATCGAGTACGCCCATAACAGCCAGGTGTCGGCAGCCACCGGCCTCTCCCCTTTTGAGGTGTGTCTGGGGTACCAACCTCCTTTGTTTCCGGTGGTTGAGGGAGAGGTCGGTGTGCCCTCGGTTCAGGCCCACCTACGGAAGTGCCGTCAGGTGTGGCGTGCCGCCCGTTCTGCCTTGCTGAAGGCCCGGATGAGGACGAAGGCCTATGCAGACCGTCGGCGGACCCCGGCCCCTACGTACCGGCCAGGGCAGGCAGTGTGGTTGTCTACAAAGGACATACCCCTTCAAGTGGACTCCCCCAAACTGCAGGACCGGTACATCGGTCCGTTAAAGATCATCAAGGTACTCAGTCCAGCCGCAGTGAGGCTTCAGCTTCCGGCCTCACTGCGGATCCATCCCGTTTTCCACGTGTCCCGGATTAAGCCCCATCACACCTCACCCCTCTGTACTCCCGGTCCGGCACCACCTCCTGCCCGGATCATCGATGGCGAGCCGGCTTGGACTGTGCGCCGGCTCTTGGATGTCCGTAGGATGGGCCGGGGCTTCCAGTATTTGGTGGACTGGGAGGGGTACGGACCTGAAGAACGCTCCTGGGTGAAGAGGAGCTTCATCCTGGACCCGGCCCTCCTGGCCGATTTCTACCGCCGCCACCCGGACAAACCTGGTCAGGCGCCAGGAGGCGCCCGTTGAGGGGGGGGGGGGTCCTGTTGTGTGGGCCGCCAGAAGAGGAGGTACTGCTGGCCCACCACCAGAGGGCGCCCTGTCTGGAGTGCGGGCTCCAGGCACCAAAGGGCGCAGCCGCCTCACAGGAGCAGCCAGGGTGACAGCTGTCACGCATCACCTGCAACAGCTGTTACAAATCATCTGATCGGCAGGAGTATATCAGCAGGACGACGTCTCCACCTCTTTGCCGAGATATCGTTTCTACCGAGAAGGTAACGTACTCAGCTAACTGTTTGACAGTGATCTTTGTGACTTTGTGCATTTCTCTGAGAGAACTTCCCAACGAGAGGTGGAGGTAGCTTACCTGCCGTTCGGATTCCTGGGTGCGAACGCGCCCTCCTTTAACTGTTCTTTATTCCTCGCCAGCAGTACCAGGTCCGACACGCGGAGGCAGTGGCCACCTGGGAGTTCGGGACTTGGCGGCTCCAGTATTTCCGGGGTCTGGTGGCGGAGGAAACCGTGTGGTTCCGGTTCTACTTTGGAGAGGCGTCTCCTATCTTCGAGCCTGCCCACACGACACCTGTGTGAATTTGACTTTGTCCTTTATTGTAATCTGTTGTCCTTGTTGTGCATATTCACAACAGTAAAGTGTGTTATTTGACCTATTCCATTGTCCGTTCATTTGCGCCCCCTGTTGTGGGTCCGTGTACTTACACTTTCCCAACACAGCCTTTGAGATTAAGAGATGCCTGGGAAGAGTTTATGGAATCATGAGTCCCCTGGACAGAGGTGTTTTGCGATGGCTAAACCTTTGCAGGAGGGTCCTGGTGCTTCCTGTCTAACTGCATGATTATGAGATTTGCATATATACCACTGACCTCAAGGAACAACTAGATGTCTTTGGTACTATGTCTCTTTGGAGGATTTCTGAGTCTTGCATTATGAAGGGAGTGTCGGCAACAACATTTTGGCCATGTGGTGCATTTCTGTGGGCATGAGCCAGCGTACAGGTGCCTCTGTGTTGAGGACCCCAGCAATTGCAAAAGTCCAAGTGTGCGCCCGCGTTTCACCTGACTGCTGCACATAAATGGTTACTTTCAAGAGATGGGGAAGGACCAGCTGTTTGCCTGAGTGGTTGCCATCCAGGACCCAGAGCAGTTGCCTATTAAGATGTATGTAGCAACGCACGGTACCAGCACATGTTCCCAGACCTGACCTGTAAAAATGACTTTAGCCAGCATCAGTGTTTCTGCCTTTATAGTCTTGAAACAAGTCCTGATTCCGACTTGTTAATAAGACATCACATGTCGTTTGTGGATCAGGAATGGGCATCGTTCTCCATTACACCATTCCTCTTTCATTTTTCTTCCCTGACTCTCCTCTTCCATTCCTTATCATTTTCTGTTCTCATTTGTCCCCTCAGATTTGTCAAAAAGATCTTCTTCCGCAATAAAAACAAGTTGAATGCACCAGTCCTGAGTTCTCTATCTGTTCAAAGAGAGACAATAGATCTGTATCCTTGGCCACATGTTCACAAATGCATGAAAGGTGACATCGAGAGAAGGAGCGAGTATTATTAGATTGACAAAAAGGAGCAGTGTTGTGACAGTGAACAGCTGGTGTTTCCGAGAGTTGACAGGCGCAGTTTGCGTGTGTACGTGTGTGTGCGTGTACTTGATGGAGACAGATTGTCCTGTGATTGTTCATTTCTGAGCAGGGCTCTGCTCATAGCAGTTATTGGTGGCATGTGAAGGAAAAGGAAAAACAAGACAAATGACACTCGACCAAATGTCCCACTTCATTTTCCCCTGAAGATATTTCCTACTGATCCGGTGTAAAGGACTAAAAAGTCAACAACCATCATTTGTTAGCAAACTATAGACAGGTCCCAGAGCTAATTTAAATTTTAATCTGCACCAAGTAGCCTATAGTTTTCTGAGCTGAGCTGAAAGACACCAGTATACTGTATTTTTAATTTCAGTTTGAGCTTAAATGTTTTGAGACTCATTTTTCAGTCATTTTAATGTCTGTTGTTTTGTCAGTGCTAATACTGTCTGTAATAGAGTTCTCACCCTCTCTGTGTAAATAGTTGGTACAACACAGCCTCTGTCTCACTTATACTGAAAGCCACCTACCCTCCTAGAATATTCCATTTGGGATCCTGTAAGAAAACACCCATAATGAAATTTTGATTAATGACGGGCTTTCTTAAAGAAAACACCAACAGCTGTTATGCAGTCATAGTAAATGTGGATATTAACACTTATTGCCAATTTACTTCCCATTGACTGTAATTGTACGGCATCAAATCATAAGTCTCTAAAAGTACTATACATGAGCAACCACATTGGCGACAGTTGTAAGGTAGGGCTGCACAATGTATCATTTGAATATCGCCATTGCGATGTGCACGTGTGCGATTGTTACATTGTGGGGACTCACAATCTTGTCAACTTGTTTTGTTTTCAGTGGCCAAAAACAAGACATCTTTTGGTTGCCAAAAACAATGCACCTGGAACACCGCATTATAACACAGAGGGACTTCTTTAAAAACAAGCTGTTTGCATGATGTGGAATTAACATATTTTGAAATGGCATCTTCCAAAATAAGGGTGTCTTCTGTTAGCAGTTTTCTGCAGGCTGTGATGATGAATCCAGCTAAAATGACAAAACCGGTCAGAATAAAAGACTTTATTTACTGAGTTTGCTGCTTTTAATCATTCTGGCCTTCTGCTACTACATTGATTTCCAGGGTAGTTTTTTTTTTTCTTTTCATGTCGTTACACGTTTCGGAGCTTTAATGCAGTCACTGGTCAGGCTGCATGTGAACATGAACACAGCTTATGAAAAAATCAGGCAGTGGAGTCCAGCTTTTCTGCAAAAGTCACGCTGAAGAATCTGCTTCACCATGTTGCTCAAAACTCTAATTGTAGCCGAATAATGGCATTTTTTGAATAGTTAAACTTGACTCACTTAAAGTGCTCAAGTTACAGATAAAACAGTGAATTAACACATAGAGACGTGTTTTTAGAAATACACAAACACACTGCTTTGTATTAAATAGGCAGTAAATCTCTTTCAGATGATCAGTTTCTCTTAAAAGGTTTTATTTTACTCAGTGTGCAGCTTTGCAAAAGTTGTAACTTCTGCCGCTGCACTGACTAGCTGCTTACACCCGTCTTCTCTGTTTTTTCTGGAAGTTCCACAAAATGCTTCCACAGTTTAAGCATTACAGAGTCACATACAGGCCTGGCATATGTACAGTGTTTTAGGTGTTATCAGTGTATCCTGTAAAATCCTGCAAGATATTCATACGAGGTCTGTCAATAAAGTATAGGTCCTTTTTATTTTTTTCAAAAACTATATGGATTTCATTCATATGCTTTTACGTCAGATATGCTTGAACCCTCGTGTGCATGTGTGAGTTTTTCCACGCCTGTCGGTGACGTCATTCGCCTGTGAGCACTCCTTGTGGGAGGAGTCGTCCAGCCCCTCGTCGGAATTCCTTTGTCTGAGAAGTTGCTGAGAGACTGCCGCTTTGTTTGATCAAAATTTTTTCTAAACCTGTGAGGCACATCGAAGTGGGCACGGTTCGAAAAATTAAGCTGGTTTTCGGTGAAAATTTTAACGGCTGATGAGAGATTTGAGGTGATACTGTCGCTTTAAGGACTTCCCACGGAGCGGGACGTCATGCAGCGCTCCCAGGCGCCGTCGTCAGCCTGTTTCAAGCTGAAAACCTCCACATTTCAGGCTCTATTGATCCAGGACGTCGTGAGAGAACAGAGAAGTTTCAGAAGAAGTCGGTTTCAGCATTTTATCCGGATATTCCACTGTTAAAGGAGATTTTTTTAATGAAAGACGTGCGGATGGGTCCGTGCGGATGGGTCCGCGCGTCGGGACGCAGCCGGCGTGGTGCGGTGGCACAGGAAAAACACCTCCGTGTTGATAACCATTTGTAAAATCCAGGCGGCTTTTGATGGCTTTCAGTGGAGTGAGTATATGAGAAATTGTTTAACAGCTGGACATGTTCCAACTTGTCCTTAAGGCTTCCAACAGAGGTGTTTTTCCTGTGGCGGAGCGTCGCGGCGGCTGCGAGTCGACGCTGCAATCTGTCCGTACGTCTTTCATTAAAAAAATCTCCTTAAACAGTGGAATATCCAGATAAAATGCTGAAACCGACTTCTTCTGAAACTTCTCTGTTCTCTCACGACGTCCTGGATCAATAGAGCCTGAAATGTGGAGGTTTTCAGCCTGAAACAGGCTGACGACGGCGCCTGGGAGCACTGCATGACGTCCCGCTCCGTGGGAAGTCCTTAAAGCGACAGTATCACCTCAAAATCTCTCATCAGCCGTTAAAATTTTCACCGAAAACCAGTTTAATTTTTCGAACCGTGTCCACTTCGATGTGCCTCACGGGTTTAGAAAAAATTTTGATCAAACAAAGCGCCAGTCTCTCAGCAACTTCTCAGACAAAGGAATTCCGACGAGGGGCTGGACGACTCCTCCCACAAGGAGTGCTCACAGGCGAATGACGTCACCGACAGGCGTGGAAAAACTCACGCATGCGCACGAGGGTTCAAGCATGTCTGACGTAAAAACATATGAATGAAATCCATATAGATTTTGAAAAAAATAAAAAGGACCTATACTTTATTGACAGACCTCGTATATCGCCATTGGCAAAAAAAAAAAAAAAAATTGCAGTGTCAATTTATTCCAATATCGTTCAGCCCTTTTGTAAGGAACAACACCCTCTGTGCTCTTAATGATTCCTCACCAATTATTTGTATGTGGGGGTGGGGTGTGTGTGTGGGGGTGGGGTGGGGGTAGGCTTACACAGATTTTCAACATCGATGCAGCCGTTTCCCTTTTTGCTAGATTCAGATTTTGATGTTACGATGCCAGATGTGACATTATGACACATATATTTTTGCAACTCGCCAGCATTGATAATGCCTGAAGCATACAAGCTTGATGGATTGATGGATGGCTTGATGGATTCTTAAGAGGAAACTGGTGTATTGTCAATCCTCAACTCTTGGAATTTTGGAGCAGTTGTTTTTGTGCTCAGCCTGAAATTGAAATACTGACATGAATATAGCTTGCACCAGGCCTCCAGGAACCAAGTGTAAGGTAGCCGATGCCGCTAGGAACCTGGCTGAGCGTGTTCAAAACTGGGAAATATTTGACAGACCTTTAATATCTTGTGTTGGTTGATCAATGCCAAGCATCATGCCGACCTCCCCCTGGACACATTTGAGCTCTGTCAAATGCCTGCTTAGGAAAACTCAGTGCCGAACTCAGCCAGGAGTGAGAGCCATGGTAGCTTTATTGTTGTGTGGGCCGCTGAAGAGGAGGTACTGCTGGCCCACCACCACCAGAGGGCGCCCTGCCTGGAGTGCGGGCTCCAGGCACCAGAGGGCGCTGCCGCATCATGGGAGTAGCCTGGGTGACAGCTGTCACCCATCACCAGACACAGCTGTTCTACTCAGCACCAAGGTATATCAGGAGGACGGCGTCTCCACCTCAGTGCCGAGATACCGCCTAAGACCAAGGTAGTATTCTCTGCAGGTACACATTGCATTATCAACTAAAACCTTGTTTTCAGGACTGGTGACTACTAAACACCTCATTTTGGGATAAGTACTCACCTTCCTGCTATTCTTGCCAAGAGGTGGAGGCGGCTTCTCCCCTCTCTGTTACGGGGTGCGTTCATCCACTCCTGTGTGTTGTTGCTCTCTCCTGCCAGCAGTACCGGATCCGACGAGCGGAGGCAGTGGCCACCTGGGAATTCGGGACTTGGCGGTTCCAGTATTTCCAGGGTTCGGTGGCAGAGGAGATCTGGGTGGTTCCGGTTCGACTGAGACAGACGTCTCCTACCTTCGAGCCTGCCCACACGACACCAACGGATTCGACCCCAAATTGTGTTTGTTGTATTACTCGTGCTGGTTTCTGTAGTAAATCTTGTTATTTACTCTCTCCATTGTCCGTTCATTGCGCCCCCTGTTGTGGGTCCGTGTTCCTACACTTTCACAACATTTATAATGCTTAAATGATTTTTCACCTTGTATCTGAAAAGAGGGAAAAGACTCATGCAAAACTGCGGTGAATAAAACTTTGCTGAGTACATTTATTTTTGTAAAATATAACCAGTTCCATGTGGGAAAGAGGCTTATTTTTGCAAGGTACTTAACAGAGTGTATTACCTAAGCTTTTAGCTTCATATATTTACTGAAATGTGTACTGTACATGTGTTAATTGCACAGTTTACGGTGCATCCAGAAAGTATTCACAGCGCTTCACTTTTTCATGTTGCAGCCTTATTCCAAAACTGATTAGATTCATTTTTTTCTCAAAATTCTAATCACAATACCTCATAATTACAATGTGATTTTTTTTTTTTTGCAAATAAATCATGTACATAAAGCCCTGGTCGGACCGAATAATAAAGCCATGAATAATAAAGCCATCGTATGAATTTATCAGAAATTTTAGTAATTATTTGAAAAATGAGCCAGGTATATGCTGTTGTTCTGAAGGAACTGCAGGACACAGATGTTAAAAAAGGCTGCAAGGGCTTTCTCAGAGTGGAACCTGCTCTGTTGCACGTAGCCTGTCCTGTCCTCGTAGCTGCTAGGTACTCGGATAATGCGCCTCGAACAGCCTCATACTCACCACTAACACGCCTCTAATATCCTCGTAGTACCTCGTACACAAATCACCCCACGCTATTTTTGCAAAATTTTCAACTTCACAAAGTTGGCATCACACGAGAAATTACCTCGTTAGCCGAATAATCTGCCTCTAAGAGCCACTATTCTCCCATGTTTCTTGAATAACTCAACACGCACAAAAAAAAATCATGCTACGTAGCTCATTATTCATCGTTCATTATTCGGTCTTACCAGGGCTTAAGTATTCATACTCTTTGCCATGAAGCTCAGAATTGAGCTCAGGTGCATCCTGTTTCCACTGATCATCCTTGAGATATTTCAACAGCTTAACTGGAGTCCACCTGGGGTAAATTCAGTTGATTGGACATGATTTGGAAAGGCACAGACCTGTTTACATATAAGGTCCCACAGTTGACAGTGCATGTCTGAGCACAAACCAAGCATCAAGTCAAAGGAATTGTCTGTAGACCACTGAGACAGGATTGTCTCGAAGCACAAATCTGGCAAAGGGTACTGAAACATTTCTGCTGCTTTCAATGCCCCAATGAACACAGTGGCCTCCATCATCTGTAAATGGAAGAAGTTCGGATCCACCAGGACTCTTCCTAGGGCTGGCCGCCCGTCTAAACTGAGTGATTCAGGGAGAATGTCTTTAGTCAGGGAGGTGACCAAGAACCCAATGGTCACTCTGTCAGAGCTCCAGCGTTCCTCGGTGGATTTCTTCAAGGACAACCATCTCTGTAGCAATCCACCAGTCAGGGCTGTATGGTAGAGTGGCCAGATGGAAGCCAATTCTTAGTAAAGAGCCCAGACCTAGATCCAATTGAACATGTCTGGAGAGATCTGAAAATGGCTGTGCAACGACACTCCCCATCCAACCTGATGGAGCTTGAGAGGTGCTGCAAGAGGAATGGGCAAAACCGCCCAAAGATAGGTATGCCAAGCTTTTGGCATCATATTCAAGAAGACTTGAGGCTGGAATTGCTGCCAAAGGTGCATCAACAAAGTATTGAGCAAAGGGTGTGAATGCACATGTGATTTCTTAGTTTTTTTATTTTTAATAAATTTGCAAAAAATTTAAAAACAAAAAGCTTTTTTCATGTTGTCATTACGGGGTGTTGTAAGTAAACTTTTGAGGGAAGAAAGTAATTCACGCCATTTTGGAATAAGGCTGTAACATAACAAAATGTGGAAAAAGTGAACCGCTGTGAATGCTTTCCGGATACATTATCCTTCTGCCCTTTCCTGTTTTGTGTATATGTGCTGCTATGTTTCTTGTACAGGTCACGGTCTATCAGTGGCGCCTCATCTGGTATGTCTACCAGCCCCCTCAGCAGCCCACGGGTAAGTCGAACATCCAGCAACTACTGCTAATCCCATCTGGCTGCTTTCAGTTTATTAGTCTTTATACCAACAACAGAAAAAGAAGACATTACATCTGCATTGTGGGGGAGGGAGGTTGTGACTTTTAAGAAAGCACTTTCATACTATGAAAACATGAAAGCTGTATCACTGCATGTCTTTGCAAATACAATATTACTCTACTACTCCACCATTATATTAGTGCGATATGGAAGTTCTAATCCACACCTCAGGTTTACCTTTGTATTATGTGGCAGCAGAGGCCCCCCTTATTTATACATTTATTTTGAAGGTTTTAAGAAAGGAAGCACAACAATTACTGACCAATATAAAATAACATAAGACACATACAGTGAAGCAAATAAGTATTTGACACGCTGTCAGTTTTGCAAGTTTTCACACCTACAAAGAGAGGTCTGTAATTTTTATCATAGGTACACTTCAACTGTAAGAGACAGATTCTAAAGGTGCGTTTACACATAAGCAAGACACGTTACGAATGTCACTTTTCTGTCATTCGTGACACATTCCTGACATTCTTAATGTGACTTAACGCATCTGAATATGTTTCTTAATAGTGCGTGTTGGTGCGTGATATTCTTGATATTTGTGGAGCATGTTTTTGCCTGTCAAAAAATCTTCCACGAATGTCACACACCACCCTCATTTCGTCTCACGTCGTGGAGGTCGCAACTGAGCGTATTGATCCGTCTTGATGAGTATTGATCCTTAATAGAACGTGACAACGTTCGTAGTGGTTCCTGTGATGGTTCTTGGAGCCCAAACTGTCACACGTTATTACGAAGTGACACGGAAACTGTCAAGTTTTGACACGACTTGTAACGCGGCGTCACATTTCACTGCGCGCCACGACGAATCAGTTTTCTGTCACATGCGCACAATTAAACTCGGCTCCAAATGTCGGTCCACAGTTCCTGCTGAAGCTCCTCAGGACGCTTCTGCAGGTGCTCCACCTGCTGTTGTAACCAGTGAGCGGGAGAACGAGTCTGAGCAACCAGAGGAGCGAGAGGAGACTCACGTGCTGCCCGACATCTCTGCACCTCCTCCAGTCCGGCGGAGGAAGAAGCGCGCGCACAATTAAACCCTGCTGCACCCCCATTCAGTTTGATTGCTGACACCAAGTCGGCTAAAAGTCAAATTTCAGTGCTCTTCAGCGCGCTTCTGCAGGTGTTCCACCTGCTGCATGTGCCTGATGTTTGGGGAAATGCGCCAGATGAGAGCCGCATGAAGCCACACATCTGGCACTGTCCTCCTCCTCCTCTCTGCACCACTCCATGGCACAGAGCACAACTACGCATGCAGTCACAAAGTTCGTCTGAAAAACTGGAGCAATCTGAATTCGGTTGGATGAATATGGGTGTGTGTGAGGAGACAATTCACCTCGTTCACAACGTGACAGAACTTAACGATGCGTTGTTACGCGCGCGTAACAACGCGGAACACTATTCTTGACCGTGCGTAATGGTTCCTGATAATTCTCCGGCAACATATGCCATTAGTTCCTGAGGACACCTTACGCCTCTGCCCCGAATAATCATATTCGTGATCAGCGGCCAAGAATGTTTACTTCGTGGCATTCGTGACTTGTCGTCGTTACGTGTAAACGTAGCATTAAAAAAAAAACAAAACACAGAAAATCACATTGTATGATTTTTAAATAATTAATTTGCTTTTTGATCACCTACCAACCAGCAATAATTCTGGTTCTCACAGACCTGTTAGTGTTTATTTAAGAAGCCCTCTTATACTGCACTCTTTACCTGTATTAATTGCACCTGTTTGAACTTGTTACCTGTATAAAAGACACCTATCCACACGCTCAATCAATCACACTCCAACCTATCCCCCATGATCAAGACCAAAGAGCTGTCTAAGGACACCAGGGGCAAAATTGTAGACCTGCACAAGACTGGGATGGACTACAGGACAACAGGCAAGCAGCTTGGTGAGAATGCAACAACTGCTGGCGTAATTATTAGAAAATGGAAGAAACATAAGATGACTGTCAGGCTTCCTCGGTGTGGGGCTCCATGCAAAATCTTACCTCATGGGGTGAGGATGATTCTGAGAAAGCCCAGAACTACACACGAGGTCCTGGTCAATGTCCTGAAGAGAGCTGGGACCACAGTCACAAAGATTACATTAGTAACACACTATGCCGCCATGGTTTAAAATCCTGCACGCAAGGGCCCCCTGCTCACACCAGCACATGGCCAGGCCCATTTGAAGTTCACCAGCGATCATCTGAATGATCCAGAGGGGGCATGGGAGAAGGTCATATGGTCAGATGAGACCAAAGCTTTTTTGTGTCAACTCCACTTGCTGGTTTGGAGGATGAGACCCTGAAGCGTGGGTCTGGAAACATCATTTTTGAGGGTGCTTTTCTGCAAAGGGGACAAGATGCGCCGTATAGAAGGGATGATGGATGGGGTCATGTATCATGAGATTTTGGCAAACAACCTCCTTCCCTCAGTAAGAATATTGAAGATGGGTCGTGGCTGGGTCATCCAGCATGACAATGACCCGAAACAGACAGCCAGGACAAGTAAGGAGTGGCTCTATAAGAAGCATTTCAAGGTCCTGGAGTGGCCTGGCCAGTCTCCATACCTGAACTCAATAGAAAATCTTTGGAGGAAGCCGAAACTCGAAACCTGAAAGATCTGGAGAAGATCAGTATGGAGGAGTGGACCAAAATCCCTGATGCAGTGTGTGCAAACTTGGTCAAGAACTACAGGAAACATCTGACCTCTGCAATTGCAAACAAAGGTTTCTGTACCAAATATTGAGGTCTGTTTTTCTATTGTATCAAATACTTAATTAATGCAATAAAAAGCAAATTAATTATTTAAAAATCATGCAATGTGATTTTCTGGGTTTTAGTTGTCATCAAAGCTAACATTTAGGCTAGCTGTGCCCACCACTCAGTGTAGTTTAGTTTCAGAAAAGATATTGATGTAACACAGAGGACATGACAGCAGAGCAAACTTTCTCTCAAACTCTCTTCTCTCTGTCGTCTCAACATATCATCCCTTTGTCTTATTTCTGTGGTCTCGAAATCCAGCTCAGGGAGTGCTTGAGAAAATCCCACTTTTCTTGCTTGGAGCTTGAAGCTTGTAGTAAACTTTTCCAGCTGACTAACCTGAGAAGGTTTAAGATCAGCCGGGATCCTCAGATGAGCTCATCACACCACATAGGCTGTTTTTCAGACTTATCTGAAAGGGAAATTGATTTCTCAAACCTACCTGAAGCCTGGATTATGGCTCAGCGTGGGGTTATTTTCTCAAATTTGTGGTGGGGGAGGTGTTTCCAGGGGAAGTATTTTTGTGATGTAACATTGTTGATTTCATCAGAACAAATAAAACCAATCAATAAAAAAAAACTCCTGCCCACCTCTGAGATGAGAAATTTCACAGCCCTGGGTGTCCTAATGTTGAGATGGACCAAATGTTGTGTACAGTCGTCTGTATGTCTCACGCTTGAGTCCTGCTTGCTTTATTTGTTTTGTTTTTGTTTTTTGTTTTTTGCCTTCCACTGACCGTTATACGTTTGTTCAAATGTATCGTTTCTCAATTTTTTTTTAATTGTTTGCTTGCTTGTCTTTGATCTTCTTTCCTAAGTTCTGTTTTGTGATTGAGTCACGTAATGGTCTAACTGCATGTTTCTTTTTGTCTTTTTTGGAATGCCTCCATCTCTCCTGCCTCGATATTCTTTGGCTGACTCCTTTGCTGAGTGTGTGCATGTTTTCTCTGCCACACTTTTTCGTTCTTTCTGTCGATGTGTGCTTTCTTTGCTTTATTTTTCACTTCTCCCTGCTTTTGGTCTTGGCTGTGTTGTGCCACGTCTTCCAACTTCAGCCTGTCAGAAAGTTTGCTGTACCACCCCAGTCCCCAGACTTGACTCAGTCACCTAACATCAGCCCGTGTCCGTCCCCTGAACCCATTCCCAATCGTACAGGGCTGCGTTTCTCCACCCCTAACTCCCTTTCTCCAAATAATGAACCTCTATCGCTGACTCTCAACAAGACCCAGACGCTCCCTGCCAAATCCAGAGTTGCCCCCAAGCCCATCCAAGCCACACGATCTAATCCCCTTCCTGAATGCTCCCCAGTTCAGAGCGGTGTGGTCGAATCAGAGTGCTCCACTCCCTGTCAGCTCCCATCAAAGCAACCCTCTGCATGTGCATTCCCCACTCATGCCTTCCCGCTGTCTCCATTCTCCATTCCCACAGCTCCCATCTCAAATAGTCCCCAGGTCCGACGCTCCAATTTTGCTGCCAACCCCCAGCTGTCTGTGCCCTACAGCCCAGTGGCACCCTTGTCGCCAATACGGCTACAGCACTTTCACCCTGTGGCACCAGTGCCATCTTCATTTACTGATCACCCACCCAAATCTATCCCCCTCATACAGGTTACACCCCACCCCTCCCCTCGAGGCAGTCCCCTCCCCACCCCCAAGGGCACCCCAGTACACACTCCCAAGGACAGCCCGGCTGGCACCCCAACCCCAACACCACCTCCCAGCCCCTCCATTGGTGGTATGCCATGGAGAACGCGGCTCAACACCATCAAGAACAGCTTCTTGGGTTCACCACGTTTCCACCGCAGGAAACTCCAAGGTATATGCATACACACACACACACACACACACACACACACACACACACACACACACACACACACACACACATATATATAAAATACACATTGCTGGAAAGTAAACTTTGATTAAGCTTATAATAATTTTAACACCCCCCCCCCATGAAAAATAATAACACTGACTACTTTTTTGCCATAATCTTGCTTCTAATTGCCCTTCACAGTTCCCACACAAGAGGAGATGTCGAGCCTCACACCAGAGTCTTCCCCAGAGTGAGTGGATGCATTTTAAACCACTACTAATATCATAACTATGCATAACCCGTCATAACCCGTCAGCCTTTCAGAGACGTGAATGTTTTAGTTATGCCTGCTATTACCTCAGGGTCTGGTCTGGGTTAGAGAAAATGCACCATATCATGAGGAACTGGCCTGGTTATGAAGGACAGAAGAGAGTCTGGATGTCGTTATGGAGCTCCCAGGGGCCTGATAATGTCACGCTGGCCTAGATTTGCCGATTTATTTGACTGCCTTGGCCATTTCCACCTGGCATGGAAGAGACAGTGATTTGGAAGGAACAGGTCGTTTTTTGTTGTTGTTTTTTTTTTGTTTTTTTTAGCTACAGCTGGCTTGTATTATGGGCAAACATCTGTTGCCATCTTCTTCCTGCAGAATAATGCTGCATTACTGTTTCAGCAGACCCTGAACATCAAACGTCACAGCATTATGTAAGTCGTTATTAATAGGCAATAAAATATTCATAGTTTTATATATTAATATTTAAAGGCTGTGAAATGGGAGAGTTCATCTTTTTGCTGTAGTTTGAGTCTCACAAATCACAGTTTTAAAGATTGCAATGAAATATTTATATCTCAGAAATCAAGAGTCCGTATGGTTTCGTAGTGGGTGCAGGTACACCTTTGCATCTCTTTTTCCCCTTCTGGACTTAAAGTTGTGTTCACAGGAAGGTGCATTTCTCTCTCCCCTACACACGTGCACGTGCATTTACCCTTTGCCGGTGGCACCGAAGGTGAAGTGTGAGAAAACTTTTCTCAACTGCACAGTTTTAGCTTCTTTGCCTCGGGGTATCCTCTGTTTGCTGCTTTCCATTTCCACAGAGTTGTTCTCTCTCCCTCCCTCGATTGTGTCTATAACTCTCCATTTTTATAGGCCATGGACAGGCAACGATGCGCCATGAAATGCCAACACTCTGTGGGTTTTTATGATTTCTCTGACGGGCAGTACTTTGAGTTGAGAGGATGATGTCATCATTGAAAGGCCCCGCTGAGGGGATCTGTTGCATCAAGAACCCTGCAGACTGTTGGAACTTCATTGCACGTAGCTGCCCAGCAAATAACCCCGTTAACTGACATCAGTTTTTTTTTTTTATCTTTCTGTCTCTCCTGACAGACTTGCCAAAAAATCTTGGTTTGGTAACTTCATCAGTCTGGAAAAAGAGGAGCAGATCTTCATTGTCATCAAAGACAAGCCTCTCAGCTCCATCAGGCAGACATTGTTCAAGCCTTTCTCTCGGTATTTACAAACCTCCTGTGTCTGCTGTGCATGTTGTGGTATTGCTGTGTAATGCCACCCCCTTTCGAGGGTGTTTGCCAATAAAATGCAAATTTGCGTAGCAATCAGTCGACTGTTTATGTTGATTACATCTGTTTTCGGTTTGACTGCAGACTCACTTGCACTCAATAGCATAAATACAAAGTGTTTTGATCATTAGCATATAGAGACTGTACTGTGTGTGAGTGTGTACACTTATGTTGGAGCGAGAATTGAAAAATGGGTTGGAGTGGGTTGTCTGTGGTGTTCATTTTGGTTGCAGCAGGATCTCCATCAGCAAACATTTGAACTTCTACACGTTGCTATGCTGTGTACATAATTGAACCCACATTCACCACAGTTAGATTTTTGCAAAGCCTAAGTAAATGCACGCTGTGCAGGAGCAGGTCAAGGTCAAATCAGTTTCCCCTTTCCCTGGAGCGAGTTATTTTCTCTTCAGGGTTATGTTTCACTGGGGTTCCAGGCAGAGATTGGCACCTGAAATCAGTGGAATTACACCTCTCAGCACACTCGCATTAATGGAATGTCAAAGCCTCTCCGCCACTATGGGGAAACGTGACAATTTCAGAGCTCACCTGTCATTGGGCATACAAATTCATTTTCAGTAGTGGAGTGCAGCATTGTTGGATGGCTCAAGATTACAGTAACTTAAGTCTTGGCATGCATGGCTACTCCCTGAGGCATGAATCTCCTGAAGAGTTTCAACTGCAGGTTTAGTATGTGGAGGGTATTTTAATGAGGGTTTTTTCACCTTGTCATCATTTGCAGTGAGTGGGAGGAAAATTAAACACTTGTGCTTCATTTGTATAATCGCATTATTTGCCTGTTTTTTTTCCAACCTATTTTTAGTTTTGTTTTTTAGTGGTTTTTTTTAATCTTGGTGTTCTTGCTTCATTTATTTGAATCTTTGTTTTCCTCCCAGATACCCAGTCTGAGCCACAGTGTGATCTCGCAAACTAGTTTTCGAGCAGAAATACAAGTCCACAGCCGGTCCCAACAGTCTTCCAGAAGCCGGTCAAATTCCAAGTGGACATCACTTACACGGAGACCACAGCTGCGACCAAGGAGAATGGCATATACTCTGTCACATTCACCCTACTCTCAGGTCAGAACATAAATGCCCATCCATCGTTTTTAAATAGAGGGTCATTTCAGGGAAGCGGAGACTAACCCACATGCACTGGAAATAGGACACACCTGGGGTCACTGTTCTAACAGACAGACACACAAGCAGTCACATTTACATTTAATTTAATTCAGTTTATTTATATAGCACCAAATCACAACAGCGCTGCCTCAAGGCATTTCACACAGGTTGGGTCTAAACTTACCAACCCCCCTGAGCGACCACACAGGTGACAGTGGGCATTTAGAAATATTGGCAACTTATATATCTTTAAATAGGATAACATTCAGTTGCAACAGAAATGGTTGAGACTCAAAGGTATCACTTGTCTATGAGATCACCAGAAGCCACCAAACAACATCACAAATACGGTGCAAGTCCACGTTTCCCTGTGGACAGATACTGATTCTGAACTTAGTACTGGCCACCACCAAGTATGGATACTAGCAGAGTGGAACCTTGGTTTAAGAACTTAATTGGTTCCCAATGTTGTTCTTAAACCAAAATCAAATTTCCATAACATACCATGTAAAATGGATTAATCTGTTCCTGGCCCCCAAAAAGAACATTGTGGGTTTTACCTTTCTAACAGCACTTCATGCATAAAACGCAGGCAAAGGCAAGAGAATATGCATAGCATCTTATACAAAATACTGTACAGTAATTACCTGTACAGAAGAGACTTGATGGTGTACGTGAATGGTGAAGGGGAAATGTTACTGTCCGTTAGGACGTTTCCACCGCAACAATAAATTTAAATGCATTTAATCATTAGTGATCGATCTCTGCTCCCCTCCACAGCATGTCTTTTTCCTGGTTCTCTCCCTCAGCCCCAACCAGTCCCAGCAGAAGACTGCCCCTCCCTGAGCCGGGTTCTGCTGGAGGTTTCTTCCTGTTAAAAGGGAGTTTTTTCCTTCCCACTGTAGCCAAGTGCTTGCTCACAGGGGGTCGTTTTGACCGTTGGGGTTTTACATAATTATTGTATGGCCTTGCCTTACAATATAACGTGCCTTGGGGCAACTGTTTGTTGTGATTTGGCGCTATATAAAAAAAAAATTGATTGATTGAATTGAATAAGAATCAGAATTGCCTTTATTGTCATTGTAATTTGCATTGCAATGAGATTTGAGTGCAACTCCAGAAAAGGTGCTTTCGGTGGTGCGAGTAATTTTCCAGTCAGCCAGATTAATCCAGATGTTTGCCATAAAATACTCCAAACTAGAACATCACGCTCATAGAGTGCAGACATCCTAAGCGATCAGATACCTCTGTTGCATTGAAACTCTGATCGGATTTAATGTTGTATGCTAATGTGCCCTCTGCAAAATGTCCCCTGCGTTGACTGAAACCCTCGGAGCTGGTCAGAGTGTTGGTAACAACCAGTTATTTTCCACCAACCCTGCATTGGTAAACAAAGGCACTCAATTCAGTCATGCAGATAACAGCTCAATTCTCCGTCTCATGAAAAATCCTCCGCTGCACTGAGGATTACCCACAATTCCTTGCCTTTATTACCTGATGCAGTTACCACCCCTTCAGACAGTAGATGGCGTAGTTCGTCCATTAGTAGGATTTTATCTGAACCATTAACTATGTTCACACACACCACAAAATCCTACCAAACTGGAGCGAAAAGGGAGAGGAAAAAAAAAGAAAAAAAACAAACAAACATCACAACCCCATATATGTGATCGCGAGAGCATAACTCTATAAAGTCAGTCATAACTTTCCTGCTAAGGAACTAATCAGCAAAGGGATGGCCAGACCCCTCACTGACATGGACACAAAAGATGCCGTATACACCCTTCCACTTATAAGTAATGCCCCTAAACTAGACACCCTATAAAACACACAATTGATAATACATGAATCTAAAATTCACTAGCAATTCACTCTGGAAACCTATTCCACACAGAGGAAACCAACGAACCAACCGTTGACGTAGACTCTTCAACAACTTGCTCATTCATCTCACAGATGAGTCGAACTGGGGGCTTCACTTGTCTGCCTGTCTTGGTGCGAAGGGGAGCTGACCTGCTCACCACCAACATCACACGGCTCCAGAGTATCGGATTGCAATACAGTATTAACATTCAGAGAAGGGGACCCCGGTCAACATCAACCACTGAGGCTTGACATCCTTCTCTTGGGGAAGCATCTTGCTTAGCAGAAGGCATGGGAGGGAATGACTGCGATGAAGATTCCGACGCTTGCAAAGTGTCACACGCATCATGGGGGACCAGGAGCACCTCGACTTCTGGTGATGAAACACCCACAGGGCACTTCAGTAACACAGTCCTGCTGATTAGTCGTAGCACTCCCAAGTACATCCTTCCTCCATCTGCGTCGGCCATTCAGCTTGTTTTTGCCTCACTGTCCTGTGTGTCAACGAGAAATGTTAGCTATCGCTTTGTTCGTTACCAACAACTGAAGGGCAACTGGATACTGGACCATCATCACCCTCACGGAGGAAACTCACAGGGAGCAGGAGATTTCTGTGGACAACCCTTTTTCTCAAGGACAACGGTGATCCTTGATACAATACACATTGATGTCAGGTTTCACAGATTACACTTCATACACTGTGATTCCCATTTGTCCGCAACTTTCCTCTTCCCTCTCTCGCCACGGTTCGCTAGCAAGACCGTGTCACCGACCATGAGGGGGAGTCCCTTTTACTTTGCGATTGTAGTTCTTCGCCTGATGAGCCTGTTCAGCCAAACTGTTCTGGCGAGCAATGCGTGTAGCCCTCGGACAAGTTATGCCTCAATTGGGAGACGAACTCAGAGTGATCAACAATGGTTCTGTTGGCAAAACATGCTGGAACACAACATCAACAGGAAGACGCGGGACCTCTGCCAAACATGAGGAAGAAGGGAGCAAACCCAGTTGTCTCATGCTCCGTGCAGTTGTAACAGAAAGTTAACATCTGGAGCATCTGAGGCCACCTTGCCTTGGACTGGGGAGGTAGGACCCGTATCATGTTTCCCAGGGTCCTATTGAATTGCTCAGCAACACCATTCCCCATGGGATGATATGGGGTAGTATGAGATTTCTGAATGCCCGCAAACTCCAAGAGTTCCTTCATGAGTTTACTCTCAAAATTGGCCCCTTGATCTGAATGGATGCGTTTGGGGAACCCATAAACACAGAAAAAGTCATTCCAAAGGCGACGAGCAACTTGCTTCGCCGACTGATTTTTGCATGGGAATGCATGGGCCAGTTTTGAAAAGTGATCCGTCACCACTAAGACATCCACACTCTTTTTGTCTGTCTGCTCAGCAGTCCAAAAATCAATACAGACCAATTCCATCGGTTCGGACGTACAAATGCTCTCCAGAGGGGCTCGGTCGCCAGGCTCTGGGGTCTTCCCAACCACACAACGGAAGCAGTTTGTCACATGATTGACGACATCGCGTTCCATTCCAGTCCAAAAAAAATCTATGCCTTGCAAGGGACAGAGTACGAGCCTGTCCCTGATGTCCTGTAGAATCGTGTAGGCCTGCTGAGCACTCAGGCTTTCAAGGAGTCGGGAACAACAACTGTGGATAGTCAAATTCATTTGTTTGTCTTTCTTTTCTTGTACAGCAAGCCCTCTCTACGGAGGTTTAGACCAATTCTCAGAAGTCTCTTTACAGATCGAGGCTCCTCCACACCTCACGCCTAGTGGGCCTCTGTGACGTGAAGGTAATACAGGACTCTGCTCAAAAACGCCATCCTGTTCCTGCAGATTCACCAGCTCACTCGTTGGCAAGGAAAACGGACTGATCAAACTGGGCAGGTGAAGGGCAGATGGTTTCGATACCACTCACATCGACTACACCTCCGAGTCGTGTACATCCAGCACAGCGAGAACGTCCTTGTGAAGAGATGGACCCTAAGAGTGATGTGCGTCTTTCACTGTCCGCGCATATCAACCATCGGAAATCATTGCAAAATGCGAAGGTCGCCATTTGGCTTCACAACAAGGACAAGGGGGGACGAAAAGTCACTCTGAGATTTACGGATGATTCCCAGTTCTTCCATTTCAGTCAGAGCAGGTCCGAAGTTTGTCATAATGGCAGGGCGGAACCCTCCTGTAAGGGAGTCTGAAGGGTTTGTCATCCACTAGACGAATCCTGTGGACAAAATCTTTTGCCTCGCCACAGTCCATCTTATGCCTGGAGAAAATGGGCTCATACTGCTCAATAATCTGCAACAGTTTGTCTTTCCATTCTGGGGAGACCTCACATGATGACAGATCCAAATCCTTCAAACCCATGTCACTCAATACACGGGATATCTCCTCCTCTGATCTGGGATTGGGCCTTGAGCTCTGTGTACTCTGTGTACTGGACTGGACGCGTACAGGCTCTGGTAAGTCCTGCACGGAGAGGCAGGGGGTCACATCAGCAATCTTAGCATTTCTCTTAAGGGTCAAAAACTTATCTGTTGGGTTCATTACTTTAACCGGTACCCAGCCATTACCCCATAAAGAAGTGACCACTCTTCCTACCAAAATCTGTGCAGGCCTGGATTTTGATTGAGTGGGTTCAATGACCACTGTACTTCCCACTGCTGAGACACTTGAAGGGGGTAACTTGGCCCACACCAAATGTTCAGATAGAGGCTGTAGGGTGACACTCCCCTTAAGCTTAGCTGTTCCGATTCTGGACAGCGACGCACCCATTTTTAAGTCAGTAGAGTTGGGCAATGTAGACAAGAGCTCGGGCAGTTTGTTCCGAGCACTAGTAACATCTGGCGCGCCCACCGAGCCGCCAACAGTCGGACTCATGTGTGAGATGAGCCACTTGAGCACATTGCTGCCCAAAATGATATCATCTGTCTGCCCTGGCACAACAAGAACAGGAATCACTACCTCAAGCCCATAAATCGACACAGCGAGGTCATATACAGCAGATGGCGTGACCAAATGACCCCCACAACCAACAATGACAAATTCTTCGGCTGATTTCCTATCAGTGTTAGGGTCAGACCTCGAAAGTTCCTTGTCAACCGCCTCACTAATAGTACATGCCATAGAACCACTATCCAATAATGCCCTAAGAACATGTCCATTACCAGTAGTCACATCCGTGTAAAACAGGCTGTCCGTCTTTGAAAGTCTCTGGAGACCCTGTACAATCAAAGTCTTATGTGGAGGCACAACACTGCTACAAATATGGCACATCATCTCATAGTCATCAACACCAGACAGATCAAAGATGGGAGGTTCCCTCACCTGATCTGCGCTGCCCTCCCCCGCACGCAGATCATTCAGTTTTCCTGCTGATCATGGGAATTTGTGTACCTGCGCTCTGGGCAATTTCGTCTATTATGACTAGGCGAGAAACACAAAAAACACAACCTGTGTTCTCTGCAATGAGTGAGACCGGAGTGGGCGGTGTCCCCGCAAACAGAACATGGGGTCCCACTCAGACCTGCAATCCTTGGCAGTTTGTCAGGCCCCCTCCCTTTAGTCTCCTGACCAAACTTCGACCCTTGGAGCAACACCTTCTCCAACATCACCAACAATCTTTCAAAAGCAGATGCATCCTGGCCTGCATTATTACTCTGCAATTTGACCTCAGGGGCTGGAATCACTTTAAGGCCCACCTCAGCTCTATTCATGTCAATTCTATCAACACTCGTAGAAGACCTAATGCCCCGTTCAAGGTGGTATTCATCTAACACTTCCTGGACCTCACGAGCTGACCATTTCTCACTCGTCTTAGACCTAAAGGTAAGTGCTAAATCTCTGTTAGGACAATGTCTTATGAACATACGTGCAACTTCAGCGCTAGGGTCATCAAACGACTTACCCCGCTCTTTAAGGCAGTCAGAAACAACATCAGCGGCTCTATTCAACCGCAGCCAGTATTCATAAGGGTCTTCCTGTTCCTTTGGAATTGTGGAATAAAAGTCCGCAAAAGGTACGGAGGAGCAACGGCTGGAACCAAAATGCTTGCGTAAAAGACTATATATGACCTGTGGGTTACACTTAACATCAATTTCCCCATTCCTAAGACCAAATTTCACAACATCCTTCGCTCTACCCCTCAGATGGACAAGAATCTCCTCAGCTTGATTCTCTAGCTGAACACCACATTTCTTGATGAAGATTTTCATTATGTCCTCCCATTCATCAATCGTAACAGCATCTGAATCATCCCCTCTGAAAACAGGAGGGTCCTTTACATGACCCCGTGTAACCAGTTGAACCTTGGAAAGGTCCAGCACCTGACCCGAGGAATGTTTTTCAGTACACGCATCATCATAATTGGAACAAGCGGCATTTGAAGGAGTCGATGCGTTAAAGTGTGACATAACGCTATCTGCGAGCTGTTGCCCTATTTGCTGTACAATAGAGCTCATGTGGCCTACCAGCCTAACATCCTCAAGCAGGGGGACGGGATCTGGATCCCCATTAGAGCACTGTGGGGGTTGCACACTATCCAACGGCCGACAAGTGGATGTCACTACATCCCTGCTATCGAAGGAATCACACATAGAACTGCTAACAAACGCTGCGCATGGGGGAAACAAAACAGGCGTACTGTGAAACCCTCTGCCTCTGCCAGCACCGGGAGGGGTCGTACTGTTAGTGTTAAATGTTCCCAAACTCATTATTAACCGCAACTCAACACAACATATAACAACAACGAAGAAAGACTATAAAAGACTGAATAATCGTGTTACTCAAACACCCTAAAACCACAATTGCAGCTCCAGGGATGATGCCGTGGCAAGGAGACACCAGCCCGGTCCAGCGTTGTCGTCGACGGGTCACGGCACCAATGTGCCCTCTGCAAAATGTCCCCTGCGTTGACTGAAACCCTCAGAGCTGGTCAGAGTGTTGGTAACAACCAGTTTATTTTCCACCAACCCTGCATTGGTAAACAAAGGCACTCAATTCAGTCATGCAGATAACAGCTCATTCTCCGTCTCATGAAAAATCCTCCGCTGCACTGAGGATTACCCACAATTCCTTGCCTTTATTACCCGATGCAGTTACCACCTTCAGACAGTAGATGGCGTAGTTCGTCCATTTAGTAGGATTTTATCTGAACCATTTAACTATGTTACACTAACAGCATTAGCACTTTTAGCGGGTGTCAGTAGCTTCACCTGTTAGCTCCACTTAATGTATGATTACTGGAAAAAAATACACAACTCCTGAATTTTAATGTCCACAACAAAGTAAACCCTTAGGAGAACCACCACGCAGTCCCCAAAAATCTGATTTATTAAACACTCAAACACAAAACAAAAATAACCCTTCTCCTTCTTTTGGGTTTATTGGCGGATTGCAACTCAACACAATGCATTTCCAACACCTACGGCATCTTAGTGTGTTCATGCACCAAGTCCTTATTTGAAAAGTGATGCAGTTTTTCGCAACAATATGTTCATTATAATTTTTACCCCGGTTCTTTTTGTAATTGTACTGCCCGCTTACCAAGAACCAAACCATTATTTTCCTCATTTTGAGTTTACCAGGCCTGGGCTCCTCAACAGACAGTGTCCAATCGTGTGAAAGGCCACAAAAATGAGTTATACAACACTTTTTATACTTGTGTGACCTCACAATGGGCGTGGTTTAGTCTCACATTTCTAATGCTACTGGTTCTTACCAACAGGGGGAGCTCTCCCTGTTTCTGAAATTTGCACATATGATGGAAATGAAACTTAACTCTTAGATTTGTCATAAACGTCCAAACAAATAACACAAACACTTGATAACTAACATAGAATAAGGAATTAGCATAGATATTATCTAACATCATGAACTGATGTGTTCGTAAAGAGAGCTGTTCTAAAACCAAAGTTCCACTGTAATCGATTACATTTCTAGAAGTGCCATAAGACTTTGATCACAGATCATTTTATTCTGATGTTCTCTGAAGTACATAAAGCTTAGTTTTTACCTCTTTTTATCACAAAAATGCACACAGAAAAAAACATACACATTACCCAGGATTGAGTCAAGTTGTAATGTAACAGGTTTTTTTTCCCCACTACTTCAGAAAAAACACTTAATAGCTACCGCTAAAGTTATTTTCAGTGTTGTGTTGCTGTGCGTGTGTCACCAGTTGTTATTTCAGTTGCTAATCTCAGTCACAGCATGACAACAGGAATACACTTTACATAACGAGCCACAACAATTAACATCTTTCCATAAAGTTGCACAGCTCGGCATTTTTCCGGGGCGGGTTTTTTTTTCCATCCTCTTCAGTTTTGCACAACAAAGTTTTGTATCGTGAAATGATACGTGGAGACAGTTATACAAGGCCATATCTGAGCCAAATACCAAAATGCTAGCATTAGCATCAGTGCTTTTCTAGTTTCACATATGTGTACTTTTGCATATCTCAGCTTCTACCTCATCATGCAGATAAAGATCGAGAGAACGTAATAATAAGTCATAATAACAGCGGTAAACATGGCACTATCAATACGTTTTGTCAGTAAAGGCATTTAGAATAAAGCAGGTGTGAAATCAGTTCTATTATCTGTGACAAAGCAAGGTAAACAAGAGTGACTCAAGATGATAACTGACAGCATCTTTGCTAGTTTTACTATGAAAGTGTTATCCACTGAGTCAACAAGGTTAAAGATTTGCAGAAGTGAAGTTCTGTGTTGACCCAATAGATGTTTTCTACACATTGGGCAATGTTTCAGTAAGTAGTGAAGCTGAGTAACATCTTCTGTAAGTCTCATCTTTGTGTGGAAACATTAGCTGCTTCAGTGCAGCATATAAACAGTATTCTGGGGTGTATTACTGAATTCTTGGGACTAATTTTCAAGCTTTTGTTTAATGTTAGCACATTCTGTGTAGTTAATTCTGATCCACTTCAAATAAAACTACCAGACCCACAATAAAATCCTTGGGGAAACACTGAGAACTACTTTTAAATCCATTAGAATGGCTGTTTTGTCCAGTAGTTTAGTTTTTATGGTGTATGTTTAAAGTTTTGTATTAAAAACAGTATTTCCTGAGGATTTTCTGATTTGTTGTTGTTGTTGTAGTTCAGAATCTTTTCAACAATTTTTTTTGCCAAACTTTGACAAGGCCGAGGCTGTTTGTGCACAAACTCTTGGAGCTTGCTGGTTCTTCCACATCACCGAGCATTGCAACGTGTAGACAGCAGGAGCGCACAGTGGTGCCTCCATGTACCATCTCTGACTATCTCAGCAGCTTTGCATCCTCACGTTTGACACCCTGTCATTGCTTCTCAGCAACGCCTTCCCTCATGCCACTGGCTATGTTTGACAATTGTTCCCCGGTATTTCCTTTGTTTAGGACCCAGCCGACGTTTCAAACGAGTAGTGGAGACGATTCAGAGCCAGTTGTTAAGCACACATGACCAGCCTGGAGTCCAACAGCTGTCTGGTGAGTCAGAACTCTTCTTTATTTCAAATAAAAAATTCCCATCCATCACCCATCTTAACCCTCACCGCTTCATCCGTCTGTCCCACCACTTACAAGCAAAATGCTCTCCCGGACCTCTCATGCTTGAAAACCATCTTCGCTTCTCTAAACGGCTTCCTCTGCATGCATCCGCCTGAACCTCGCCACCGTCAAAGGTGGGAGTCGCCCTCAAGTGCCAGCTGCAGGTCAGATGTTGTTTTCTTGCCCTGGCAGTAAAGATTAGAGGAAGGCATCGCTGATTCGCATTCTCTTACTCCTACTTCCAAGACTAATCATCAAAGCTTGTCACCATGGCAACACTGGTGCACCTCAACACATGCTCCCACAATGCACCGTTCTGCACAGCGACTTCACACCTGAGAGGCGTTTTCCTCCTTCCTTGCCCTCTTCATAGACCGATCGATGATGCAAGCTGTGACAGTCTGGCAGACGGCGTCAGAAAAACACATCAAACCTGATCTGACTGTAGACCCAGCGTGCGAGTCATCGATCATGCTACCGCCTGATGGTTCTCTCTGTGGCCACATTTTATTTCTCCCCCCACAGCCCCTGACAGTGAGGACAGAAGGGCCTTGCTCGCTATCATCATCATCATCATCTTCATCATCTTCCCTCCTTCTCTGTAATCTGCTCTGTCCTGCCGTTCAGTTGTCATTCTCTTGACAGCAGCTCCACCTGCTGGTCAATAAGAAAACCAACCATCAGCACATTCTGAGATTCTACAGTGCAGTGGCTAAAACATTTAAAAATAACAAAAATTTGCATAATATATAATATCTACAATACATAAAAACAAGTCGTTCATGTCGCCACTTTTCACTGTTAAGAATTCATCTTTTTATGGTCTTTTGCAATTTAGAAGCAAATTAAGTTGTATTTAATCCATTTTTTTGGAGTGGTTTGGCCCTGTTCGTCTGTCTGTCCATCTGTCCGGCTGTCTCATCACCTCCTGAACATAGTAGAAGCTCACTAGGTTTTCAAATACTGTTCAAAGTGGTCAATTACATTCTCCACATCAGCCTCTGGGATGAGCCGTGACCTTTGCCCCCCAGGCTGAGTTGTCTTGCTTTCACCAAACAGTATATTCTTTATTCTTACTTGTAAAATGAGATTTGTAATTTGCTACATTTTTTTTTTAATTGTGGGGGGAAACTCTCAAATTTAATTTTGTTTTAATAGACATTTTGGACATTTCACGTAAGACGGTAACTCAAAATTTCATACGTTTAAAGCTTTTGCACACAATCTTTTTAGATGTGAGTGTACAATTTTTTATTTTGGCTCACCTTGTCTGAATTAGATTCTACTTTTCTTTATATGTCTATATGCAGGATATAGAGTATAAATCAAGTTCTAAAAAACTAAACCAACAAATTGAATTTTGAGGAGAATCATGTAAAATAAGCAATTAGTGGACAGTATTTAATTACAGTTTTTTTTTCCTCTGACAGCGATAATGAATAAATCATATATATACTGGGGTTATATTCCGTTCCGGCACTTTCACATCACCGCACATTAGGTTTCAGGTCCACAATTTCACGCTGTAATATCAAAACGAAGGTTGCCCCCGGCAGCAGGTCTGTAATCAACCACTTCTGGCAATGGCTCAGCTTTGAAGCTTGAACCAATGAAGCAGTGCTCCAACCCGCTGCTTCGTCGGTTCTCTGCTTCAATGCTTTTCAGAAGCGGAAAGGTCCGCTTCTTAACCCCTCTCAAAGCTATTTAAAGATGTCAATCATGAGTCACTTTTGTCCGGATTAAAGTCACTAACTGAGTCACTTTTGTCCGGATTAAAGTCACTAACTGGGACTCTTGTCTTGTTGCAGGCAAGAAACAAAAATTCGTCCTCCGTTCCGTTTGCACAGCTCCAAAACCCTGCACCGCTCTCTACCAAATCAAGCTAAAGCTAATCACCATTTTAATCAAATGACACCTTTCCAAACGTTGTAATACAAACAATGAACTACAATTGACTAAAATGTTTTTTCTTCTCAAAATGAGACATTCATTATTCATTATGAATTACATTGATGATGACGTGCAGCACAGCTCAGAGCTGACCTCAGCTCAGAGGTATGGAGTGACATTCATGCCATTGATGTCTGAAAGGAAATGCTTTTGACAAAAACTACAGATTTTATTTCTTTTTATGTCCAGAGATGAAGGATCCAGTGACCGATTTCATATTTATTTCCTTCAGGGGTGGGCAACTTGTTCCAGAAATGGCCAAGAGGGTGCAGGTTTTCTTTGCAGCCACTGACTCCACCAGGTGATTTCACGGATTAATATCACTTTGAACAGATGGACTCAGTTAATCAGTAAAATCACCTGGTGGAGTCAGTGGCTGCAAAGAAAACCTGCACCCTCTTGGCCCTTTCTGGAACAAGTTGCCCACCCCTGATTTATTTTAAGACTCAATAAAATGTTGTTGACATGGAAAACCTGTAAAGCCTACTTTTAGTACACAGAAAATTCACAAGAGATATTGATAAGGGAATTGATAAAGGAATCGGATCGATAAGCAGAATCGATAATGGCATTGATAGATAAAATCTTATCAATACCCATCCCTAGACCTAAATGACATGGTGAAATGCTGAAGAGCTTTGCTCATTCATGTCCAACACACATATTCACACACCTACAGACAATTTAAAGTTTCCAATTCACTTAAACTGCTATGTGGATGCGTGATGCATAATAATAATCATCATCATGTAGGCAGCACGGTGGCTTAGTGGACCTTCTTGCCTCACAGAAGGTCATGGGGTCGATTCCCACCTTGGCCTTTTGTGGGCATGTGTTTGCGTGGGTTCACATCGGCTTTCTCCCACTTCCAAGACGTGCAGATTAGGTGGGATTGGAAACCTGTGGCCCTGCGACAGACTGCCATCCTGTCCAGGGTGTACCCTGCCTCGTGCCGCATATCTGCTAAAATAGGCTCTCAGCACCCCCCCCCCCCCCCCCCCAAACCTTAATTGGAGTGAATAGGTATCAAAATGGATGTATGGCTTATATTATAGCAGCTGTGCATGTCTCAGGCTTTTATTGTGAAAGGTGTAGAAAGGACTTGTTGCCTGTTGCTTGACGGTGATGTCATGTCAGTGCAGAAAGGTTTTGGCAGTCTGTTCACACAGCGTGTCCTTATTTGGTCATGCTGCTCTAACGATCAGCTGTAGAGGATGATACGGGTGATAAGGATCGCTGGGTCCCTGTTTCCCCTTTCGTTTCTGGGGCTTTCTTCTCCACAGCAGTAGCTCAAACACCTTTGTGGTAGGAAAGGATAGGCAAGCTAGAAAGATGTTCTCGCATTTATTTCTGCTGTGTAAAAACCTCTTAGATTAGTGGCCTCTGCGTACATGTATGCATGCTTGCATGTATATAGCTTTGATCACGAACAAACTGGGGAGAGCTGACATTTGCCGTTTGGCATGCATACAACCCCTGGCAATAATTATGGAATCACCGGCCTCGGCGGATGTTCATTCAGTTGTTTAATTTTATAGAAAAAAAGCAGATCACAGATCTGACACAAAACTAAAGTCATTTCAAATGGCAACTTTCTGGCTTTAAGAAACACTATAAGAAATCAGGAAAAAAAATTGTGGCAGTCAGTAACGGTTACTTTTTTAGACCAAGCAGAGGGAAAAAAAATATAGACTCATTCAATTCTGAGGAATAAATTATGGAATCACCCTGTAAATTTTCATCCCAAAACTAACACCTGCATCAAATCAGATCTGCTCGTTAGTCTGCATCTAAAAAGGAGTGATCACACCTTGGAGAGCTGTTGCACCAAGTGGACTGACATGAATCATGGCTCCAACACGAGAGATGTCAATTGAAACAAAGGAGAGGATTATCAAACTCTTAAAAGAGGGTAAATCATCATGCAATGTTGCAAAAGATGTTGGTTGTTCACAGTCAGCTGTGTCTAAACTCTGGACCAAATACAAACAACATGGGAAGGTTGTTAAAGGCAAACATACTGGTAGACCAAGGAAGACATCAAAGCATCAAGACAGAAAACTTAAAGCAGTATGTCTCAAAAATGCACAACAAAACAAATGAGGAACGAATGGGAGGAAACTGGAGTCAACGTCTGTGACCGAACTGTAAGAATCCGCCTAAAGGAAATGGGATTTACATACAGAAAAGCTAAACGAAAGCCATCATTAACACCTAAACAGAAAAAAACAAGGTTACAATGGGCTAAGGAAAAGCAATCGTGGACTGTGGATGACTGGATGAAAGTCATATTCAGTGATGAATCTTGAATCTGCATCGGGCAAGGTGATGATGCTGGAACTTTTGTTTGGTGCCGTTCCAATGAGATTTATAAAGATGACTGCCTGAAGAGAACATGTAAATTTCCACAGTCATTGGTGATATGGGGCTGCATGTCAGGTAAAGGCACTGGGAAGATGGCTGTCATTACATCATCAATAAATGCACAAGTTTACGTTGATATTTTGGACACTTTTCTTATCCCATCAGTTGAAAGGATGTTTGGGGATGATGAAATCATTTTTCAAGATGATAATGCATCTTGCCATAGAGCAAAAACTGTGATAACATTCCTTGCAAAAAGACACATAGGGTCAATGTCATGGCCTGCAAATAGTCCGGATCTTAATCCAATTGAAAATCTTTGGTGGAAGTTGAAGAAAATGGTCCATGACAAGGCTCCAACCTGAAAGCTGATCTGGCAACAGCAATCAGAGAAAGTTGGAGCCAGATTGATGAAGAGTACTGTTTGTCACTCATTAAGTCCATGCCTCAGAGACTGCAAGCTGTTATAAAAGCCAGAGGTGGTGCAACAAAATACTAGTGATGTGTTGGAGCGTTCTTTTGTTTTTCATGATTCCATAATTTTTCCTCAGAATTGAGTGATTCCATATTTTTTTTCCCTCTGCTTGGTCTAAAAAAGTAACCGTTACTGACTGCCACAATTTTTTTTCCTGATTTCTTATAGTGTTTCTTAAAGCCAGAAAGTTGCCATTTGAAATGACTTTTGTTTTGTGTCATGTCTGTGATATGCTTTTTTTCTACAAAATTGAACAACTGAATGAACATCCTCCGAGGCCGGTGATTCCATAATTTTTGCCAGGGGTTCTATGTATTTTGGGTCAAGGACGAACGCTGCGAATACGGAAGGTTGATAGGACTAATACTTGTGGAGAAATTACGTGTTAGTCTTGCAACAGAAGAATTACGAATTACTCACATACATAGCATCAATATGCAAATATTTGAAGTATTGACCCTTAGTGGCCCTTTTATACCCTAATACATTACAACTCCTCCCTTCTATTCAAGTGAATATAACTTAAAACATCAGTTGACATAAAAAAAAAACTTTAATAAAACTCGAATAAAACCTTAAATAGCTCAAATACAAAAACCAACTGTAAAAACACACAAAATTAAAACAATCCAACATATAATAAATATACGTAAAATATTAAAATAGTTAAAATCAACACTCTAAAAGACATAAGACTGACTCAGGAAAGGGGGGTAGACTGCCCCAAAACCTGGAGTGGGTCAGGGGTTATTCTCCCCTGTGGTTGAGAACCATGCTCGCCTCGCTGAACACATAAAAACATTCAATCCGTTCAGTACTTCAGTCGGTCAGGTGGTTTTTGGATCCAACTGGGATACCTTCGTGACTCCTGTTGTGGGGACAGTGCTGATGTAGTCATCTGTGTCAGTGGGTTGCTGAGTTGACCTGTACACGCCAAGACACACTCACCAACAGAATCAGATGTTCCGTGCACTTCCTTTCTCTCTGTCAAAACAGGCAAACTGTCTGTGTCCGGTGTTGTTCTTGATTCATGAGCAGCTTGGATGATACTGTTATTAGTTTATAAAATCGTTCATGGACTTGCACCTCCCTATCTGGCTGACCTGGTAAACCCTTATGTACCAGCTCGGGCCCTGCGTTCTCAGGGTGCAGGACTTCTGTGTGTTCCCAGGGTGAATAAAAAGTCTGCCGGTCACAGAGCTTTCTCCTACCGTGCCCCAGCTCTGTGGAATGATCTCCCAGCACACATTCGGCAGTCGGATACTGTGGAGATTTTTAAGTCACGTTTAAAGACTCATTTGTTTTCTCTGTTTTATCATTAGTATTATGAAGTGTTTTTATTCTTGTATTCTTTTATGGTTGTCTTTCTTTTATGGTCGTTTTTTGTTTTTTCTTATTGTGTTTTAAATTTTTAATTGTTTTTGTGTGACGCGCCTTGAGACGATTTTATCGTGAATTGGCACTATATAAATTAATAAATTTGAATTTTGAAATTTGAATGATGCCAGGATGTGATCATGTGGTCTGCATCCTGATTCCACACCTGAGTTGGTCCTACATTTACCTCATATGACACAGGACCAGCTTTCGATGTCACCATACTTGCTGTCCACTTTTCCTCCCCCCTCCAGTAATCCCGAACAAGGACTGGGTCACCAACCCTGCAGGTCCTCTCCTTGGCATGCCTTGCTCGCTGCATGCACTGGGCGTCTTGTGCCTGCTCCCCCACTGCTGTGACGTTGGGTTTCAGAAGGTCCAGCTGAGTTCTCAGCTTCTGGTGCAGGAACAGCATCACCAGAATCTCCTGAGTTGTCACATGCAGTGTGTTCCTGTACTGCTACAAGAAAGCGTCAAGTCTCTTTTGAACAGTATCCGTCCCTTTGGATGATTTCAGGGAATGCTTAAAAGTCTGTACTAAAAGTTCAGCAAGACCATTTCTCGCCGGATGAAAAGGAGCTGAATGGGCATGCTTAATGCCGTTAGCTGCCAAAAAGTGTGCAAACTCCGCTGATGTAAAAAGAGGCCCATTGTCACTCACCAACACTTGAGGCACTCCATACCAGCTAAGCACCCCTCGTAAAACCTGGATAGTATTTTCTGATGTAGTGGAATCCATTAAAATGACCTCTTGCCACTTACAGTGTGCATCCACAATCACAAAAAACATGCGTCCCTCAAACGGCTCAGCAAAGTCAATGTGGATTCTTTGCCATGGACCCGTGGGCCAGGGCCATGGATGCAGAGACGTCAACCTAGTTGTTTTCTGTCCGTGGGCACGATACACACGTCCTGCATTTTTCCTCAATTTGTGCATGCAGTCCACCACACATAACTTTGTTCCGTGGCTTTCATTTTAACTACACCCAGATGTCCCATATGTAGTTCCTTCAGTACCTGTTGGCGTGACTTTGGTGACACTATTACCCTTTTTCCCCCACATCAAACAGCCCTGCAGCATCAACAACTCGTTATTCCAAATTAGATATGATGAAAGGCAGCTGCTTATGCCCTTCTCTGTGGGGAACCGTCCCGTCGCCACCATCTCCATAACCTGAGATAATATGATGTCAGTTCTTGTGTGTTTCCTGACATCTGCACAACACATTGGTAAACAATCCGGGTACTTGATAAGGAGTGTGTCACCTGACCTTGGCCCCTCCCCATGTTCCACTAACAACGGCAGTCATGATAAGCATTGCCATGGTCAGCAGCCTGTCGATACCGAATCGTGTAATTGTGTGCTGCCACTATCACTACCCACTGCTGCAACCTTCCTGCAGCCATCGGTGGGGTTGCCTTATTCTGATTAAATATGGTCGTCAATGGGCGGTGATCCGTCAACAACATGACGGCCATACAAATACGAATAAAAATGCTTCTTGCTCAATTTGCGTATAATTTTGCTCAGCTTTGCTTAATGTTCTTAATGCAAAAGCTATGGGCTTTTCCTCACCGTTGGACAAAATATGGGAAATCACTGCTCCCACCCCATAGGGTGAAGCATCACAGGCCAACATTACTGGGAGTTTTGGATCAAAATGCGTTAGTATGCTGTTTAATTGTAAATTATATTATGGGAAATGTGCAAAATGCTGATGAATTTTCCATAGGCATGCAAGCAGTGTACTGTTTTGTTGTTGTATTTATTGATTTTTGAGACAGAAATGTTTGCAGAGCACTTGATGTCCAAGACAAATTTCCCTTTGGGATCATCGTATTGTACCACCTTATGGTCCTTAGACCACTCCCACTTGGTATCCTTCTGGAGCAAAGTATTTAGTGGAAACAGCAGTGCTGATAAGTTCTGAATAAAACATCCATAGTAGTTAATAAGTCCCAAGAAACAACACAACTGACTTACATTTCTTGGTTCTGGTGCATTCATTATGGCACTAATCTTTGCAGGTGACTTATGAAGACCCTTTGCATCAATAATGTGGTCCAGATACTCCAGGGAACTCACAAAAACTCGCACTTATCTCTTTGAACTTTCAACCCAAATTGCTTCAACCGATTCAAAAGCGATTTCCTGATTCACCAAATGATGGGCATCATCCCGGCCAGTTACCAGGATGTCATCCAGAAAACAATGTCCATTGGGCAAATTCTGCAGCACTTGAGCTATAATTCTTTGGAAGATTGATGGAGCTGATGGTCCCGAAAGGTAATCAATTGTAACAAAAGAACCCCTTATGGGTAGTGATGCTGAAGTATTTTCAGGAGCCTGTAGATATGCCTGTGATAAATCCAGTTTACTAAATCGTTGTCCTCCTGCCAAGGAAGCAAACAAATCCTCAATACAAGGTATCATCAGTTATCAAGTTGTTCACCAATGAATATGGCTTTATACACCCTGAAGAAAACCGTACACCCTGAGGTGAAAATCCATATTCATTGGTAAAACAATTTGATAACGATTTTATCATATACCTATAAATGATAAATGTTGTATGGTTTTCTGAAGGGTGTAAAAAGCCATATTCATTGGTGAACAACTTGATAATGATTCTATCATATACAGTGGTCCCTCATTTATCGCGGGAGTTACGTTCTAAAAATAACCCGCGATAGGCGAAATCCGCGAAGTAGTCAGCGTTATTCTTTACAATTATTATAGATGTTTTAAGGCTGTAAAACCCCTCACTACACACTTTATACACTTTTCTCAAACAGGCATTAACATTTTCTCACTTTTCTCTCCTGTGTAAACACTCAAAGTTCAAACCTTAGTAGAAAAAAAATAGAACGTTTTCCTATAAATAATTATGATGGCTTTTAGAACTTACGAATTTAATTTTAACGATCAACCTACGAGGTTGGACACGTAAGAAATTATTAATAGTGACTCACCAGTATTTCACAGTTCCTCTGACCGCGCCTCTTCGTCGTGGCGCCGTTCCACTGTCCGGATTGGCTGATTACTCAAGTGAAAAAGTGAAAATTACCCATCCGTGAAAAGGGTGTATTGCTATTTATTCTTAGTGTTTTATCCAATCATATTGGCGTATCATATATAGGTATATGATAATGGGAAATGTTAAAACACGTAACGTCGGGTTTACCGTCACTTTAAAAATCCCCACACATCCTCACAGCCCTCGATCACTTCATCACCGGAACTATAATCACCAATTACTGAATTGTACTGGTGAAATCACCCCCTACTCAATTTCTGCTTCCACTTTTGGTCTTAATGCATACAGAGCCCATGTGTGGCAAAACTTTGGCTGATGGCCTGGCTTTAATGTTAAGGATGTCTCAAACCCTTTTAGAGTTCCTAGGTTTTTAAGAAAAACTTCTGCGTAGCTTTCGATACATCCTCAACCGTGCCACAACCTTTTTGCTGTACTCTCATTGTTTCAATGTCACACCAATCAAGTGTTATCTTCCGCAGCCATTCCCGACCAAATGGTGGGGGTAAATTACCCTTCACCACATACAAGGGCAATCTCACTCTGTTCATTTTCACCCTCACCGTTACAACACTTTCGGGTAACAACAATTCCCCAATATAAGTTCTTAACGCCACATCTGTCTTCCGCAGGTGCAAATGAGCCAAGTTTGCTTCATATATGCCCTTTGAAATTAAGGATACTGCAGCATCAGTGTCTAATTCCATCTTAATCACCCATCCTTCAGTCACAGGTTTCACCATAATCATAGATTCAACTGCCTCCTCCTTCTCCACAGCAGACATTACATGCACTCTCAATCCTGAGGCAGAATCCAATTAAAAAAAAAAACAGTTCTCATCATCAGAAGCATCAACCTCCATCATATGAATTTTTCCAGTTTTTCCTCCCGGGTAGCTTCCTTGATTTTCCCCCTGGTTTCATATGAGTCCCTTGTATGATTCCAGTCATTGTTTTCCTTTTTACAAAAACAAGCTATGTGACCTGTTCTCGGACAATTATGACTGTTGATTCCTGTAAAAACAGTCTCTTTCATGATGATTTGATTTGCCTCCCTCTGCTGGTGGCGAGATGGCAACTGCATGCTGCAAGTTCCCAAACAATTTTAACTGCTGGGATTCCGCTGGCAATGTAGGCAACAGCCTCCTTTGCCAGTGCGGTGGTCTTCAGCTCGCTGGAGTGTTAATGCTTTATCAGTTAATAACTTTCTCTGTATATTCTCATTCATCAAACCACACACAAGTCTATCGTGCAGGGCGTCTTGCAGGTACATGCCAAAATCGCAGTGTTCAGACAGCTTTTTCAACACAGCCACATACTGCACGACACTCTCTCCCTCTTCCTGGTTCCGTTTATGAAACGGAAATCTTTCCACAATTAAAATGGGTTTTGGGCAGAAATAGTCACTTAACGTCTTTTTTAAAACTTCATACGGTGCATTTCCTGGTTTGTCCGATGCCAATAAACTGCGCAACAAAGCGTATGTCTTCGGTCCAATAACGGTCAAAAATACCGCAGCTTTCTTCACCTCTTCACCGTCATTTGCGGTAATAAAATGCTCAAACCTCTTGACATACATTGACCATTGTTCCGTGGCTTCATCAAAGGCTTCAATCTGTCCGATGAACCCCGACATTTCCTGCTTCTCCGTCAGCTTCGACGTCCTCGTCTCACAACACATCAGTGGGTCAGTAGTCATTCAAACATCGTCGTCACCAGCTTGTTGTGACTCATTTGTCTTGCAACAGAAGAATTACTCACGTACATACAATCAATATGCAAACAGTTGAAGGAGCCAGATGGATGAGCAGAGGTACGTTGCTACTGGTTTAATTGTGACACACCTGGACAGCCAGTGACATGCGTGCAGCACCACACACTGGTGTGGAGGAGTAGTGGCCCTTTTATTCCATAATAATTACATGACCGATATTATGTAACTACAGTGACAGTGGACATGATAATTACATTCAGGACTCACACTAGAAACTTTGCATAATTTATTACCTATTTTATAAACACGACCCATTCTAGAGCCCCGGGCAACAGGGGTCTAGATTGTTGATTATCGAGTATAAATGTCCAAAGCTCATCATCGTAGTCAATGCATACGTTACCACAATACATTATCATGGTTGTTTGGTTGCCCGGCCATGCAGCATAAAATGTCAGGTCACTGGTCCACTGCTTAACTCATAATGATCACATCTAATGATTGTTAATCTATCTGATTGTGGTACCTTAAAGTATCAGTTAATCTGTTGTAATCTGTGTAATCTGTTGATTGATTGTAAATCCCTGTTCTCAATTTCCTGAATATGTATCCTGGAAGGTTACAGTATGAAATCTTAACTACGGGTGTGCATATGGTAGCATCCAGAAAGTATTCCCAGCCCTTCACTTTTTCATATTTATGTTACAGCCTTATTCCAAAATGAATGAATTCATTTTTCCTCAAAAATTCTACACACAATATCCTATAATGACAATGTGATTTTTTTTTTTTTTTTTTACAAATTTATTAAAAATTAAAAAAAAACTTAGAAATCACATGTACATACTGTTTTCACAGCCTTTGCCATGAAGCTCAAATTGAGCTGAGTTGATCATCCGTGAGATGTTTCTACAGCTTAATTGGAGTCCACCTGGGGTAAATCCAGTTAATTGGACATGATTTGGAAAGGCACACACCTGTCTACATATAAGGCCCCACAGTTGACAGTGCATGTCAGAGCACAATCAATCAATCAAGTCAATTTTTTTTATATAGCGCCAAATCACAACAAACAGTTGCCCCAAGGCGCTTTATATTGTAAGGCAAGGCCATACAATAATTATGTAAAACCCCAACGGTCAAAACGACCCCTGTGAGCAAGCACTTGGCTACATGGGAAGGAAAACGCCCTTTTAACAGAAGAAACCTCCAGCAGAACCAGGCTCAGGGAGGGGCAGTCTTCTGCTGGGACTGGTTGGGGCTGAGGCAGAGAACCAGGAAAAAGACATGCTGTGGAGGGGAGCAGAGATCGATCACTAATGATTAAATGCAGAGTGGTGCATACAGAGCAAAAAGAGAAAGAAACAGTGCATCATGGGAACCCCCCAGCAGTCTACGTCTATAGCAGCATAACTAAGGGATGGTTCAGGGTCACCTGATCCAGCCCTAACTATAAGCTTTAGCAAAAGGAAAGTAAGCAAAGCAAAGCAAGCATGAAGCCAAAGGAATTGTCTGTTGACCTCTGAGACAGGATTGTCTCAAGGCACAAATCTGGGGAAAGGTACAGAATCATTTCTGATGCTTTGAGTACAGTGACCACAGTGACCTCCATCATCCATAAATGGAAGAAGTTCAGATCCTCCAGGACTCTTCCTTGAGCTGGCTGCCCGTTTTTGGTGTGAGTGCCAGGTGTCATGTTTGGAGGAAACCAGGCACCATCACTACAGTGAAGCATGGTGGTGTCAGCATCATGCTGTGAGGATGCTTTTCAGTGACAGGAACTGGGAGACTAGTCTGGATTGAGGAAAGATGTGAACAGCAATGTACAGAGACATCCTGGATGAAAACCTGCTCCTGCTATCAAAGGAGTGACTTCAGGACAACTCTGTGAATGTCCTTGAGTGGCCCAGCCAGAGCCCAGACCTGAATATGATTGAACATCAGATCTCATCAGATCAGATCTCTAGAGAGATCTGACTATAGCGGTGCACCAATGCTCCCCGTCCAACTTGATGGAGCTTGAGAGGTGCTGCAAAGAGGAATGGGCAAAAATGGCCAAAGATAGGTGCACCAAGTTTATTGCATCATATTGAAGAAGACCTGAGGCTGTAATTGCTGCCAAAGGTGCATCAACAAAGTATTGAGCAAAGGGTGTGAATACTTACGTACATGCGATTTCTTAGATTTCTATTTCTAATAAATTTGCAAAGAAAGAAAAAACTTTTTTCATGTTGTCATTATGGGGTGTTTTTGAGCGGAAAAAAATAATTTGCTCCATTTTGGAATAAGGCTGTAACATAACAAAATGTGAAAAAAGTGAAGTACATCACATGGTACAGACCTGGCATGTTATATCATCAGACTGTGCAACTGCCATCTTCATTCGCCGGTTTGTCAAAGTTACACACGTAACATTCCAGGATGCATATCTGTGAAAGCGAGAACAAAATCTCAGAATATCAAGAGGGTGCACGGATGCAGAAGCTTGTCTCTTATCTTGTTTGGGTTTTATTCCGTTAGTAGTGACTTTGAGCATACGTGCCAGTGTGTTTATTTTCCCTGATGACACTTTTGTTTTCGAACAATATTTAGTTACACAACCTAAAATGACAAGAACCACTTAAATTAAGATAGTGAAAGTATCAGAAAAATGATACTCCCATCATTTTGCTTCATCCTCTAAGCAACACTTCCCCGTGACAGATATACAAACAGCACTTTTATTATGATTGATTATTGCCAAAAATGCAGGGGGTGCAGGACCATTGATATCTAGTAGAAAAACTCTCATTCTGAAATTCCTCTCAGCATCAGATTGTGACAGTGCATCACAAGTCACATGAGTTACACTTTTTTCTTCTGCCTGCAGCCTCCTGCTGCATTTGATGTTTTTGGATGTGTTTTATTGTTAGCTGATGTGCAGAAACTTGATCAAAGGCTTTCTGTTTTCTCAAGACAAATTAGGTCCAAACACTTTGGCGCTGGATACGCTTCACTTGGTACAATAGCCTGGAGACAGATGACCTCCATCATCTGAGCTGTGGGTTGCTGGAAAAATACCAACATTTATGGTTTGATAAACGGGAGTTAAAGCTGCAGTGTGTTGGGTTTTGGGGTGTCTAACAACAGAAATGGAATATCAATCAATCAATTTTATTTATATAGCGCCAAATCACAACAAACAGTTGCCCCAAGGCGCTTTATATTGTAAGGCAAGGCCATACAATAATTATGTAAAACCCCAACGGTCAAAATGACCCCCTGTGAGCAAGCACTTGGCTACAGTGGGAAGGAAAAACTCCCTTTTAACAGGAAGAAACCTCCAGCAGAACCAGGCTCAGGGAGGGGCAGTCTTCTGCTGGGACTGGTTGGGGCTGAGGGAGAGAACCAGGAAAAAGACATGCTGTGGAGGGGAGCAGAGATCGATCACTAATGATTAAATGCAGAGTGGTGCATACAGAGCAAAAAGAGAAAGAAACAGTGCATCATGGGAACCCCCCAGCAGTCTACGTCTATAGCAGCATAACTAAGGGATGGTTCAGGGTCACCTGATCTAGCCCTAACTATAAGCTTTAGCAAAAGGAAAGTTTTAAGCCTAATCTTAAAAGTAGAGAGGGTGTCTGTCTTCCTGATCTGAATTGGGAGCTGGTTCCACAGGAGAGGAGCCTGAAAGCTGAAGGCTCTGCCTCCCATTCTACTCTTACAAACCCTAGGAACTACAAGTAAGCCTGCAGTCTGAGAGCGAAGCGCTCTATTGGGGTGATATGGTACTACAAGGTCCCTAAGATAAGATGGGACCTGATTATTCAAAACCTTATAAGTAAGAAGAAGAATTTTAAATTCTATTCTAGAATTAACAGGAAGCCAATGAAGAGAGGCCAATATGGGTGAGATATGCTCTCTCCTTCTAGTCCCCGTCAGTACTCTAGCTGCAGCATTTTGAATTAACTGAAGACTTTTTAGGGAACTTTTAGGACAATCTGATAATAATGAATTACAATAGTCCAGCCTAGAGGAAATAAATGCATGAATTAGTTTTTCAGCATCACTCTGAGACAAGACCTTTCTGATTTTAGAGATATTGCGTAAATGCAAAAAAGCAGTCCTACATATTTGTTTAATATGCGCTTTGAATGACATATCCTGATCAAAAATGACTCCAAGATTTCTCACAGTATTACTAGAGGTCAGGGTAATGCCATCCAGAGTAAGGATCTGGTTAGACACCATGTTTCTAAGATTTGTGGGGCCAAGTACAATAACTTCAGTTTTATCTGAGTTTAAAAGCAGGAAATTAGAGGTCATCCATGTCTTTATGTCTATAAGACAATCCTGCAGTTTAGCTAATTGGTGTGTGTCCTCTGGCTTCATGGATAGATAAAGCTGGGTATCATCTGCGTAACAATGAAAATTTAAGCAATACCGTCTAATAATACTACCTAAGGGAAGCATGTATAAAGTGAATAAAATTGGTCCTAGCACAGAACCTTGTGGAACATAAATAATATTGATTCAACTTTTATACTATTTAGTCTCTCATCTCATCTCAGTCCCATCCAGTCTCGCCTCTTGTTTAGTTGTTTAGTGTGAGCAATGAGTCTGGGTCTTTGACGTGCACAGGCGGCTGATGTGGGGATGCACCCTGGAGAGGGGCAAATGAAAATCATCCTCTACTTTCTTCTTTTTTTGGTTGCCTCAAACTCTTTCTTCTCACTGGTAGATTCATGCAGTAAAAATGTATCCATTTTGCTTCTGGAATGTTAGCTAACAATGTTTTCTTTTTCCTTTTTCTCCTTCTTTTGTTGGCTAACAGTGTTTACAGTTATTTTTTGCTATTAGTTATTAGTTATTTTTCCTGGTTCCAGTAGTGCAGATTAACAAGTTTGAGAACCCCCAGTTTTGTGAAAAGACAGATCACAAATCCCTGTTGGCAGAAAAATAAAAACATGAAGGGAAACAACATAATGACCAGCGATGTCATAATGCATTCTGCACCCTCACCACTCGATGGCACTAGATCCTACACACAGTAGCTTTATGACACTGAGCCTCCTTCAAGAGCAACTTTTTGTTGTAGCAAAATTTGTAATTTCACAGAAACAAAATTCAGAACTACTTGAACTTGAAGAATTTCAGTATTCTGTCCTTCCCGCTGTACATCTCAGGGTTTTAAAATTAAGATTAAGATTTGTAAATTTACAGTGAGGTGTGTCCATACGGCTACTTTTAGGCATTTAGATTTAGCAGTGTATTATTGAAGCTTTGTTTCATCATCTTCTCTTTGCCGTCTCTCTTGCTTATGGCTGCCTGTATGTGCTTGGACACTACACCAGCTGTCAGTCCATCGTATCCTGCATGTTGAAAGAACGTTATTGTTGTACCATATAGGTAACCACTTCATAATCTGAATATCAGCTGAGCACAGTGAAACAGTGTCATGGTATTGGTATTGAAAAGTACGATACGCAACACAACTCAGATCTCAGTCACTGCTGACATTAAAGAGCAGATGTTGGGTTTAAATTACTCAGATATAAAGTTTATATTTGCTCAGTTTCAACATATTTTCTGAAAGTGACCAGAACTGTTCAACCTTTGACCCTAAAGAACCCAGGAAACAATTTGATGTTTTGAAAATATCTTAGAAACATTTTGGCTTGGTTGGTTTTTGGAAACATTTTGAAAACATTAAAGTGTAGACTCTCTGAAACATTTTAAAGAAAATGTTTTGTGGCAACGTTTCCAAAATGTTTTGTAAACCTTACTTACTAAAACCTTTCTAGATCAATATTTCAATAATAAAATCTCAATGGATTATTGGTATATATCATTATTATAGCCATTTATATACATCTTTACAATGAAATACATGATCTGCACTTGTATGTATGGTGTGTATCATCTCTGCAGGGATACTAGTTTGGCTATATTGTCTATTTGTACTCTTATCATGGTGAGACTCTGCAGGAGTGAGTGGGGGTGTCATTGCTGCCTTTCACTGCAAAAATAAAAAATAAAAATCATCAGTTACAATAAGAGATTCCGGTATCATAAATATACATATTTCACACTAAAATCTAGACAAAGGAGCCCATTCAAAGGTCTCTTTGGGGCAGTGGGGTTTCACATAGTCTGTCATGAAAACTGACCCAGGTCTTACATGGCACTAACACAGTCACGGCTAAAATTCTTGGCACCCCTGATTTTCAAGTGCATTACCAGTCAAAAGTTTGCGCACTTTTGACTGGTAATGTAGATAATTAAGACTGTCTGACAGATGCATGAGTTCTTTCGCTCTTATATTACACGGTACCAACACGACTGCTGCAGTTCTCATCCTGCATCTGTCCCTCGTCCTCTGCTTGCAGCGCATCCTGTTTGCTGCGTCTGTCTCCCCCACCCCCCCCCTCCTGTGAACCCCGTTTGTTCATTAGTTTGTTCTCTTTCCTCTCTCTTTCCCTTTTTGTCCTCTTCCCATCTGTGTACCTAGGCAGCCCATTGAGTAACTTCTTTGACGTTATTAAACAACTTTTTTCAGACGAGAAGAATGGACAGGTGCCCTACCCCTCTGCCACGCTCTCCAGGCACTGCGCCTCACCCATGCACATCAGGAGGCACGAGCCAGAAATTAATGACACCAAATTCCCCGCGGCGGCCCATGACAGAGCCAAGCTGTCGGTGGTGTCTGTTGGGACACACGAGGACTTGTAGAACGAGACACTTTCTGTAGTCAAGCCAGTGCTAAAACCAACCCCAGTATCAGTGAGAAAGATTGTGTCTGTACATAACGAGATGTACATAATTGTTTGTTTGTTTTTGTATAAAATGTCTTTATATACATAGAAATATATTGAAAGAATCAGCGATATTTTACGCACATCAAACACTTCCACTCCCCTCCGTCTCATCACCCCTCCGTGTCCACCATCATCACCCGCCCTCTGTCACGCCCACCCCATCTCCTTTGGGCGTTGCCCTGTTTGTGCTCCCTTGCTGCTAACCTGTGTGATGACCTGACTTGTTTCTGATACCAGGAATTATCCAGAAAACCTATTAAGCCCCTCCCTCTGCTCCGTACGCCCTCCTCCCTCGACTGCCCTCCACCTCCCGAGTGCGTCGAGAGAGATGGACATTAGTTTGGCGGATGACTGCTCTGAAAGGTGCGGGGGCCGGTTACCGTGGAAACAGACCCTTGATGCACCTTTCGAGGGTGTTTGCCAATAAAATGCAAATTTGCGTAGCAATCAGTCGACTGTTTATGTTGATTACATCTGTTTTCGGTTTGACTGCAGACTCACTTGCACTCAATAGCATAAATACAAAGTGTTTTGATCATTAGCATATAGAGACTGTACTGTGTGTGAGTGTGTACACTTATGTGGAGCGAGAAATTGAAAAATGGGTTGGAGTGGGTTGTCTGTGGTGTTCATTTTGGTTGCAGCAGGATCTCCATCAGCAAACATTGAACTTCTACACGTTGCTATGCTGTGTACATAATTGAACCCACATTCACCACAGTTAGATTTTTGCAAAGCCTAAGTAAATGCACGCTGTGCAGGAGCAGGTCAAGGTCAAATCAGTTTCCCTTTCCCTGGAGCGAGTTATTTTCTCTTCAGGGTTATGTTCACTGGGGTTCCAGGCAGAGATTGGCACCTGAATCAGTGGAATTACACCTCTCAGCACACTCGCATTAATGGAATGTCAAAGCCTCTCCGCCACTATGGGGAAACGTGACAATTTCAGAGCTCACCTGTTCATTGGGCATACAAATTCATTTTCAGTAGTGGAGTGCAGCATTGTTGGATGGCTCAAGATTACAGTAACTTAAGTCTTGGCATGCATGGCTACTCCCTGAGGCATGAATCTCCTGAAGAGTTTCAACTGCAGGTTTTAGTATGTGGAGGGTATTTTAATGAGGGTTTTTTCACCTTGTCATCATTTGCAGTGAGTGGGAGGAAAATTAAACACTTGTGCTTCATTTGTATAATCGCATTATTTGCCTGTTTTTTTCCAACCTATTTTTAGTTTTGTTTTTTAGTTGGTTTTTTTTAATCTTGGTGTTTCTTGCTTCATTTATTTGAATCTTTGTTTTCTCCCAGATACCCAGTCTGAGCCACAGTGTGATCTCGCAAACTAGTTTTCGAGCAGAATACAAGTCCACAGCCGGTCCCACAGTCTTCCAGAAGCCGGTCAAATTCCAAGTGGACATCACTTACACGGAGACCACAGCTGCGACCAAGGAGAATGGCATATACTCTGTCACATTCACCCTACTCTCAGGTCAGAACATAAATGCACCATCCATCGTTTTTAAATAGAGGGTCATTTCAGGGAAGCGGAGACTAACCCACATGCACTGGAAATAGGACACACCTTGGGGTCACTGTTCTAACAGACAGACACACAAGCAGTCACATTTACATTTAATTTAATTCAGTTTATTTATATAGCACCAAATCACAACAGCGCTGCCTCAAGGCATTTCACACAGGTTGGGTCTAAACTTACCAACCCCCCTGAGCGACCACACAGGTGACAGTGGGCATTTAGAAATATTGGCAACTTATATATCTTTAAATAGGATAACATTCAGTTGCAACAGAAATGGTTGAGACTCAAAGGTATCACTTGTCTATGAGATCACCAGAAGCCACCAAACAACATCACAAATACGGTGCAAGTCCACGTTTCCCTGTGGACAGATACTGATTCTGAACTTAGTACTGGCCACCACCAAGTATGGATACTAGCAGAGTGGAACCTTGGTTTTAGAACTTAATTGGTTCCCAAATGTTGTTCTTAAACCAAAATCAAATTTCCCATAACATACCATGTAAAATGGATTAATCTGTTCCTGGCCCCAAAAAGAACATTGTGGTTTTACCTTTCTAACAGCACTTCATGCATAAAACGCAGGCAAAATGCAAAGAATATGCATAGCATCTTATACAAAATACTGTACAGTAATTACCTGTACAGAAGAGACTTGATGGTGTACGTGAATGGTGAAGGGGAAGATGTTACTGTCCGTTAGGACGTTTCACCGCACAATAATTTAATGCATTTAATCATTAGTGATCGATCTCTGCTCCCCTCCACAGCATGTCTTTTTCCTGGTTCTCTCCCTCAGCCCCAACCAGTCCCAGCAGAAGACTGCCCCTCCCTGAGCCTGGTTCTGCTGGAGGTTTCTTCCTGTTAAAAGGGAGTTTTTCCTTCCCACTGTAGCCAAGTGCTTGCTCACAGGGGGTCGTTTTGACCGTTGGGGTTTTACATAATTATTGTATGGCCTTGCCTTACAATATAACGCGCCTTGGGGCAACTGTTTGTTGTGATTTGGCGCTATATAAAAAAAAAATTGATTGATTGAATTGAATAAGAATCAGAATTGCCTTTATTGTCATTGTAATTTGCATTGCAATGAGATTTGAGTGCAACTCCAGAAAAGGTGCTTTCGGTGGTGCGAGTAATTTTCCAGTCAGCCAGATTAATCCAGATGTTTGCCATAAAATACTCCAAACTAGAACATCACGCTCATAGAGTGCAGACATCCTAAGCGATCAGATACCTCTGTTGCATTGAAACTCTGATCGGATTTAATGTTGTATGCTAATGTGCCCTCTGCAAAATGTCCCCTGCGTTGACTGAAACCCTCGGAGCTGGTCAGAGTGTTGGTAACAACCAGTTTATTTTCCACCAACCCTGCATTGGTAAACAAAGGCACTCAATTCAGTCATGCAGATAACAGCTCATTCTCCGTCTCATGAAAAATCCTCCGCTGCACTGAGGATTACCCACAATTCCTTGCCTTTATTACCTGATGCAGTTACCACCTTCAGACAGTAGATGGCGTAGTTCGTCCATTTAGTAGGATTTTATCTGAACCATTTAACTATGTTACACACACACCACAAAAATCCTACCAAACTGGAGCGAAAAGGGAGAGGAAAAAAAAAGAAAAAAACAAACAAACATCACAACCCCATATATGTGATCGCGAGAGCATAACTCTATAAAGTCAGTCATAACTTTCCTGCTAAGGAACTAATCAGCAAAGGGATGGCCAGACCCCTCACTGACATGGACACAAAAGATGCCGTATACACCCTTCCACTTATAAGTAATGCCCCTAAACTAGACACCCTATAAAACACACAATTGATAATACATGAATCTAAAATTCACTAGCAATTCACTCTGGAAACCTATTCCACACAGAGGAAACCAACGAACCAACCGTTGACGTAGACTCTTCAACAACTTGCTCATTCATCTCACAGATGAGTCGAACTGGGGGCTTCACTTGTCTGCCTGTCTTGGTGCGAAGGGGAGCTGACTGCTCACCACCAACATCACACGGCTCCAGAGTATCGGATTGCAATACAGTATTACATTCAGAGAAGGGGACCCGGTCAACATCAACCACTGAGGCTTGACATCCTTCATCTTGGGGAGCATCTTGCTTAGCAGAAGGCATGGGAGGGAATGACTGCGATGAAGATTCCGACGCTTGCAAAGTGTCACACGCATCATGGGGGACCAGGAGCACCTCGACTTCTGGTGATGAAACACCCACAGGCACTTCAGTAACACAGTCCTGCTGATTAGTCGTAGCACTCCCAGTACATCCTTCCTCCATCTGCGTCGGCCATTCAGCTGTTTTTGCCTCACTGTCCTGTGTGTCAACGAGAAATGTTAGCTCGCTTTGTTCGTTACCAACAACTGAAGGGCAACTGGATACTGACACATCATCACCCTCACGGAGGAAACTCACAGGGAGCAGGAGATTTCTGTGGACAACCCTTTTTCTCAAGGACACGGGATCCTTGATACAATACACATTGATGTCAGGTTTCACAGATTACACTTCATACACTGTGGATTCCCATTTGTCCGCAACTTTCCTCTTCCCTCTCTCGCCACGGTTCGCTAGCAAGACCGTGTCACCGACCATGAGGGGAGTCCCTTTTACTTTGCGATTGTAGTTCTTCGCCTGATGAGCCTGTTCAGCCAAACTGTTCTGGCGAGCAATGCGTGTAGCCTCGGACAAGTTATGCCTCAATTGGGAGACGAACTCAGAGTGATCAACAATGGTTCTGTTGGGCAAAACATGCTGGAACACAACATCAACAGGAAGACGCGGGACTCTGCCAAACATGAGGAAGAAGGGAGCAAACCCAGTTGTCTCATGCTCCGTGCAGTTGTAACAGAAAGTTAACATCTGGAGCATCTGAGGCCACCTTGCCTTGGACTGGGGAGGTAGGACCCGTATCATGTTTCCCAGGGTCCTATTGAATTGCTCAGCAACACCATTCCCCATGGGATGATATGGGGTAGTATGAGATTTCTGAATGCCCGCAAACTCCAAGAGTTCCTTCATGAGTTTACTCTCAAAATTGGCCCCTTGATCTGAATGGATGCGTTTGGGGAACCCATAAACACAGAAAAAGTCATTCCAAAGGCGACGAGCAACTTGCTTCGCCGACTGATTTTTGCATGGGAATGCATGGGCCAGTTTTGAAAAGTGATCCGTCACCACTAAGACATCCACACTCTTTTTGTCTGTCTGCTCAGCAGTCCAAAAATCAATACAGACCAATTCCATCGGTTCGGACGTACAAATGCTCTCCAGAGGGGCTCGGTCGCCAGGCTCTGGGGTCTTCCCAACCACACAACGGAAGCAGTTTGTCACATGATTGACGACATCGCGTTCCATTCCAGTCCAAAAAAATCTATGCCTTGCAAGGGACAGAGTACGAGCCTGTCCCTGATGTCCTGTAGAATCGTGTAGGCCTCTGAGCACTCAGGCTTTCAAGGAGTCGGGAACAACAAACTGGTGGATAGTCAAATTCATTTGTTTGTCTTTCTTTGTCTTGTACAGCAAGCCCTCTCTAACGGAGAGTTTAGACCAATGTCTCAGAAGTCTCTTTACAGATCGAGGCTCCTCCACACACTCACGCCTAGTGGGCCTCCTGTGACGTTGAAGGTAATACAGGACTCTGCTCAAAACGCCATCCTGTTCCTGCAGATTCACCAGCTCACTCTTTGGCAAGGAAACGGACTGATCAATACTGGGCAGGTGAAGGGCAGATGGTTCGATACCACTCACTCGACTAACACCTCCAGAGTCGTGTACATCCAGCACAGCGAGAACGTCCTGTGAAGAGATGGACCCTAAGGGATGTGCGTCTTTCACTGTCCGCGCATTCAACCATCGGAAATCATTGCAAATGCGAAGGTCGCCATTTGGCTTCACAACAAGGACAAGGGGGGACGAAAATTCACTCTGAGATTTACGGATGATTCCCAGTTCTTCCATTTCAGTCAGAGCAGTCCGAAGTTTGTCATAATGGCAGGGCGGAACCCTCCTGTAAGGGAGTCTGAAGGGTTTGTCATCCACTAGACGAATCCTGTGGACAAAATCTTTTGCCTCGCCACAGTCCATCTTATGCCTGGAGAAAATGGGCTCATACTGCTCAATAATCTGCAACAGTTTGTCTTTCCATTCTGGGGAGACCTCACATGATGACAGATCCAAATCCTTCAAACCCATGTCACTCAATACACGGGATATCTCCTCCTCTGATCTGGGATTGGGCCTTGAGCTCTGTGTACTCTGTGTACTGGACTGGACGCGTACAGGCTCTGGTAAGTCCTGCACGGAGAGGCAGGGGGTCACATCAGCAATCTTAGCATTTCTCTTAAGGGTCAAAAACTTTCTGTTGGGTTCATTACTTTAACCGGTACCCAGCCATTACCCCAAAGAAGTGACCACTCTTCCTACCAAAATCTGTGCAGGCCTGGATTTTGATTGAGTGGGTTCAATGACCACTGTACTCCCACTGCTGAGACACTTGAAGGGGGTAACTTGGCCCACACCAAATGTTCAGATAGAGGCTGTAGGGTGACACTCCCCTTAAGCTTAGCTGTTCCGATTCTGGACAGCGACGCACCCATTTTTAAGTCAGTAGAGTTGGGCAATGTAGACAAGAGCTCGGGCAGTTTGTTCCGAGCACTAGTAACATCTGGCGCGCCCACCGAGCCGCCAACAGTCGGACTCATGTGTGAGAAGCCACTTGAGCACATTGCTGCCCAAAATGATATCATCTGTCTGCCCTGGCACAACAAGAACAGGAATCACTACCTCAAGCCATAAATCGACACAGCGAGGTCATATACAGCAGATGGCGTGACCAAATGACCCCCAAACCAACAATGACAAATTCTTCGGCTGATTTCCTATCAGTGTTAGGGTCAGACCTCGAAAGTTCCTTGTCAACCGCCTCACTAATAGTACATGCCATAGAACCACTATCCAATAATGCCCTAAGAACATGTCCATTACCAGTAGTCACATCCGTGTAAAACAGCTGTCCGTCTTGAAAGTCTCTGGAGACCCTGTACAATCAAAGTCTTATGTGGAGGCACAACACTGCTACAAATATGGCACATCATCTCATAGTCATCAACACCAGACAATCAAAGATGGGAGGTTCCCTCACCTGATCTGCGCTGCCCTCCCCGCACGCAGATCATTCAGTTTTCCTGCTGATCATGGGAATTTGTGTACCTGCGCTCTGGGCAATTTCGTCTATTATGACTAGGCGAGAAACACAAAAAACACAACCTGTGTTCTCTGCAATGAGTGAGACCGGAGTGGGCGGTGTCCCCGCAAACAGAACATGGGGTCCCACTCAGACCTGCAATCCTTGGCAGTTTGTCAGGCCCCCTCCCTTTAGTCTCCTGACCAAACTTCGACCCTTGGAGCAACACCTTCTCCAACATCACCAACAATCTTTCAAAAGCAGATGCATCCTGGCCTGCATTATTACTCTGCAGTTTGACCTCAGGGGCTGGAATCACTTTAAGGCCCACCTCAGCTCTATTCATGTCAATTCTATCAACACTCGTAGAAGACCTAATGCCCCGTTCAAGGTGGTATTCATCTAACACTTCCTGGACCTCACGAGCTGACCATTTCTCACTCGTCTTAGACCTAAAGGTAAGTGCTAAATCTCTGTTAGGACAATGTCTTATGAACATACGTGCAACTTCAGCGCTAGGGTCATCAAACGACTTACCCCGCTCTTTAAGGCAGTCAGAAACAACATCAGCGGCTCTATTCAACCGCAGCCAGTATTCATAAGGGTCTTCCTGTTCCTTTGGAATTGTGGAATAAAAGTCCGCAAAAGGTACGGAGGAGCAACGGCTGGAACCAAAATGCTTGCGTAAAAGACTATATATGACCTGTGGGTTACACTTAACATCAATTTCCCCATTCCTAAGACCAAATTTCACAACATCCTTCGCTCTACCCCTCAGATGGACAAGAATCTCCTCAGCTTGATTCTCTAGCTGAACACCACATTTCTTGATGAAGATTTTCATTATGTCCTCCCATTCATCAATCGTAACAGCATCTGAATCATCCCCTCTGAAAACAGGAGGGTCCTTTACATGACCCCGTGTAACCAGTTGAACCTTGGAAAGGTCCAGCACCTGACCCGAGGAATGTTTTTCAGTACACGCATCATCATAATTGGAACAAGCGGCATTTGAAGGGTCGATGCGTTAAAGTGTGACATAACGCTATCTGCGAGCTGTTGCCCTATTTGCTGTACAATAGAGCTCATGTGGCCTACCAGCCTAACATCCTCAAGCAGGGGGACGGGATCTGGATCCCCATTAGAGCACTGTGGGGGTTGCACACTATCCAACGGCCGACAAGTGGATGTCACTACATCCCTGCTATCGAAGGAATCACATAGAACTGCTAACAAACGCTGCGCATGGGGGAAACAAAACAGGCGTACTGTGAAACCCTCTGCCTCTGCCAGCACCGGGAGGGGTCGTACTGTTAGTGTTAAATGTTCCCAAACTCATTATTAACCGCAACTCAACACAACATATAACAACAACGAAGAAAGACTATAAAAGACTGAATAATCGTGTTACTCAAACACCCTAAAACCACAATTGCAGCTCCAGGGATGATGCCGTGGCAAGGAGACACCAGCCCGGTCCAGCGTTGTCGTCGACGGGTCACGGCACCAATGTGCCCTCTGCAAAATGTCCCCTGCGTTGACTGAAACCCTCAGAGCTGGTCAGAGTGTTGGTAACAACCAGTTTATTTTCCACCAACCCTGCATTGGTAAACAAAGGCACTCAATTCAGTCATGCAGATAACAGCTCATTCTCCGTCTCATGAAAAATCCTCCGCTGCACTGAGGATTACCCACAATTCCTTGCCTTTATTACCCGATGCAGTTACCACCTTCAGACAGTAGATGGCGTAGTTCGTCCATTTAGTAGGATTTTATCTGAACCATTTAACTATGTTACACTAACAGCATTAGCACTTTTAGCGGGTGTCAGTAGCTTCACCTGTTAGCTCCACTTAATGTATGATTACTGGAAAAAAATACACAACTCCTGAATTTTAATGTCCACAACAAAGTAAACCCTTAGGAGAACCACCACGCAGTCCCCAAAAATCTGATTTATTAAACACTCAAACACAAAACAAAAATAACCCTTCTCCTTCTTTTGGGTTTATTGGCGGATTGCAACTCAACACAATGCATTTCCACCACCTACTGCATCTGAGGTGTTCATGCACCAAGTCCTTATTTGAAAAGTGATGCATTTTTCAAACAATATGTTCATTATAATTTTTACCCCGGTTCTTTTTGTAATTTACTGCCCCTTACCAAGAACCAAACCATTATTTTCCTCATTTTGAGTTTACCAGGCCTGGGCTCCTCACAGACAGTGTCCATCGTGTGAAAGGCCACAAAAATGAGTTATACAACACTTTTTATACCTTGTGGACCTCACAATGGGCGTGGTTTAGTCTCACATTTCTAATGCTACTGGTTCTTACCAACAGGGGGAGCTCTCCCTGTTTCTGAAATTTGCACATATGATGGAAATGAAACTTAACTCTTAGATTTGTCATAAACGTCCAAACAAATAACACAAACACTTGATAACTAACATAGAATAAGGAATTAGCATAGATATTATCTAACATCATGAACTGATGTGTTCGTAAAGAGAGCTGTTCTAAAACCAAAGTTCCACTGTAATCGATTACATTTCTAGAAGTGCCATAAGACTTTGATCACAGATCATTTTATTCTGATGTTCTCTGAAGTACATAAAGCTTAGTTTTTACCTCTTTTTATCACAAAAATGCACACAGAAAAAAACATACACATTACCCAGGATTGAGTCAAGTTGTAATGTAACAGGTTTTTTTTCCCCACTACTTCAGAAAAACACTTAATAGCTACCGCTAAAGTTATTTTCAGTGTTGTGTTGCTGTGCGTGTGTCACCAGTTGTTATTTCAGTTGCTAATCTCAGTCACAGCATGACAACAGGAATTACACTTTACATAACGAGCCACAACAATTAACATCTTTCCATAAAGTTGCACAGCTCGGCATTTTTCCGGGGCGGGTTTTTTTTTCCATCCTCTTCAGTTTTGCACAACAAAGTTTTGTATCGTGAAATGATACGTGGAGACAGTTATACAAGGCCATATCTGAGCCAAATACCAAAATGCTAGCATTAGCATCAGTGCTTTTCTAGTTTCACATATGTGTACTTTTGCATATCTCAGCTTCTACCTCATCATGCAGATAAAGATCGAGAGAACGTAATAATAAGTCATAATAACAGCGGTAAACATGGCACTATCAATACGTTTTGTCAGTAAAGGCATTTAGAATAAAGCAGGTGTGAAATCAGTTCTATTATCTGTGACAAAGCAAGGTAAACAAGAGTGACTCAAGATGATAACTGACAGCATCTTTGCTAGTTTTACTATGAAAGTGTTATCCACTGAGTCAACAAGGTTAAAGATTTGCAGAAGTGAAGTTCTGTGTTGACCACATAGATGTTTTCTACACATTGGGCAATGTTTCAGTAAGTAGTGAAGCTGAGTAACATCTTCTGTAAGTCTCATCTTTGTGTGGAAACATTAGCTGCTTCAGTGCAGCATATAAACAGTATTCTGGGGTGTATTACTGAATTCTTGGGACTAATTTTCAAGCTTTTGTTTAATGTTAGCACATTCTGTGTAGTTAATTCTGATCCACTTCAAATAAAACTACCAGACCCACAATAAAATCCTTGGGGAAACACTGAGAACTACTTTTAAATCCATTAGAATGGCTGTTTTGTCCAGTAGTTTAGTTTTTATGGTGTATGTTTAAAGTTTTGTATTAAAAACAGTATTTCCTGAGGATTTTCTGATTTGTTGTTGTTGTTGTAGTTCAGAATCTTTTCAACAATTTTTTTTGCCAAACTTTGACAAGGCCGAGGCTGTTTGTGCACAAACTCTTGGAGCTTGCTGGTTCTTCCACATCACCGAGCATTGCAACGTGTAGACAGCAGGAGCGCACAGTGGTGCCTCCATGTACCATCTCTGACTATCTCAGCAGCTTTGCATCCTCACGTTTGACACCCTGTCATTGCTTCTCAGCAACGCCTTCCCTCATGCCACTGGCTATGTTTGACAATTGTTCCCCGGTATTTCCTTTGTTTAGGACCCAGCCGACGTTTCAAACGAGTAGTGGAGACGATTCAGAGCCAGTTGTTAAGCACACATGACCAGCCTGGAGTCCAACAGCTGTCTGGTGAGTCAGAACTCTTCTTTATTTCAAATAAAAAATTCCCATCCATCACCCATCTTAACCCTCACCGCTTCATCCGTCTGTCCCACCACTTACAAAGCAAAATGCTCTCCCGGACCTCTCATGCTTGAAAACCATCTTCGCTTCTCTAAACGGCTTCCTCTGCATGCATCCGCCTGAACCTCGCCACCGTCAAAGGTGGGAGTCGCCCTCAAGTGCCAGCTGCAGGTCAGATGTTGTTTTCTTGCCCTGGCAGTAAAGATTAGAGGAAGGCATCGCTGATTCGCATTCTCTTACTCCTACTTCCAAGACTAATCATCAAAGCTTGTCACCATGGCAACACTGGTGCACCTCAACACATGCTCCCACAATGCACCGTTCTGCACAGCGACTTCACACCTGAGAGGCGTTTTCTCCTTCCTTGCCCTCTTCATAGACCGATCGATGATGCAAGCTGTGACAGTCTGGCAGACGGCGTCAGAAAAACACATCAAACCTGATCTGACATGTAGACCCAGCGTGCGAGTCATCGAGCATGCTACCGCCTGATGGTTCTCTCTGTGGCCACATTTTATTTCTCCCCCACAGCCCTGACAGTGAGGACAAGAAGGGCCTTGCTCGCTATCATCATCATCATCATCTTCATCATCTTCCCTCCTTCTCTGTAATCTGCTCTGTCTGCCGTTCAGTTGTCATTCTCTTGACAGCAGCTCCACCTGCTGGTCAATAAGAAAACCACCATCAGCACATTCTGAGATTCTACAGTGCAGTGGCTAAAACATTTAAAAATAACAAAAATTTGCATAATATATAATATCTACAAATACATAAAAACAAGTCGTTCATGTCGCCACTTTTCACTGTTAAGAATTCATCTTTTTATGGTCTTTTGCAATTTAGAAGCAAATTAAGTTGTATTTAATCCATTTTTTTGGAGTGGTTTGGCCCTGTTCGTCTGTCTGTCCATCTGTCCGGCTGTCTCATCACCTCCTGAACATAGTAGAAGCTCACTAGGTTTTCAAATACTGTTCAAAGTGTCAATTACATTCTCCACATCAGCCTCTGGGATGAGCCGTGACCTTTGCCCCCCAGGCTGAGTTGTCTTGCTTTCACCAAACAGTATATTCTTTATTCTTACTTGTAAAATGAGATTTGTAATTTGCTACATTTTTTTTTTTAATTGTGGGGGGAAACTCTCAAATTTTAATTTTGTTTTTAATAGACATTTTTGGACATTTCACGTAAGACGTTAACTCAAAATTTTCATACGTTTAAAGCTTTTGCACACAATCTTTTTAGATGTGAGTGTACAATTTTTTATTTTGGCTCACCTTGTCTGAATTAGATTCTACTTTTCTTTATATGTCTATATGCAGGATATAGAGTATAAATCAAGTTCTAAAAAACTAAACCAACAAATTGAATTTTGAGGAGAATCATGTAAAATAAGCAATTAGTGGACAGTATTTTAATTACAGTTTTTTTTTCCTCTGACAGCGATAATGAATAAATCATATATATACTGGGGTTATATTCCGTTCCGGCACTTTCACCGCACATTAGGTTTCAGGTCCACAATTTCACGCTGTAATATCAAAACGAAGGTTGCCCCCGGCAGCAGGTCTGTAATCAACCACTTCTGCAATGGCTCAGCTTTGAAGCTTGAACCAATGAAGCAGTGCTCCAACCCGCTGCTTCGTCGGTTCTCTGCTTCAATGCTTTTCAGAAGCGGAAAGTCCGCTTCTTAACCCCTCTCAAAGCTATTTAAAGATGTCAATCATGAGTCACTTTTGTCCGGATTAAAGTCACTAACTGAGTCACTTTTGTCCGGATTAAAGTCACTAACTGGGACTCTTGTCTTGTTGCAGGCAAGAAACAAAAATCGTCCTCCGTTCCGTTTGCACAGCTCCAAACCCTGCACCGCTCTCTACCAAATCAAGCTAAAGCTAATCACCATTTTAATCAAATGACACCTTTCCAAACGTTGTAATACAAACAATGAACTACAATTGACTAAAATGTTTTTTCTTCTCAAAATGAGACATTCATTATTCATTATGAATTACATTGATGATGACGTGCAGCACAGCTCAGAGCTGACCTCAGCTCAGAGGTATGGAGTGACATTCATGCCATTGATGTCTGAAAGGAAATGCTTTTGACAAAAACTACAGATTTTATTTCTTTTTATGTCCAGAGATGAAGGATCCAGTGACCGATTTCATATTTATTTCCTTCAGGGGTGGGCAACTTGTTCCAGAAATGGCCAAGAGGGTGCAGGTTTTCTTTGCAGCCACTGACTCCACCAGGTGATTTCACGGATTATATCACTTTGAACAGATGGACTCAGTTAATCAGTAAAATCACCTGGTGGAGTCAGTGGCTGCAAAGAAAACCTGCACCCTCTTGGCCCTTTCTGGAACAAGTTGCCCACCCCTGATTTATTTTAAGACTCAATAAAATGTTGTTGACATGGAAAACCTGTAAAGCCTACTTTTAGTACACAGAAAATTCACAAGAGATATTGATAAGGGAATTGATAAAGGAATCGGATCGATAAGCAGAATCGATAATGGCATTGATAGATAAAATCTTATCAATACCCATCCCTAGACCTAAATGACATGGTGAAATGCTGAAGAGCTTTGCTCATTCATGTCCAACACACATATTCACACACCTACAGACAATTTAAAGTTTCCAATTCACTTAAACTGCATGTGGATGCGTGATGCAATAATAATAATCAGTCATCATTGTAGGCAGCACGGTGGCTTAGTGGACCTTCTTGCCTCACAGAAGGTCATGGGGTCGATTCCCACCTTTGGCCTTTTTGTGGGCATGTGTTTGCGTGGGTTCACATCGGCTTTCTCCCACTTCCAAAGACGTGCAGATTAGGTGGATTGGAAACCTGTGGCCCTGCGACAGACTGCCATCCTGTCCAGGGTGTACCCTGCCTCGTGCCGCATATCTGCTAAAATAGGCTCCAGCACCCCCCCCCCCCCCCCCCCAAACCCTTAATTGGAGTGAATAGGTATCAAAATGGATGTATGGCTTATTATTATAGCAGCTGTGCATGTCTCAGGCTTTTATTGTGAAAGGTGTAGAAAGGACTTGTTGCCTGTTGCTTGACGGTGATGTCATGTCAGTGCAGAAAGGTTTTGGCAGTCTGTTCACACAGCGTGTCCTTATTTGGTCATGCTGCTCTAACGATCAGCTGTAGAGGATGATACGGGTGATAAGGATCGCTGGGTCCCTGTTTCCCCTTTCGTTTCTGGGGCTTTCTTCTCCACAGCAGTAGCTCAAACACCTTTGTGGTAGGAAAGGATAGGCAAGCTAGAAAGATGTTCTCGCATTTATTTCTGCTGTGTAAAAACCTCTTAGATTAGTGGCCTCTGCGTACATGTATGCATGCTTGCATGTATATAGCTTTGATCACGAACAAACTGGGGAGAGCTGACATTTGCCGTTTGGCATGCATACAACCCCTGGCAATAATTATGGAATCACCGGCCTCGGCGGATGTTCATTCAGTTGTTTAATTTTATAGAAAAAAAGCAGATCACAGATCTGACACAAAACTAAAGTCATTTCAAATGGCAACTTTCTGGCTTTAAGAAACACTATAAGAAATCAGGAAAAAAATTGTGGCAGTCAGTAACGGTTACTTTTTTAGACCAAGCAGAGGGAAAAAAATATAGACTCATTCAATTCTGAGGAATAAATTATGGAATCACCCTGTAAATTTTCATCCCCAAAAACTAACACCTGCATCAAATCAGATCTGCTCGTTAGTCTGCATCTAAAAAGGAGTGATCACACCTTGGAGAGCTGTTGCACCAAGTGGACTGACATGAATCATGGCTCCAACACGAGAGATGTCATTGAAACAAAGGAGAGGATTATCAAACTCTTAAAGAGGGTAAATCATCATGCAATGTTGCAAAAGATGTTGGTTGTTCACAGTCAGCTGTGTCTAACTCTGGACCAAATACAAACAACATGGGAAGGTTGTTAAAGGCAAACATACTGGTAGACCAGGAAGACATCAAAGCATCAAGACAGAAAACTTAAAGCAGTATGTCTCAAAAATGCACAACAAACAAATGAGGAACGAATGGGAGGAAACTGGAGTCAACGTCTGTGACCGAACTGTAAGAATCCGCCCTAAAGGAAATGGGATTTACATACAGAAAAGCTAAACGAAAGCCATCATTAACACCTAAACAGAAAAAACAAGGTTACAATGGGCTAAGGAAAGCCATCGTGGACTGTGGATGACTGGATGAAAGTAATATTCAGTGATGAATCTTGAATCTGCATCGGGCAAGGTGATGATGCTGGAACTTTGTTTGGTGCCGTTCCAATGAGATTTATAAAGATGACTGCCTGAAGAGAACATGTAAATTTCCACAGTCATTGGTGATATGGGGCTGCATGTCAGGTAAAGGCACTGGGAAGATGGCTGTCATTACATCATCAATAAATGCACAAGTTTACGTTGATATTTTGGACACTTTTCTATCCCATCAGTTGAAAGGATGTTTGGGGATGATGAAATCATTTTTCAAGATGATAATGCATCTTGCCATAGAGCAAAAACTGTGATAACATTCCTTGCAAAAAGACACATAGGGTCAATGTCATGGCCTGCAAATAGTCCGGATCTTAATCCAATGAAAATCTTTGGTGGAAGTTGAAGAAAATGGTCCATGACAAGGCTCCAACCTGAAAGCTGATCTGGCAACAGCAATCAGAGAAAGTTGGAGCCAGATTGATGAAGAGTACTGTTTGTCACTCATTAAGTCCATGCCTCAGAGACTGCAAGCTGTTATAAAAGCCAGAGGTGGTGCAACAAAATACTAGTGATGTGTTGGAGCGTTCTTTTGTTTTCATGATTCCATAATTTTTTCCTCAGATTGAGTGATTCCATATTTTTTTTTCCCTCTGCTTGGTCTAAAAAAGTAACCGTTACTGACTGCCACAATTTTTTTTCCTGATTTCTTATAGTGTTTCTTAAAGCCAGAAAGTTGCCATTTGAAATGACTTTTGTTTTGTGTCATGTCTGTGATATGCTTTTTTTTCTACAAAATTGAACAACTGAATGAACATCCTCCGAGGCCGGTGATTCCATAATTTTTGCCAGGGGTTCTATGTATTTTGGGTCAAGGACGAACGCTGCGAATACGGAAGGTTGATAGGACTAATACTTGTGGAGAAATTACGTGTTAGTCTTGCAACAGAAGAATTACGAATTACTCACATACATAGCATCAATATGCAAATATTTGAAGTATTGACCCTTAGTGGCCCTTTTATACCCTAATACATTACAACTCCTCCCTTCTATTCAAGTGAATATAACTTAAAACATCAGTTGACATAAAAAAAAAACTTTAATAAAACTCGAATAAAACCTTAAATAGCTCAAATACAAAAACCAACTGTAAAAACACACAAAATTAAAACAATCCAACATATAATAAATATACGTAAAATATTAAAATAGTTAAAATCAACACTCTAAAAGACATAAGACTGACTCAGGAAAGGGGGGTAGACTGCCCCAAAACCTGGAGTGGGTCAGGGGTTATTCTCCCCTGTGGTTGAGACCATGCTCGCTCGCTGAACACATAAAAAACATTCAATCCGTTCAGTACTTCAGTCGGTCAGGTGGTTTTTGGATCCAACTGGGATACCTTCGTGACTCCTGTTGTGGGGACAGTGCTGATGTAGTCATCTGTGTCAGTGGGTTGCTGAGTTGACCTGTACACGCCAAGACACACTCACCAACAGAATCAGATGTTCCGTGCACTTCCTTTCTCTCTGTCAAAACAGGCAAACTGTCTGTGTCCGGTGTTGTTCTTGATTCATGAGCAGCTTGGATGATACTGTTATTAGTTTATAAAATCGTTCATGGACTTGCACCTCCCTATCTGGCTGACCTGGTAAACCCTTATGTACCAGCTCGGGCCCTGCGTTCTCAGGGTGCAGGACTTCTGTGTGTTCCCAGGGTGAATAAAAAGTCTGCCGGTCACAGAGCTTTCTCCTACCGTGCCCCAGCTCTGTGGAATGATCTCCCAGCACACATTCGGCAGTCGGATACTGTGGAGATTTTTAAGTCACGTTTAAAGACTCATTTGTTTTCTCTGTTTTATCATTAGTATTATGAAGTGTTTTTATTCTTGTATTCTTTTATGGTTGTCTTTCTTTATGGTCGTTTTTTGTTTTTTCTTATGTGTTTTAAATTTTTAATTGTTTTTGTGTGACGCGCCTTGAGACGATTTATCGTGAATTGGCACTATATAAATTAATAAATTTGAATTTTGAAATTTGAATGATGCCAGGATGTGATCATGTGGTCTGCATCCTGATTCCACACCTGAGTTGGTCCTACATTTACCTCATATGACACAGGACCAGCTTTCGATGTCACCATACTTGCTGTCCACTTTTCCTCCCCCCTCCAGTAATCCCGAACAAGGACTGGGTCACCAACCCTGCAGGTCCTCTCCTTGGCATGCCTTGCTCGCTGCATGCACTGGGCGTCTTGTGCCTGCTCCCCCACTGCTGTGACGTTGGGTTTCAGAAGGTCCAGCTGAGTTCTCAGCTTCTGGTGCAGGAACAGCATCACCAGAATCTCCTGAGTTGTCACATGCAGTGTGTTCCTGTACTGCTACAAGAAAGCGTCAAGTCTCTTTTGAACAGTATCCGTCCCTTTGGATGATTTCAGGGAATGCTTAAAAGTCTGTACTAAAAGTTCAGCAAGACCATTTCTCGCCGGATGAAAAGGAGCTGAATGGGCATGCTTAATGCCGTTAGCTGCCAAAAAGTGTGCAAACTCCGCTGATGTAAAAAGAGGCCCATTGTCACTCACCAACACTTGAGGCACTCCATACCAGCTAAGCACCCCTCGTAAAACCTGGATAGTATTTTCTGATGTAGTGGAATCCATTAAAATGACCTCTTGCCACTTACAGTGTGCATCCACAATCACAAAAAACATGCGTCCCTCAAACGGCTCAGCAAAGTCAATGTGGATTCTTTGCCATGGACCCGTGGGCCAGGGCCATGGATGCAGAGACGTCACCTAGTTGTTTTCTGTCCGTGGGCACGATACACACGTCCTGCATTTTTCCTCAATTTGTGCATGCAGTCCACCACACATAACTTTGTTCCGTGGCTTTCATTTTAACTACACCCAGATGTCCCATATGTAGTTCCTTCAGTACCTGTTGGCGTGACTTTGGTGACACTATTACCCTTTTTCCCCACATCAAACAGCCCTGCAGCATCAACAACTCGTTATTCCAAATTAGATATGATGAAAGGCAGCTGCTTATGCCCTTCTCTGTGGGGAACCGTCCCGTCGCCACCATCTCCATAACCTGAGATAATATGATGTCAGTTCTTGTGTGTTTCCTGACATCTGCACAACACATTGGTAAACAATCCGGGTACTTGATAAGGAGTGTGTCACCTGACCTTGGCCCCTCCCCATGTTCCACTAACAACGGCAGTCATGATAAGCATTGCCATGGTCAGCAGCCTGTCGATACCGAATCGTGTAATTGTGTGCTGCCACTATCACTACCCACTGCTGCAACCTTCCTGCAGCCATCGGTGGGGTTGCCTTATTCTGATTAAATATGGTCGTCAATGGGCGGTGATCCGTCAACAACATGACGGCCATACAAATACGAATAAAAATGCTTCTTGCTCAATTTGCGTATAATTTTGCTCAGCTTTGCTTAATGTTCTTAATGCAAAAGCTATGGGCTTTTCCTCACCGTTGGACAAAATATGGGAAATCACTGCTCCCACCCCATAGGGTGAAGCATCACAGGCCAACATTACTGGGAGTTTTGGATCAAAATGCGTTAGTATGCTGTTTTAATTGTAAATTATATTATGGGAAATGTGCAAAATGCTGATGAATTTTCCATAGGCATGCAAGCAGTGTACTGTTTTGTTGTTGTATTTATTGATTTTTGAGACAGAAATGTTTGCAGAGCACTTGATGTCCAAGACAAATTTCCCTTTGGGATCATCGTATTGTACCACCTTATGGTCCTTAGACCACTCCCACTTGGTATCCTTCTGGAGCAAAGTATTTAGTGGAAACAGCAGTGCTGATAAGTTCTGAATAAAACATCCATAGTAGTTAATAAGTCCCAAGAAACAACACAACTGACTTACATTTCTTGGTTCTGGTGCATTCATTATGGCACTAATCTTTGCAGGTGACTTATGAAGACCCTTTGCATCAATAATGTGGTCCAGATACTCCAGGGAACTCACAAAAAACTCGCACTTATCTCTTTGAACTTTCAACCCAAATTGCTTCAACCGATTCAAAAGCGATTTCTGATTCACCAAATGATGGGCATCATCCCGGCCAGTTACCAGGATGTCATCCAGAAAACAATGTCCATTGGGCAAATTCTGCAGCACTTGAGCTATAATTCTTTGGAAGATTGATGGAGCTGATGGTCCCGAAAGGTAATCAATTGTAACAAAAGAACCCCTTATGGGTAGTGATGCTGAAGTATTTTCAGGAGCCTGTAGATATGCCTGTGATAAATCCAGTTTACTAAATCGTTGTCCTCCTGCCAAGGAAGCAAACAAATCCTCAATACAAGGTATCATCAGTTATCAAGTTGTTCACCAATGAATATGGCTTATACACCCTGAAGAAAACCGTACACCCTGAGGTGAAATCCATATTCATTGGTAAAACAATTTGATAACGATTTTATCATATACCTATAAATGATAAATGTTGTATGGTTTTCTGAAGGGTGTAAAAGCCATATTCATTGGTGAACAACTTGATAATGATTCTATCATATACAGTGGTCCCTCATTTATCGCGGGAGTTACGTTCTAAAAATAACCCGCGATAGGCGAAATCCGCGAAGTAGTCAGCGTTATTCTTTACAATTATTATAGATGTTTTAAGGCTGTAAAACCCCTCACTACACACTTTATACACTTTTCTCAAACAGGCATTAACATTTTCTCACTTTTCTCTCCTGTGTAAACACTCAAAGTTCAAACCTTAGTAGAAAAAAAAATAGAACGTTTTCCTATAAATAATTATGATGGCTTTTAGAACTTACGAATTTAATTTTAACGATCAACCTACGAGGTTGGACACGTAAGAAATTATTAATAGTGACTCACCAGTATTTCACAGTTCCTCTGACCGCGCCTCTTCGTCGTGGCGCCGTTCCACTGTCCGGATTGGCTGATTACTCAAGTGAAAAAGTGAAAATTACCCATCCGTGAAAAGGGTGTATTGCTATTTATTCTTTAGTGTTTTATCCAATCATATTGGCGTATCATATATAGGTATATGATAATGGGAAATGTTAAAACACGTAACGTCGGGTTTACCGTCACTTTAAAAATCCCCACACATCCTCACAGCCCTCGATCACTTCATCACCGGAACTATAATCACCAATTACTGAATTGTACTGGTGAAATCACCCCCTACTCAATTTCTGCTTCCACTTTTGGTCTTAATGCATACAGAGCCCATGTGTGGCAAAACTTTGGCTGATGGCCTGGCTTTAATGTTAAGGATGTCTCAAACCCTTTTAGAGTTCCTAGGTTTTAAGAAAAACTTCTGCGTAGCTTTCGATACATCCTCAACCGTGCCACAACCTTTTTGCTGTACTCTCATTGTTTCAATGTCACACCAATCAAGTGTTATCTTCCGCAGCCATTCCCGACCAAATGGTGGGGGTAAATTACCCTTCACCACATACAAGGGCAATCTCACTCTGTTCATTTTCACCCTCACCGTTACAACACTTTCGGGTAACAACAATTCCCCAATATAAGTTCTTAACGCCACATCTGTCTTCCGCAGGTGCAAATGAGCCAAGTTTGCTTCATATATGCCCTTTGAAATTAAGGATACTGCAGCATCAGTGTCTAATTCCATCTTAATCACCCATCCTTCAGTCACAGGTTTCACCATAATCATAGATTCAACTGCCTCCTCCTTCTCCACAGCAGACATTACATGCACTCTCAATCCTGAGGCAGAATCCAATTAAAAAAAAAAACAGTTCTCATCATCAGAAGCATCAACCTCCATCATATGAATTTTTCCAGTTTTTCCTCCCGGGTAGCTTCCTTGATTTTCCCCCTGGTTTCATATGAGTCCCTTGTATGATTCCAGTCATTGTTTTCCTTTTTACAAAAACAAGCTATGTGACCTGTTCTCGGACAATTATGACTGTTGATTCCTGTAAAAACAGTCTCTTTCATGATGATTTGATTTGCCTCCCTCTGCTGGTGGCGAGATGGCAACTGCATGCTGCAAGTTCCCAAACAATTTTAACTGCTGGGATTCCGCTGGCAATGTAGGCAACAGCCTCCTTTGCCAGTGCGGTGTCTTCAGCTCGCTGGAGTGTTAATGCTTTATCAGTTAATAACTTTCTCTGTATATTCTCATTCATCAAACCACACACAAGTCTATCGTGCAGGGCGTCTTGCAGGTACATGCCAAAATCGCAGTGTTCAGACAGCTTTTTCAACACAGCCACATACTGCACGACACTCTCTCCCTCTTCCTGGTTCCGTTTATGAAACGGAAATCTTTCCACAATTAAAATGGGTTTTGGGCAGAAATAGTCACTTAACGTCTTTTTTAAAACTTCATACGGTGCATTTCCTGGTTTGTCCGATGCCAATAAACTGCGCAACAAAGCGTATGTCTTCGGTCCAATAACGGTCAAAAATACCGCAGCTTTCTTCACCTCTTCACCGTCATTTGCGGTAATAAAATGCTCAAACCTCTTGACATACATTGACCATTGTTCCGTGGCTTCATCAAAGGCTTCAATCTGTCCGATGAACCCCGACATTTCCTGCTTCTCCGTCAGCTTCGACGTCCTCGTCTCACAACACATCAGTGGGTCAGTAGTCATTCAAACATCGTCGTCACCAGCTTGTTGTGACTCATTTGTCTTGCAACAGAAGAATTACTCACGTACATACAATCAATATGCAAACAGTTGAAGGAGCCAGATGGATGAGCAGAGGTACGTTGCTACTGGTTTAATTGTGACACACCTGGACAGCCAGTGACATGCGTGCAGCACCACACACTGGTGTGGAGGAGTAGTGGCCCTTTTATTCCATAATAATTACATGACCGATATTATGTAACTACAGTGAACAGTGGACATTGATAATTACATTCAGGACTCACACTAGAAACTTTGCATAATTTATTACCTATTTTATAAACACGACCCATTCTAGAGCCCCGGGCAACAGGGGTCTAGATTGTTGATTATCGAGTATAAATGTCCAAAGCTCATCATCGTAGTCAATGCATACGTTACCACAATACATTATCATGGTTGTTTTGTTGCCCGGCCATGCAGCATAAAATGTCAGGTCACTGGTCCACTGCTTAACTCATAATGATCACATCTAATGATTGTTAATCTATCTGATTGTGGTACCTTAAAGTATCAGTTAATCTGTTGTAATCTGTGTAATCTGTTGATTGATTGTAAATCCCTGTTCTCAATTTCCTGAATATGTATCCTGGAAGGTTACAGTATGAAATCTTAACTACGGGTGTGCATATGGTGCATCCAGAAAGTATTCCCAGCCCTTCACTTTTTCAATATTTTATGTTACAGCCTTATTCCAAAATGAATGAAATTCATTTTTTCCTCAAAATTCTACACACAATATCCTATAATGACAATGTGATTTTTTTTTTTTTTTTTTTACAAATTTATTAAAAATTAAAAAAAAACTTAGAAATCACATGTACATACGTTTTCACAGCCTTTGCCATGAAGCTCAAAATTGAGCTGAGTTGATCATCCTTGAGATGTTTCTACAGCTTAATTGGAGTCCACCTGGGGTAAATCCAGTTAATTGGACATGATTTGGAAAGGCACACACCTGTCTACATATAAGGCCCCACAGTTGACAGTGCATGTCAGAGCACAATCAATCAATCAATCAATTTTTTTTATATAGCGCCAAATCACAACAAACAGTTGCCCCAAGGCGCTTTATATTGTAAGGCAAGGCCATACAATAATTATGTAAAACCCCAACGGTCAAAACGACCCCTGTGAGCAAGCACTTGGCTACAGTGGGAAGGAAAAACTCCCTTTTAACAGGAAGAAACCTCCAGCAGAACCAGGCTCAGGGAGGGGCAGTCTTCTGCTGGGACTGGTTGGGGCTGAGGCAGAGAACCAGGAAAAAGACATGCTGTGGAGGGGAGCAGAGATCGATCACTAATGATTAAATGCAGAGTGGTGCATACAGAGCAAAAAGAGAAAGAAACAGTGCATCATGGGAACCCCCCAGCAGTCTACGTCTATAGCAGCATAACTAAGGGATGGTTCAGGGTCACCTGATCCAGCCCTAACTATAAGCTTTAGCAAAAAGGAAAGTAAGCAAAGCAAAGCAAGCATGAAGCCAAAGGAATTGTCTGTTGACCTCTGAGACAGGATTGTCTCAAGGCACAAATCTGGGGAAAGGTACAGAATCATTTCTGATGCTTTGAGTACAGTGACCACAGTGACCTCCATCATCCATAAATGGAAGAAGTTCAGATCCTCCAGGACTCTTCCTTGAGCTGGCTGCCCGTTTTTGGTGTGAGTGCCAGGTGTCATGTTTGGAGGAAACCAGGCACCATCACTACAGTGAAGCATGGTGGTGTCAGCATCATGCTGTGAGGATGCTTTTCAGTGACAGGAACTGGGAGACTAGTCTGGATTGAGGAAAGATGAATGCAGCAATGTACAGAGACATCCTGGATGAAAACCTGCTCCTGCTATCAAAGGAGTGACTTCAGGACAACTCTGTGAATGTCCTTGAGTGGCCCAGCCAGAGCCCAGACCTGAATATGATTGAACATCAGATCTCATCAGATCAGATCTCTAGAGAGATCTGACTATAGCGGTGCACCAATGCTCCCCGTCCAACTTGATGGAGCTTGAGAGGTGCTGCAAAGAGGAATGGGCAAAAATGGCCAAAGATAGGTGCACCAAGTTTATTGCATCATATTGAAGAAGACCTGAGGCTGTAATTGCTGCCAAAGGTGCATCAACAAAGTATTGAGCAAAGGGTGTGAATACTTACGTACATGCGATTTCTTAGATTTCTATTTCTAATAAATTTGCAAAGAAAGAAAAAACTTTTTTCATGTTGTCATTATGGGGTGTTTTTGAGCGGAAAAAAATAATTTGCTCCATTTTGGAATAAGGCTGTAACATAACAAAATGTGAAAAAAGTGAAGTACATCACATGGTACAGACCTGGCATGTTATATCATCAGACTGTGCAACTGCCATCTTCATTCGCCGGTTTGTCAAAGTTACACACGTAACATTCCAGGATGCATATCTGTGAAAGCGAGAACAAAATCTCAGAATATCAAGAGGGTGCACGGATGCAGAAGCTTGTCTCTTATCTTGTTTGGGTTTTATTCCGTTAGTAGTGACTTTGAGCATACGTGCCAGTGTGTTTATTTTCCCTGATGACACTTTTGTTTTCGAACAATATTTAGTTACACAACCTAAAATGACAAGAACCACTTAAATTAAGATAGTGAAAGTATCAGAAAAATGATACTCCCATCATTTTGCTTCATCCTCTAAGCAACACTTCCCCGTGACAGATATACAAACAGCACTTTTATTATGATTGATTATTGCCAAAAATGCAGGGGGTGCAGGACCATTGATATCTAGTAGAAGAACTCTCATTCTGAAATTCCTCTCAGCATCAGATTGTGACAGTGCATCACAAGTCACATGAGTTACACTTTTTTCTTCTGCCTGCAGCCTCCTGCTGCATTTGATGTTTTTGGATGTGTTTTATTGTTAGCTGATGTGCAGAAACTTGATCAAAGGCTTTCTGTTTTCTCAAGACAAATTAGGTCCAAACACTTTGGCGCTGGATACGCTTCACTTGGTACAATAGCCTGGAGACAGATGACCTCCATCATCTGAGCTGTGGGTTGCTGGAAAAATACCAACATTTATGGTTTGATAAACGGGAGTTAAAGCTGCAGTGTGTTGGGTTTTGGGGTGTCTAACAACAGAAATGGAATATCAATCAATCAATTTTATTTATATAGCGCCAAATCACAACAAACAGTTGCCCCAAGGCGCTTTATATTGTAAGGCAAGGCCATACAATAATTATGTAAACCCCAACGGTCAAAATGACCCCCTGTGAGCAAGCACTTGGCTACAGTGGGAAGGAAAAACTCCCTTTTAACAGGAAGAAACCTCCAGCAGAACCAGGCTCAGGGAGGGGCAGTCTTCTGCTGGGACTGGTTGGGGCTGAGGGAGAGAACCAGGAAAAAGACATGCTGTGGAGGGGAGCAGAGATCGATCACTAATGATTAAATGCAGAGTGGTGCATACAGAGCAAAAAGAGAAAGAAACAGTGCATCATGGGAACCCCCCAGCAGTCTACGTCTATAGCAGCATAACTAAGGGATGGTTCAGGGTCACCTGATCTAGCCCTAACTATAAGCTTTAGCAAAAAGGAAAGTTTTAAGCCTAATCTTAAAAGTAGAGAGGGTGTCTGTCTTCCTGATCTGAATTGGGAGCTGGTTCCACAGGAGAGGAGCCTGAAAGCTGAAGGCTCTGCCTCCCATTCTACTCTTACAAACCCTAGGAACTACAAGTAAGCCTGCAGTCTGAGAGCGAAGCGCTCTATTGGGGTGATATGGTACTACAAGGTCCCTAAGATAAGATGGGACCTGATTATTCAAAACCTTATAAGTAAGAAGAAGAATTTTAAATTCTATTCTAGAATTAACAGGAAGCCAATGAAGAGAGGCCAATATGGGTGAGATATGCTCTCTCCTTCTAGTCCCCGTCAGTACTCTAGCTGCAGCATTTTGAATTAACTGAAGACTTTTTAGGGAACTTTTAGGACAATCTGATAATAATGAATTACAATAGTCCAGCCTAGAGGAAATAAATGCATGAATTAGTTTTTCAGCATCACTCTGAGACAAGACCTTTCTGATTTTAGAGATATTGCGTAAATGCAAAAAAGCAGTCCTACATATTTGTTTAATATGCGCTTTGAATGACATATCCTGATCAAAAATGACTCCAAGATTTCTCACAGTATTACTAGAGGTCAGGGTAATGCCATCCAGAGTAAGGATCTGGTTAGACACCATGTTTCTAAGATTTGTGGGGCCAAGTACAATAACTTCAGTTTTATCTGAGTTTAAAAGCAGGAAATTAGAGGTCATCCATGTCTTTATGTCTATAAGACAATCCTGCAGTTTAGCTAATTGGTGTGTGTCCTCTGGCTTCATGGATAGATAAAGCTGGGTATCATCTGCGTAACAATGAAAATTTAAGCAATACCGTCTAATAATACTACCTAAGGGAAGCATGTATAAAGTGAATAAAATTGGTCCTAGCACAGAACCTTGTGGAACATAAATAATATTGATTCAACTTTTATACATATTTAGTCTCTCATCTCATCTCAGTCCCATCCAGTCTCGCCTCTTGTTTAGTTGTTTAGTGTGAGCAATGAGTCTGGGTCTTTGACGTGCACAGGCGGCTGATGTGGGGATGCACCCTGGAGAGGGGCAAATGAAAATCATCCTCTACTTTCTTCTTTTTTTGGTTGCCTCAAACTCTTTCTTCTCACTGGTAGATTCATGCAGTAAAAATGTATCCATTTTGCTTCTGGAATGTTAGCTAACAATGTTTTCTTTTTCCTTTTTCTCCTTCTTTTGTTGGCTAACAGTGTTTACAGTTATTTTTTGCTATTAGTTATTAGTTATTTTTCCTGGTTCCAGTAGTGCAGATTAACAAGTTTGAGAACCCCCAGTTTTGTGAAAAGACAGATCACAAATCCCTGTTGGCAGAAAAATAAAAACATGAAGGGAAACAACATAATGACCAGCGATGTCATAATGCATTCTGCACCCTCACCACTCGATGGCACTAGATCCTACACACAGTAGCTTTATGACACTGAGCCTCCTTCAAGAGCAACTTTTTGTTGTAGCAAAATTTGTAATTTCACAGAAACAAAATTCAGAACTACTTGAACTTGAAGAATTTCAGTATTCTGTCCTTCCTGCTGTACATCTCAGGGTTTTAAAATTAAGATTAAGATTTGTAAATTTACAGTGAGGTGTGTCCATACGGCTACTTTTAGGCATTTAGATTTAGCAGTGTATTATTGAAGCTTTGTTTCAATCATCTTCTCTTTGCCGTCTCTCTTGCTTATGGCTGCCTGTATGTGCTTGGACACTACACCAGCTGTCAGTCCATCGTATCCTGCATGTTGAAAGAACGTTATTGTTGTACCATATAGGTAACCACTTCATAATCTGAATATCAGCTGAGCACAGTGAAACAGTGTCATGGTATTGGTATTGAAAAGTACGATACGCAACACAACTCAGATCTCAGTCACTGCTGACATTAAGAGCAGATTGTTGGGTTTAAATTACTCAGATATAAAGTTTATATTTGCTCAGTTTCAACATATTTTCTGAAAGTGACCAGAACTGTTCAACCTTTGACCCTAAAGACCCCAGGAAACAATTGATGTTTGAAAATATCTTAGAAACATTTGGCTTGGTGGTTTTTGGAAACATTTTTGAAAACATTAAAGTGTAGACTCTCTGAAACATTTTAAAGAAAATGTTTTGTGGCAACGTTTCCAAAATGTTTGTAAACCTTACTTACTAAAACCTTTCTAGATCAATATTTCATATAAAATCTCAATGGATTATTGGTATATATCATTATTATAGCCATTTATATACATCTTTACAATGAAATACATGATCTGCACTTGTATTATGGTGTGTATCATCTCTGCAGGGAGACTAGTTTGGCTATATTGTCTATTTGTACTCTTATCATGGGTGAGACTCTGCAGGAGTGAGTGGGGGTGTTCATTGCTGCCTTTCACTGCAAAAAATAAAAAATAAAAATCATCAGTTACAATAAGAGATTCCGGTATCATAAAATATACATATTTCACACTAAAATCTAGACAAAGGAGCACCATTCAAAGGTCTCTTTGGGGCAGTGGGGGTTTCACATAGTCTGTCATGAAAACTGACCCAGGTCTTACATGGCACTAACACAGTCACGGCTAAAATTCTTGGCACCCCTGATTTTCAAGTGCATTACCAGTCAAAAGTTTGCGCACTTTTGACTGGTAATGTAGATAATTAAGACTGTCTGACAGATGCATGAGTTCTTTCGCTCTTATATTACACGGTACCAACACGACTGCTGCAGTTCTCATCCTGCATCTGTCCCTCGTCCTCTGCTTGCAGCGCATCCTGTTTGCTGCGTCTGTCTCCCCCACCCCCCACCCTCCTGTGAACCCCCGTTTGTTCATTAGTTTGTTCTCTTTCCTCTCTCTTTCCCCTTTTTGTCCTCTTTCCCATCTGTGTACCTAGGCAGCCCATTGAGTAACTTCTTTGACGTTATTAAACACTTTTTCAGACGAGAAGAATGGACAGGTGCCCTACCCTCTGCCACGCTCTCCAGGCACTGCGCCTCACCCATGCACATCAGGAGGCACGAGCCAGAAATTAATGACACCAAATTCCCCGCGGCGGCCCATGACAGAGCCAAGCTGTCGGTGGTGTCTGTTGGGACACACGAGGACTTGTAGAACGAGACACTTTCTGTAGTCAAGCCAGTGCTAAAACCAACCCCAGTATCAGTGAGAAAGATTGTGTCTGTACATAACGAGATGTACATAATTGTTTGTTTGTTTTTGTATAAAATGTCTTTATATACATAGAAATATATTGAAAGAATCAGCGATATTTTACGCACATCAAACACTTCCACTCCCCTCCGTCTCATCACCCCTCCGTGTCCACCATCATCACCCGCCCTCTGTCACGCCCACCCCATCTCCTTTGGGCGTTGCCCTGTTTGTGCTCCCTTGCTGCTAACCTGTGTGATGACCTGACTTGTTTCTGATACCAGGAATTATCCAGAAAACCTATTAAGCCCCTCCCTCTGCTCCGTACGCCCTCCTCCCTCGACTGCCCTCCACCTCCCGAGTGCGTCGAGAGAGATGGACATTAGTTTGGCGGATGACTGCTCTGAAAGGTGCGGGGGCCGGTTACCGTGGAAACAGACCCTTGATGCAGACTTCGCCTCCCTTGGCACACCTTCTGGCAACCATCACTAGAAGTAGATAAAAAATAACTTTAGTGCTCCCTGTCACCAACCTACATGCACAGGTGTGCACGTCTCACACCTACACCCCCCCCCCCCACTCCTGTCTTTACTTTCTCTCTTGTAGCCCACATTTTTTAGAAACAAAGCTCTCTCTCACTCTCTCTCTCTCTCTCTCACACACACACACACACACACACACACACACACACACACACACACACACACACACACACACACACACACACAGGTACAGTATGCACAGAAACCTCTGGGATGTCTTCAGAAAAAAACGTGGGAGACACGATGACTGAATGAGGGGAGGAGTTTTGTGGAACCTGCAGAGACTTGCCTGATTGTATTGTTTGCTTTTAATGTACTTTCTTTGTGAAGAAGTGGGTTTAAAATATTGACTTTATTAGTCTTCTATTTGCTGCAAATGGACTGGACATGTGATTTCAGACAGGATGGGTGGGGTTGGGTGGGCGGGGTTATTTAAATGAATTATCTATACTCTTGTACAGACTGATACCATTTCTTATGTAAAGAAAAACAAAACAAAACACAGTAATGTTTAGTTGTGACACTGTTTAGAAACCACCAGGTCAGGTTAGAAAGAAAAGAACCTGCACCTGCTGTTATTTTAAATTCCAACATGTATTTTTACTACATGATGATGTCTTTGTTTTGATTGTACTAATAATGATCTGAACATCTGTTAAACTGGTCCTTTTTGATTTTCCATTTTTACCTCTCGCTCCGTCTCAATTACCAGCAGTAAAAAGTAGAGAAAACAAAAAACTAACACAATGAATGCAACTGTGGATATTTTTGTATTTTTGTCCTTATTTATTCATGTCTGTTCATCTCTGTTTAAAAGTCCTAATTTATTATAAATTTACTATTTATATGAACAAAGCAGTTAAGTCAGTTTAATGTTATTTATTACCCTGCTGTGTGTTTGTAAATGAGGCAACGTTTGAAGAATGTTTTTTTGTTTTTTTTTTGGTCTGACTTCAACAGAATTTACGTGAACTCTGAAATGTCACTAATTCTCCTTCTTCTGACCGCTGAGGGAGCGAGAGCTATTGTCCAGTTGAAGAGGAAGAAGACAGAGAAAAAAATTCAAAAGTCATTTAAGAATGTAGACGTAGCCTCCTTTGGAGGAGGAATCTGCTCTTCTATTGATATTTATATTGTGTGTAGGTCAGGCCTGAGGAGAACCATTTGCATCTTCTTTTTTGTAAATAGACAAACGTGGGGGTTGACGGTCTTCCTGGCCGCTTCGGGGATTCCTGCTCTATGCTTTTAGCTTGTATTGCTGTGTGCATGTCCAACACAAGCTTTTCTTTGCATGGCTTTTACTGTTTAATGTTCCATGCCAAACTCACTCCTCCTCTCAGCCTTCATCACTATGCTCTCCACAAACACCCCTTCTGTCCTTTATTTACATCACCGCCTCTATTTTTCTGTTTGGGTTTTTTGTTTGTTTGTTTTTTTGCTCATGCTGATCTTTCCATTCCTCCTCCTCTTTTCTTGTGCACAAACTTTTTGAATGATGCTTCCTCTACTACGCCCCCCTCCCTGGAAGGCTCAGATGTCTGGGCTCTTTCCACCTGCAGGGGGCAATATTGGTACAAAAACACAAAGCAATACCCTGTTGTTGACCCTCCTGTTTTCTATGATGGGACGCTGCTGCACTAATGATTTTGAGGCTCTGTGTGGCCTTCTGACAGAGCAGGAACTAACAGACTGACGTAATCCCATTTGACATAACTGTGAGCATATTCAGTGCGGAAACAAATAAAATCATTCAGTTATATGCTGTGTCTACTTTATTCTGCATTTTGGGGTGATGGCTAAGTGGTTAGTGCACTTGGTTTCAGTGCGGTAGGTTCCCGGTTCAAACCCCACTCCTGCTGTGGCAACACAAGAGTGCAAAACAAGGAGATCCTGCACAGATTCACGTTTATTTGGCTCAAGTTTTTTTTGTGTGTGTGTCAGATGCTCTTCCTGATGTAACTCCAGATGTACAGGGGCAGCTTTGAAACAGGGACCTTCTTATCAGGAGGCAATTCCAAGAGAGTATTTCAAGCAGAATTCTGGAATTTTTCAGCCTATGTTCTATTTTTAGGTTTCTTTCACTGTCTAAATGGCTATATCATGGTTGGACAGTGCAAAGTAAAAACACTCTCGGTAAACTGAAAATGAGGGACTGGTTCTAAAAGACAAAACCCCTCATCAGCAACAGACTTGTAATGTTTCAGTGGGCAGCTGCTAGGAGTCTAAAGTGAATGGCAACTATAAAGTATATGGTCATCTTTAAAAGTTACATTCAGTGAGGTAATCAGGTTTACCTCTGTAGGAGGTTTCTGCAAGGTACCAAACACTTCTAATGGCATGTTCACCTGTTCAGGGGTGCCAAAAAGTGTCTCTAGGCCAGCTGGGTTAAAGTACCATAAGGCTACTTTTACAAGTCTTCAATGTTTAATTACACTGAACAGATGACCAATGAACAGATGAGGACATCTGTTCATTCTGAGTTTTTTTGTGCCTGGTAGTGCATTAGTTTCTGCTTGTTAATGCAGACTCTGCATGATATATAATGTGTCAAATTTTCAAACATATAATTACACTGCACGTTGAAGAAATGTGACTTATAGACAGTGTGACTTTTTTCTGTCTTTGTGATGCATTTTTGATCTAATACTCCGGTGTAACTTATAGAAAATAGTAATTTTATTTTTGTCCCAAGTTCAAAGATGCCCCCCCAAACATCTAAAAATACAGCCTGGTTGAAAAATCCAGGCTGCCATATAGAAAAACAACAAAAAAAAAGTATCTTGCAATGTTCAAGGGAAAAGAAAAACCTGACCACTTCCCTTGATCTAGCCATGCTCCAGAATTTAAGGAGTTCTTTCTTGGCACACAATCCACATTTCATGGGAATCCTAGTCACGTACAAATACTAATGAAAACATAACTTTCTTTGCTTAGGTTTTAAAATAAATTTATCTGGAATACTCTGGCTTCTGATCAATGAACTGGCAGTTTATGAATTGAATCTGGTTTTGGTCCACTTCCTGTAAGCGGTGCTTTGTTTTGGAGTTCAAATGTGGTTTCTTTGTTTTGAAGCAGGTGTGTGCAGACTGAGTTTCCAGGTGAGATTCTGCTTGTGTTTGCACTAGTCAAAGTGACAGTTTTGTTTCCCAGACTTCAGTCATTTATTATTATATTTAAACAGACTTTATGTCCTGTGACAGAGTTTACTGCTGTACCTGTGCTGAAGCGTTTAGTTTCAGTATATTTAAGCTTAATTATCTGAATGTGGAAGAATCGCTACACAGAAGCAACTTTTTAAAACAATAATAATATTACTTTGCTTGGCTTCAAAAACGTAAAAGAAGACATTTTTTAAATACATATTTTTCTCATTAAATAGAAACAGTTCATCTTTCCATTCCTGGCTTATTCTTTAAAAATATAACATAAAAATGTTAGATAAAATGTACAAGAATTCTGAAGGCACGACCTCCGTTCTTCCAAAAGTCCATTGATTTGATTCTTTATTCTTAGTCTAAACAGACGCAGTAGCAGCCAGCTTCCATTAGAGGGCAGCAGCACTTTACAGTTATGCTCATTCTCCACTCAAGCTTCCTGAGCTTTAGAGAAAATGGTTCCAGTTTTTTACTCCAAGTGCACTGCAGTGAGTGTTCAAATGGAACGTTTGCTTCATCAGGACTTAGTTAAAGTTCAACTGCTGCCAAATAATGCGCTCGTCTGTGCGTTACAGTGTCAGAGTAGAGTGGAAGTTGGTCCTTAGCGCTGAGGTCGGATCAGATCTCACTCAGAAAACGTTTGTAGCGTTCGATTAGCTGATCCTGTATCAGTGAAGAAGTGAAACCTCCACGGTGGTCCCACATTTGATCCCGTTGACTGTCCTCAGACTCTGGAGGTGACGTAGAGCGAGCGAAGCCGTTGAGCCAAGGTGGCCTCCAGCTCTTCCAGAGGCGAGTCTCCCCGGCTGTGAACCAGCATGGAGGTCGAGCTGTTCGCTGCTCGAGTCCCAGTGGGTCCTAACAGCAAGATCCTGAAGGCCTCCCTCTCCAGCAAAGCCGGCATCTGCTGCAAGAAGTAACTTTCACAGAATGAGCACAGCTCCACAGAACCGTGAGCCTGCAAAAAGACAAAAAATATTTATTTATTGACACTTTTTAAGCGTACACAGTGCATTGAAAAACAAAATCATTATATGATACATCACTGACATGTTAACATTAGAAAAACCTCATCTTGCTACTGAAAACAGAATCTCTGGCTGCAGCAGCTGATGCTAAATGACGCAAAACGCAGCAATGCTACAGTGTTAAAATTAACAATAATTTACTTAACTGAAAAACAAAAGCATTTGCATAATGTGCAGACAGTAAAATGTGGCTCTGATCGCTGCTTCAAGTCAACTTTTCTTGTGTGTGTGTGTTACCTTAGCTGTTTTGTAGATGCAGACTGCGTTATCCAGACTGATGTTCTCAGAGCAGATGAGTTCACAGTGTCTTTGTAGCGCCCCCAAGTGGAACATGCTAGCAGCTGATAACAACTAGAGGGAAAAAAACTCCACATTAACTCTGTCCATATGGGGTCATTCATATTTGCAAATGTGTATTTCGATCTATGTGTGTATGACCAGAACCACAAATGTGTAAAAAAATAAAAAAAATCTGTGTTTATATAATGACTGAGTGGCTCTTTGTCATTTGATTGGTGCTTTGTATGTCACATGACATGGATTATTCGTCCAATTTGTGTTGCGTTGCATTTAGCGTGCAAATTTGGTTCCATGCGTTTTGTACCATTGCACGCTGCAAACACCGCCCACACACACACTAGGTGGGGCAGCGTTTAGCTAAACATGGCAGTTTCTTTTGCTGATGGACGACGATTTGAGCTAATTCTTCTCACACACACAGAAAAAAAAATCCACTACACTGTAAGCTGTCTGGAGGCATGTAGAGCTGTTAAGATAAAGAGCTGGACGAATTTCTGATATGATTTTTCGCTGTACTGAAGTCTTTGTTTTTGGAACTACACGAAGTCAGTGTACGGCATCACGGACTACATCGTCAGAATTATTTCTTAACTATCTAACTTATTCTAAGTTGACTGGGAACAATTTTAGACTCCTATTTAAAGTTTGTGTTGGACTGTTGACATCAAAGCATCAGTGATGCAGATCAAAACATAAATCCCTTTTCTGTTTATAAATTCATAAAATATCAAATGACAAGGATCTATTTTAGCCGTTATATAAAACAAATAATAAATAAAACATTTGTAGATGTGGTTACACACACATTGATTTTTTACACATGGTTACACACACAGATAGAAATACACATTTGTAAATACCTTTGCTGCAATAATGGCCCCGTATGCAGACTTTATTCAGAAAGAAACAGTCAGAGCCTGCATACTGCAGTAATCCACAAGTTAGAGGATTTTGCTGACTGGCTTCATCATCATGACAATACAGGGATAAAGTTGAAATACCCTAAACTTCTTTTCTGCAGCTGAAGATGAAGGTTTGCAAAGCCTTCCTTTGACTTTGTTTAACTGCTTAAATTGGTCACTAAGTTTTGTAAAATTCTATGCAAAAAGCACAAAAGTTTTCATGTGATGCTGATGCCTTTTTTAAAATTATTATTACAAGTACTACAGGTGATATTTGCTTCAGCAGTTTTTTAAAGTTTTTTTTCCTCCACTGTTGCTCAACGCACATGTAGAATCCAGGGTGGCTATTTTGATCTGAACGTGCGTGTGTGTGATATGACTTTTGGTATGTCTGAATTAAATGTTATTCTCACCTGCAGTAAGTGCGGCACGTTGGTGTGCAGCGCCTCTGTTCCTCCACAGTACAGGTATGACATCATCATCTGCACAGAGCTCCCAGTTACTAACAAAACTACAACAAATATTAAAGTAAATACAGCCGGATGTAAGAATTAATCACGTACCTGGAAAATATTGTACTTGACGTCATTTATCTCAATTTCCTTCTTTGAACTTCCATCTGGACCAGACGTCGTGAGCAGAGACTTGAACCTGCAGAAAACAAGACCATTGTTCATATTATGAGTGTAAAAGTTAGGGGTGTTTGTGACAGTGAAGCAGTCTTCAGTCTCACCTGTCTGAAGCAGTGATCAGCAGGACTCTGTGCCCATAGAACGGCTTCCCTTCCACCAGAAAGGTCACATCTGACATTTCCTGGTTATTAAGGAAGTGAGGATCTGAAAGAAAACAAACCAGCACCTCATTTACTCACAGACCAGGGTAAAGTTAGAGCCCAATCAATATACTGGTTGGCCGATAATATCAGCTGATATGAGCCTTTCACGGACAAACGGACCCGGCGCCACGAGGGGGCGTTTGGGGGCGACGCTCCCTCACGTCATCAACCTCGCCCCCTCAGATGTGAGAGTTATCAAAATAAAAAGAGAAAGAAAAAGAAATACTGGAAAATATAGCGCCTCGCAGTTTCGCGGATTTTTTACTCCAATTTTGCTTGCTGTTTGTTTTTTGTTTTTTTACAGCGCATTGTGCTCTGCGTCCTCATCAAGCAGGCCGGTGTTCTGTCGAGATGCCTGTTGCGGCACCGCGAAGAGAGAGTACGCGCATTGTGTTCTGTGTGTCTGTTTCTAAGAATCTTCTCGCCCAGAAGAAAAAAGAGCGCCAACAACTACCCATAACTGTGTTCTTCAAAAAGACACCTGCTGCGAGGTGTGAGTGGAAAAAGGCGCGACAGTGGCGCGGTGCCAGGATGAAGAGGCGCAATCAGAGGAACTGTGAAATACTGGTCAGTCACTATTAATAATTCCTTGTGTCCAACCTCATAGGTTGATCCGTTAAAATTAAATTCGTTAGTTCTAAAAGCCATCATAATTATTTATAGGAAAACGTTCTATTTTTATTTCTCAAACAAATGTTTGGGCCTGAAAACAGGTTGCTCTTATTTTTCTACTAAGGTTTGAACTTTGAGAGTGTTTACACACGAGAGAAAAGTGAGAAAATGTTAATGCCTGTTTGAGAAAAGTGTATAAAGTGTGTAGTGAGGCGTTTTACAGCCTTAAAACTTCTATAATAATTGTAAAAAATAACACTGTCTACTTCGCGGATTTCGCCTATTGCGGGCTATTTTTAGAACGTAACTCCCACGATAAACGAGGGACCACTGTATATCTACATGAAAGCTTTATCTTATCACCCGTTGTGTGACTCATGCCCAGTTGCGCTGTGTTTGCGCTTGTGATGGAGGGCTGTATGTGGGGTTAATCTACTGTCTCGTGTCATTTCTCAGATCAGTTGTTGGTTTGGTTTTGTGGTATGCAGGAGATCACTTGACCGAGGGTCTATACGTTCAAATAATAATAAAAAAAAATACTGTCATCACTCTTTACTCTTAGTCACTCTCTTACAACGGTGTAGCCTAAATACACAAGCTTTCTAGGAGCGCACCCAGTTCATTACGCATGCTCAGAGGCACGTCCCCTCCGGTGCGCCCTTTTTTTGGGGGGGGGGGGGGGTGACCCCGCCCCCTGTGATAAACTCATCGCCCCCTTAATATTTTTTTTCTGGCGCCGGGCCTGCGGACAAATCTGTATCGCCAACATAAAAACTTTTATTTTCCTAAATAAACACTTTAGCTGTTGGAAAAGGTATCAATACATACTTTGTCGTGCAGAGGGCGGTTCAGTAACATTGTTGACAATGCATAGGTGGGACCCCATTACCCCTTGGTCACATTAGTGACAGGTAAAGTGACTAACCGCTGTTCACTTTCAATCAGAGTGGGGGCTTTACAGCAACAAGTGGCTGCTACGCTGCCAACTCTGGGAGGCCAAAATAGATAAGTTGTCTACTTTATGCAAATGCTGAGAATTGTGACATGGCAACTGTCAAACTAAGCGAAGGCAGTACAACCCTTGCATGACGTACTTTGGTTGGTTAAACAAAATAATTGGAGATGGTGTGATACACTCGCACACAGCTGTAGTTCTCTATGAATCTGATATGTTTGGCTTTTTTACCCGAGGCCAACATATGGCCATCAGGTACTGTGAAGATCCAGCATCCGTCCTTCTGTCTGTCTGTGTTCAGCATATGTCCAGTTCTATTACTGCCATAGTCTTCAAATTTACAGGAAACATTCTTAGAACACAAATCTTGGACAAATTCAAAGATGGCTAACCTTAACATATTTTAAGAGGTTAAAAACTCACATTCTGTTTGAATCCGTTCTGCTTTGTTTTTGAGTGGCAGGGGATGACAGCCAATCAGAGTAGAGCTGCACCGTGACGTCAGTGGCTGGTCTCTTCAAAACCACTTTGCTTTGCATTTATATGCATCTCTCATATATTATGTAAAAGCTAGCGAGAAATAAACACATCTAAAACTGAAAATGGCATTTTTGGAATCTAATAACGTCTCTGAACTTATTGTGCGGACGTTAGCATGGTGACATTACAAGCTGGTAGCTAGCTGCAAAACTCTGTTTTGTTTGTGTGTAAATATATCATCCTCTTTGTCATATATTATGTAAAAGCTAGAGAGAAATAAACACTTCTAAAAACCGAAAACTCCGTTTTTGGAACCTAATAACACCTCTGAACTTATTTTGCGGACATTAACATGGTGACGTAACAGGCTGATAGCTAGCTGCAAAACTCTGTTTCGTTTGTAAAAGATAGCAAGAAATAAACACTTCTAAAACTGAAAATGCTCTTTTTGTAACCTGATAACACATTTTGCGGCGTTAGCGTGCATGCTAACTTCCACTAACTCAAAGCTAACTTCCTGTGGAGCTAAATTTGTCTTATTAATACCAGCAAATACACAGAGGGTGACCTACAAATATTCCTTGATTTGCATAACTTCCACTTTTGTCAACAGCTCATGCACATGCAAAGCCTCCTGTAGACACTGCTGAAACATAAATATTGTCTTTGATTGACTGATTAAAGGACATGTCGCACCGAAATCATAACAATTTAGATTTAGGCTGTTAGTGACCATCCGATGATCCACCATGATTACTTTGTGCACTTCCGTGACCGGTTTCAAAGTATACAGCATTCGCAGCAAATGGTTACAGAGACTTCCGAAAACAAAGTACTCATGAGTACTCGAGTGTTTCCAACAGGTGACGTAGTTACTAGAAGCATCTCAGCATGCACTTCAATGAACAGGGGCACAAATTAATTCCAAAGTTTACACAAGTGTGATGTTGTATTATGACGACTCATTTTTAAGTGAAATTTGTTCATTTTGATGCAGTCACGGTAAAAGCACCAGCTGTGAGAAGGTTTTGTGCACCTGCTGCAATTAGCTTCGTTATCAGACAGAACCTCATTCGTTTTGCTCTGTCTGTTTCTGTTTGAGAAATTTGTGTTTTGCTCTTAACTACGTTACATGCAGAGAATTGCCGCGTGAGACATTTTCCGGAAATGCTCCTGTTTACTCATTTTGGGAGAGGAATAAAAAGCATCAGAAACCACTAGTTATGAGCGCATGTGTGCAGGGAGATTTACAGTCATGAGTACTTTGATGTTGTGTTGCTAACTGGTACGTTAAAACACATGCGACATGTCCTTTAATAGAGGGGCTTCATTGAACATGTACAAATTGTATCTAAGAGAACAATTAATTAAACAACTGCAAATTGTGAAGAACACAAGGCTCATATGGCCGAGGGTATTTTAGCATTGCGTTATATTCTTTTTTTTATATTTTGTAAAAGTTAGCAAGAAATAAACACTTTTATACGAGGTCTATTAGATAATAAACCGCCCCTTTTATTATTTTTTTTAACTATATGGATTTGAATGACGTGCGAATACACCAATCATGCTTGAACCCTTGTGCGCATGCGTGAGTTTTTTCACGCGTGTCGGTGACGTCATTTCCCTGTGGGCAGGCCTTGAGTGAGATGTGGTCCCGCCCTCTCGGCTGAATTCCTTTGTTTCACACGCTGCTGGAGACGGCGCGCGTTGCTTTATCAAAATTTTTTCTGGACCTGTCAGGAATATCCGAGTGGACACTATTCGAGAAATTAAGCTGGTTTTCGGTGAAAAGTTTAACGGCTGATGAGAGATTATGGGGTGTTTCTTTCGGTGTAAGGACTTCCCACAGAGTGGGACGTCGTACAGCGCTTCCAGGCGCAGTCGTCGGCCTGTTTCAACCTGAAAACATCCTAATTTAAGGCTTAATTCACCCAGGACGTCGTGAGAGAACAGAGAAGATTCAGAAGAGGCCGGCATGAGGACTTTATGCGGACATTCCACTGTTTAAGGACATTTTTTAATGAAAGACGTGCGCGCAAATTCGCCGAGTCGTTTCCGTGACGACTCGGCAAATCTGTGTGCGCCGCGACAGGAAAAACACCTCCGTGTTGAAAACCATTTGTAAAATTCAGGCGGCTTTTGATGGCTTTCAACAAGTGAGTAACTGAGAAATTGTTTAACAGCTTGGGCATGTTCCAACTTGCCCGTTAAGGTTTCCAACGGAGGTGTTTTTCCTGTCGCGACCCCCTGCGGTCGGGTCCGGCCCGACATGCGACTCTGCCCGCACGTTCCTTCATTACAAAATGTCCGTTAACAATGGAATGTCCGAATAAACTCCTCATGCCGACTTCTTCTGAAAGTTCTCTGTTCTCTGACGACTTACTGGGTCAACAGAGCCTGAAATGTGGAAGTTTTCAACTTGAAACGGCGAGAAGCTGCCTCCTCGAAGCGCAGATCGCCGTCAGGCACCGTGGGCCGTCCTTACGGCGACACTACCAGACCAAAATCTCTCATCAGCCGTTAAAATTTTTACCGAAAACCAGCTGAATTTATCGAATGGTGTCCACTCAGTTGTGCCTTACAGTTTTGAAAAAATTTTGATCAAACAAAGCAGCAGTCTGAGCCATTCCTAAACAATGAAAAAAATCGACGAGAGGGTGGGCGACTCCTCATTCAAAGACTGCCCACAGGTGAATGACGTAACTGACAGGCGTGAAAAAACTCTCGCATGCCCACGAGGGTTCAAGCATGTCTGATGTAATCACACGTGATTCAAATCCATATGGTTTTTGAAAAAAATAATAAGGTCGGATACTTTTCTAATAGACCTCGTATATGTATCGGAAATTTTTTGACTACTTAATATCGTATCAGGATTGCCCCCCAAAAAACTCCATATCGGCCAGGCTCTAGTCCAGGTCACCTGGTGGAGTCAGTGGCTGCAAAGAAAACCTGCATCCTCTTGGCCTTTTCTGGAACAAGTTGCCCACCCCTGCTCTAGTCTAATGTGTTGTCCTTTTAGCAGCACGGCTGTCTGAGCAGTTTGGTTTTATCAGAAGGTGAATGCCAAAGACAGAATGATTTTTTTTTTTTTCTGAGAATGTTTAGCTTCTCAATTTGTCACAGTTTGAGTATAGACACCTACGAAACATTTTCTGTATCACTGAGCATGTGGTTATAGATGGAAGCTAAAACAATTTTCATCTGTCAGTTTTTTCATTTGTCTTTTGTTTTTTAAGAAAATGTATAAATGTTTTTTCTTTGACAATCCTTAAATTGCCGTGTTTTCCTTTGGTATTGGTGGGAAATGCCATAGAGGTGATAACCAAAACCAGGATTGGGTATCAGATTTTGTCCAATGGAAAAAACAAACAAACAAACAAAAAAAAAACAAAGAAAAAAGAGGCCAGAGTTGACGAGCAGGTACCATGCAGTGGAAAAATGCCAAAGGTGACACGTCACGTATTGAGGTTATGAACTGCATTCCTGTCTCGCACAGATGTTCAAAGCACTTTACAACTGTGCCTCACATGTATCCATTCACACACATGCACACACGCACACACACACTGACATCAGAGTGGTGCTACGCAAGGTGCTCAAATGCACAGTAGGAGCAGCCTGGGGGTTTAGGACTTTGCCCAAGTGCCTTCAGTGATTTTTTTGGTCTGATAAAGAATCACACTAAGGATCCTTTGGTTCCAAGACCACCGCTTTAACCTGTAGACCCCTGCTTCCCAACCTGGAGTCCAAGCACCAAGGACGTACCAACGCCTGAGGTTTTATCTGGGCTGAGGTTATAAAAACTAAAATTTTACCTGTTAAAGTCATAACAACACTTACCAAATGACCAAAACCAATTAAAACAAGAGCACTGTGCTGTGAGACTATGTTTTTTTCTTCAACTTTTTTTGGTTTCTGAATTCTTTTTCAGGTAATTTTCACAGAACATTGGTTATCTCTGCTATGCATAATTTCTCATTCCTTGTTGGCACTTGGTTTCTGACTGATAACTGGAAGATAGACAAATAGGCATAACATTGGAAAACATTTAAATTCAAATTCAAATGTACACAACATTAACATCACTTTGAGCAGATGGAATCAGTTAATCAGTGAAATCACCTGGTGGAGTGGGTGGTTACAAACAAAACCTGCACCCTCTTGGCCCTTCCTGAATCAGTTTCAAACCTCTGGTTTGAGGCCTGTGTCATAACAGATACCATCCTACATAACGCTTTCAGATATGAAAGAAATTCGATCTTTTTTTGACAGTTATGAATTTTTGAAAATTCTTTTACTGTTAAAGGATAGGGATTTATCCAATATTTTTCCTGACTTTGACCTTGAAAACTGAATCATTTCTTGCCTATCAGGATATGAATCCTCTCTAAAAATTTCATAACGACATATGAAAAATTGTGGGTTACATTGGCGGAGGTAAAGATAATTTTCTTTGAGATATTGACTGAGACGTTGTAGGTCGTTTCACTCACAAACCCCTCCTTCAAACTTCTGTCGACCACTGATGTGTGTGTGTGTGTATGTTTGTGGCGGCAACTCTTCTTGACTCCACATTCTGTAACTATTCATAGTCAATCAGAGCATTTATTATTGAGATACACTAGTGGACATTCCTGCCTTGGGGGCAGGGCACAGGTAAACATTCGGCCCCGTTACTGACCACATGTGAATGTGGTGTTAAAACACACTGTCCATTTATTTCAGTTGTGAACATGTTTTGTTTGGAGCATCTTGTGAATGTGAACATGGCTGGTTGTGTGTTTTCAGTTCATTCTATCCAGGCCTCCGCCCACCACATTAGTGTTTACACCGTTTAAAATTCCACTCTCGGAATGCCAACACACAACGCAGATATTGTGAAACTGTGTTCTTACCCAGCTGTGCTGAAAGAGTCGCCTTCATCTCAGGCACGGCTGGAAGCGGGGCCGGGCCAAAACAGTGACTAAAAATAGTTGCCAACTGCTGGATGATGGAATCATTCTGGAACAACATGGAGACGTCAGTATGTCGGCTCACCCTATCATGCAAATTCACTAGTTCTGATCCACAGACACGACAATGTGTGGTACTGTGTGGCCCTGACATTTGACTTCTCAGCAAAATTCATACATACATCATTAACACAGGGACGGACACGAGTGGAGACGCTGAGGTCTAATTTGGGAAGTACCTTGGTGGAACGTAGGGTGTTGAACATGAGTGGCAGGCCTGTGGTGACCAGCTCCTCGCAGTAGTCCTCCTCTCTGATGGTGGAAAAGTCTCTGAGGAGGGACAGGGTGACCCCTGTCCTGGACTGCTGCTGTGCACATCGCAGAGATTCCAGCCACACATGCAATTTCCACGGTACACCTGGTGTGATGGAAGTTATGTTATGTCCTCATTATCGTGTACACACGCACACACACAAATTAAGCACACAAGCTTTTGACAGATACCCATCGCTCGCAGCTCCATGGTGACGTCCAGGTAACCGTGTTCAGCGCTGTAGTAGCTGGCTTCTTGGAGAGCCTTCTTCTTGGCCTTACAGAGTTTCGGTATCCCCCCGTCTGGCAAGGCCCCAGCGCCGGAGGATGGGGCTGAAATAGGGGAGAGGGGGAGGAAAGGGCCGGCTTCTGACTCCTCCCCCTCAACCCCCTCAGCTAAGATCTCCTCCAGAGACAGGACGTCCTCTTTGACTTGCTGTGGCTGAGTTAGGAGCTTTCTCAACACATTCCTGACCAGATAACCGGGACAAAGGGGGAAGAAAAAAGCGACCTTTAGCACCTTTATATTTTCTTACACATCGTGTTCTTACGCAAACAATAAACAGGTGGTATTCTGAGACAGACGGGCTCAACGTATGATAAAAATGTTGCTGAATGTCCACTGGTGTCAAACATGATGTGGACAGCTTCTGTATTAGCTCACGCTGGAGGACAGACTATACCTATGACCGTGAGCCGCAGCATGACTGAAGCAGTTCATGTCTTCATAGAGGGATGATGTAAGAGCGTTCCCGTCGTGGGCCTTCAGTAAGGGGTCAGCGCCTCGTGCCAACAACAACGTCACCATCTCATAGTTGCCTGAGAAACACACACAGCATTACATTACACACTCGGTAACCACAGAGCTCCTTTTAACATCAACAGTGAAAACACATGAGAGATTTTTGGAAATCTGTTCTTCCTGCAGTATGTGTCAACCTCACAGTCTTCATATGCTCACCAGATGAAGAAATCAAAAGTTCTTCCTCACACTTGAAGTCATTTTTCTGCTCATCAGCATGTGCAAACATTTGTAGAAATATTTTCTGCCTGAGTTTCTCCACATGATTACATTTTTGAGAAAAGTGGTCAAAGGTCAGATCTGGGAGCCTGTTGCTGCATCTAACACACCACGGAACTGCCCCAAGTCCTGGCTGGCAACCACCAAGGCAGACAGCTGGTCTGTGTATCTGCAGCAGCTGTGTCACGTGGGTGCACACTTGCCCTTTTCCAGGTGCACTTGGGTTCTCAGCACTGAGGACAGGACTTGGACTCAAGAGCAGGCCCTGAAGCTAATCACCGTCTCCATGGATGAGATAACGGGAAGCGAATGAGAGTCTACAACTTCACCTGGACAAGATACCAGTCTGACGAAGGCTACCTCCAACGCCAAGGTGGGTACCAATTTATACCTGAACGGTCTTAGATAATGTAGATAAACCGTTTGGTCAAAGGACACAGGTGCTATGACCGGGAATTATATCCAGGCGTACATACTGGTCATCCAACTTCTATCCCGCTGAGGTACCTGACCTGCTTTATTTTATCTTTATTTTAATGTGATTATGTAAGATGCAACATAAAAGCTTCAGGCAGAATGATCAGGATGTGGAAACTGTCAATCCTCAAGTCTACAGGCTACTTGCACTTCCTGGTGACTGTGGCAGAGAAGAGAACACTGGACAAACTGCTGGACATTATGGACAATGCCAGTCACCCTCTGCACACAGTCATCACACCATCATCAGCAACCAGAGGAGCCTTGTCCAGGGCTATGAAATGAAAACTGTGTAATCCGAGGAAAATTTCCTGGAATGATTTTCATTTTAATTGTAAACCAAATTATGCATTAACTAAAAACAATTAAACTACATGAAATTCATGAAGACTGAAAAGACTGTTAAAACATTTCAAAAACCACAGCTAAAGCTTGTAGAATATTCTGAAAATCAGGGTAAAATATCAATAACATACCTTATAGTAAAAAAGTCACATATTGTTATGTAAATCCAGTGTCTTTTGTTGTGTGGGCCGCTGAAGAGGAGGTACTGCTGGCCCACCACCACCAGAGGGCACCCTGCCTGGAGTGCGGGCTCCAGGCACCAGAGGGCGCTGCCGCCTCACAGGAGCAGCCGGGTTGACAGCTGACACTCATCACCTGTGACAGCTGTCACCACTCATCTGATCTGCATCGGTATATCAGCAAGACGTCATCTCCACCTCTTTGCCGAGATATCGTTCTACCTGAAAGGTAATATCCTCAGCCTGACTGCTTGATAGAAAGCCCTTTTTGTGATTTTTGTGAGTGATAACAGACTTTTTCTCCAACGAGAGGTGGAGGTAGCTTCCCTGCCGTGCAGATTGCTGGGTGCAGACGCACCCACGTTTAATTGTGTTTTTGTTCCTCGCCAGCAGTACCAGGTCCGACACGCGGAGGCAGTGGCCACCTGGGAGTTCGGGACTTGGCGGCTCCAGTATTCCCGGGGTCTGGTGGCGGAGGAAATCGTGTGGTTCCGGTTCTGCTTTGGACAGGCGTCTCCTATCTTCGAGCCTGCCCACACGACACCTTGTAATTTGACCTCTGATCTATTGTGTAATCTGTTGTGTTTGTTGTGCACGTTCGCAACAGTAAAGTGTTGTTATTTGACCTATTCCATTGTCCGTTCATTTGCACCCCCTGTTGTGGGTCCGTGTACTTACACTTTCCCAACAGTCTTTTTCCCCATGAAAAAAGTCTTCTTTAATAAAAACTCATTTACATTCTTGCGTAAATTCATGTAAATCCATTCAAAGCCACACTGTCTTTTTTCAATGAAAGAAAGTCTAGAGCAATAATAAAAAAGTCACAGTCTTGTCTAAAATCCTGTTTGAACAACACAATGTTCATTTTCCAGAGAGAGAAAAATTCTTACCGTGTTTCTTGATGCCACAGTTCGCTTTTTCTGTTCTTTCAAATGTGTTGATAAGCCAGCAACATTTCCAAGGATTCTTTTCCTTATCAAACTTTTTCAAACTGTCTTTCTCGCCATTTGCTCTGTCTGATGTCGCTCCATGACACAGACATGCTACAAAATTCTTCTTTTAAAAACTTTACAGCTGTAAAAGTTTGCAATGTCCACATGCTACGTTTAGCTTAAGCATCTTGCAAGAGCTACACAGCATCGCTGCAGCACCCAACAGTCCCGCTTTATGACAACTCTCGCAACAGCTACGCTTTGAGTGCATTTTCCTCTGCGAAGTTCCGCGGATCCGAAGACACAGATTTGTATCTGTAACACACAGATCAGTGGCCGCGGACTTATAAAACTTGCACGATGTCGTAAATAAAAGGAAACGCGTTATGATAGGTATTTTAATAACTCAGTGACAATCACACAGAGTACAACCCTAACACCGCCACCCCACCCCCCACCCCCATGATGAAATCCACGGAATTCCTCGGATCCGCGGAGTTTTCACAGCCCTGCTCTTCAGCCACAGACTGCTCCTTCCCAAGTGCAGGACCAACAGACTGAAAAACTCCTTTGTCCCTCAGGCCAACAGACTGTACAACTCCTCACTCAGGGGGAGGAGGAGTAACAGCAAGACAGAGGATGGGAAGGAGAGGAACAGTAGTAGCCAGTAAGCCAGTAGTTTTGGTATTTATATTTGTATTTACATTGGCAAATTGTTTCTTACTTCTACTTTTGATTGCTTTCACTCTGTGTGCTACTGTCCAATGCTGCTGGAACCTCAATTTCCTTGATAAAGTTCTATCAAATCTAAAGTCCCGGTCCCACTGGGGAGAGGATTAATTGCGCATGAATTGAGTATACAAATTTCTGGCGTTCGTTGTCGTCTGCAACAAAATTGACCAGGAATACAAATTTCTCAGTATGAATTACGGATATATTAATAATGTATAGCAAATATATGACGAACAATCACGGATGTATAATGCATGTACTGAGGAAACGGATCGGACGCATTGCGATTATCACAAAAGTATTACGGATGTACTGAGACTGCATTGCGCACGTGTTGCGGAAACAGCGGTGGTGTTGCGCATGCGCGGCATCTGCATTGCGGTCATAGAAGTGCACTCTGGCCTTTCGGCATCACTATTCACACCAACACCACAGCCTCTGGAGCAATTGCTGGACTTGGACAAGTTGATTGGTATGTTGTTGGATGGCAGCAACTATCACACTGCGTCTTTGGGGATCCATAACTACATCTGTACCTCTCCAAAGCTGGACTGGCAATGACGGACAAGTATGTCGATTTATGCCACATTTATATAGTACTTTGGGTTTACGTGAAGTGTTTGTTATGCATTTGCAAATTGTCCGCAAATCAGATGCAAAGCAGACGTAATACAAACGCTTTATCCGTGGCCACTCTGTATGCATTCGCTACAACTTATTTCAGTTCATGATATGGACGTGAAAAGCACACTATATATCCATTTTACACACTGTCCCAGTCCGCCACCAAGCTGCAATACCCCGTCAGATGCGGATATCAGCGGATAACGGCGGATATACAGCGCATAGATTGAGTATGTATTGCGTATGTGAGGCGGATGTCATCCGCAACCAAAATTTTGTGCAGCTCAAAAATTCTGGCAACGGAAAAACATGCCTCTGCGGATAATTGTGGACGTGTGCGGATGTCGGCAGACTCATACAAGCATGTTTCACGGATATTGCGGATGTTTAGCGAATATAAAGCAAGTCTGTGTGCAATTAAATAAGTCATAAAAACTTAGGACACTGTTAAATTTGGATGAAGTCCAACAAAGTGGGACACAGCACTGGCCTGAGTATTTCTTTGACAGTTTTTAAAATGTTCTGTTTTAAATATTTTTCTGCGTACAGTCAGATGTGTATAAAAATGTGACAGCGTCATTTTTCGAGTTCTTCTAAGAAGTTATCAGGCTTCTGTTGATAGCTGAGTGGTTGACATAGTAGAGAAGCTTGAATCTTCGACTGGACTGGGTTGCTTGACGTGTGGACGTTTCGCTTCAAATCACAGAAGCTTCCTGAGGCCTGTCTAAGGTGTACCCTGCCTCTCACCCAGTGACCACAAGGATAAGCTTTCCCCTCACTCCACCCCCATAACCCTGGAACAAGTGGGTTTAGAAAATGAATGAATGAATTATTCTCAAGTTTTAATTGCGATCCTTGATGTTATCAGTTCCCTATTTGCGTATTTTATCAATTGCTTGTGGTTCTTCTATGGAGGAGGTGAATTTGGATCATATCACAATACTTATTTACAGTATTAAAAAAGCAAAAGAAACCATGAAATTCAATAGATGTGCCACGATAGTATTATCATGATAAACGATGTATTGTTCTGCGGCTACTGCAAAAGATTTCCAGCTCTCGCTATGTTTGCAGGAGAAACCGTTGCGATCAGGTGCAGCTAAATTGAAAGGCAAACAATCCACCAGAGGACATGAAGCCAAGCTAACCTAAATTATGTAAGCCGTTACCACCAATGAAAACTAATATTTCAACCAGGAGCCCCGTTACTTTTCCTTGATCCCACCATCACATGCAAAATTCACACAGAAAAGCTTCAGCTCAGGTTCAAACCTATGACCATCTGAGGTACAGCACAAGAACCAGATCCAAACTCAAACCCCCTACAACCCCACAAACTCTGAGCATCGTTGCCGCCTCACTGTGGCTGCTTTGCTGTTTCATTCTTTTATATGTGTGTGTTTATATTCTAGCTGTATTCTGGTTTTGGGGGATCACACTCAGTGTGGTAATGAGCCAATTTCCCCACAGGGCTCAATACAGTTTGAGCTTCCTTTCTTTAACATTTCCAAACATACACACACTCTCACACTGGGAACTCATCACGCTGTCACTGCGGCCATGTTGAGCACGAGTGTGTTGGATGGTGTTCTCTTTTCTACAGCTGTGTGTGGTTTTAAGATGATCCCACAGAGGAATTCTGCCCAGAGGCTTCTAAACAACCACAGGCAGCGCATCCTCACTTACACCCCCCAAGTCAGTCCTTGTGCTGCTCTTCAAGCTCATACAGAAAAGCAGACAAAGTGTTTGTCTGATATTCAGGAGAGATTTTTTTACAGTTCCAAGTGTGTTGCTCATTAACGTTTTGTTTGACTCTCCTACAGGCTTTAAAAACTGAAAATTAACAGCCAGGAACATCATCTCGAACAGAACATGAATGACTGCTGCTGTTTAACATCATCTGTGCCTTATGTAGTGGTGTGTGTGTGCGTGTACGCGGGTCCACCTGCTGCTGAGGCCAGCTGTAACGGGGTGTCTGCTGAGCTCTCTTGCCCATTGCGGACTGCTGCTCCTTCCACATTGGCTCCTGCATCCAACAGGAGCTGGACAGACGTAAAGAACACTCTTAGTGACGGCATTTATCTGCTATATGTGCAACATTTGACTTGCTGCAATGACTGCAGTTCATGGCTTCACATCTGTTAACCACCTTTACTGTGCACATGCAGCATGTCGTTTTCAGTTTGAAAAACAGCATGCTGAGACATGCCAAAGAAGAAATTACAAACTAACTGTACTTGGTATTTGTGTATTACTTTCCAACCTGCACTACGGAGATGTGTCCGTGCAGAATGGCGAAGGTGAGGGCTGCCCAGTGTCGACTGTCGGGGTGCACAGAGGGGTGCTTTGGGGAGCATGGTGGAACCTGGTGTAACAGCACAAATTAGTGTGATGCACAAGTACGAGAGGCTTGAGAAAACACCAGACGAAGAGCAGTTTTGTCCAGTCAGTGCCAGTTTACATGATGTGATGTTGGATCTCTGCTGTCCTGATTTACAAGCATACATAATGTATGATGATACCCAGCTTTATCTATCCATGAAGCCAGAGGACACACACCAATTAGCTAAACTGCAGGATTGTCTTACAGACATAAAGACATGGATGACCTCTAATTTCCTGCTTTTAAACTCAGATAAAACTGAAGTTATTGTACTTGGCCCCACAAATCTTAGAAACATGGTGTCTAACCAGATCCTTACTCTGGATGGCATTACCCTGACCTCTAGTAATACTGTGAGAAATCTTGGAGTCATTTTTGATCAGGATATGTCATTCAAAGCGCATATTAAACAAATATGTAGGACTGCTTTTTTGCATTTACGCAATATCTCTAAAATCAGAAAGGTCTTGTCTCAGAGTGATGCTGAAAAACTAATTCATGCATTTATTTCCTCTAGGCTGGACTATTGTAATTCATTATTATCAGGTTGTCCTAAAAGTTCCCTAAAAAGCCTTCAGTTAATTCAAAATGCTGCAGCTAGAGTGCTGACGGGGACTAGAAGGAGAGAGCATATCTCACCCATATTGGCCTCTCTTCATTGGCTTCCTGTTAATTCTAGAATAGAATTTAAAATTCTTCTTCTTACTTATAAGGTTTTGAATAATCAGGTCCCATCTTATCTTAGGGACCTCGTAGTACCATATCACCCCAATAGAGCGCTTCGCTCTCAGACTGCAGGCTTACTTGTAGTTCCTAGGGTTTATAAGAGTAGAATGGGAGGCAGAGCCTTCAGCTTTCAGGCTCCTCTCCTGTGGAACCAGCTCCCAATTCAGATCAGGGAGACAGACACCCTCTCTACTTTTAAGATTAGGCTTAAAACTTTCCTTTTTGCTAAAGCTTATAGTTAGGGCTGGATCAGGTGACCCTGAACCATCCCTTAGTTATGCTGCTATAGACGTAGACTGCTGGGGGGTTCCCATGATGCACTGTTTCTTTCTCTTTTTGCTCTGTATGCACCACTCTGCATTTAATCATTAGTGATCGATCTCTGCTCCCCTCCACAGCATATCTTTTTCCTGGTTCTCTCCCTCAGCCCCAACCAGTCCCAGCAGAAGACTGCCCCTCCCTGAGCCTGGTTCTGCTGGAGGTTTCTTCCTGTTAAAAGGGAGTTTTTCCTTCCCACTGTAGCCAAGTGCTTGCTCACAGGGGGTCGTTTTGACCGTTGGGGTTTTACATCATTATTGTATGGCCTTGCCTTACAATATAAAGCGCCTTGGGGCAACTGTTTGTTGTGATTTGGCGCTATATAAAAAAAAAATTGATTGATTGATTGATAATGTGCAGGATTCTGATCAATCTGTGCATCTGGTGGAAATTTAGAAGCAGCATTTACCGCCACATCCAAGTTGGCCCCGGCATCGATCAACATCTGGACTAGAGCCTCATCCCCAGCTGCACAGGCGTACATCAGAGGGGTCATCCCCTGAGTCATAAACAGAGAGTCAAAATGATGCATAAGGAATGAAACGTGCTCACACATCTTACCAGGTATTTAGAATCTTCATTATTTTTGAGTTTGAGGCAGACTGCATGACTAACACTTTTGCACAGTACTGCACATTGGTGCAATATTTATCTCAACACATACTGCATACTGGTGCTGCACGTCCAACATCAGTGACATCGTGATCTCTGCATGCACAATAATTATATCATGGGAGGTGCAGTGTCAAGTAAAGCAAATTAAAGTCAAACACTCTTCACAACATTGTTGCTTGTTTTAAAAAACTACTCAGCACAATTCTCATCTTTCATTACTAACCTACAAGAGAAGTCTGTGTGATCGAACATAAATTACTCTGATTTCAGGGATCGTAGACACAGCCTTTTTTGCAAGTGAGTGACATGCACCTGTAAGCTGTTGCAAACTATGGTCTGGGATAAGACACTTTATCTGCATTGTCTCAGTCCGTACAGCTGTAAATGTGGGTCAGGTGAGGAAGTAACCCGCATCAGACCGGCATCCCGCTCAGGGGAAGTCATAGACTCTCATCGGCTTCATGCCATGAAATTCAAGGATAAGCACCGGTGGCAGTGGGCGAAAAAAGGATTTATTTCTTCTATTAGCAAAATGCTCTGAGATGACATATGTGCAGCAGTGTATGTTTTGAACTTCTATGGTGAAAGGTCAGAACAGAAGCTGTATAGTGTTTCTTTGTGTTGTATTTGACTGTGAAAGACGTTTTATGAAGTGGCGGCCCAAAACTGCTCGGAAATATTTAAGTACAGAACGAATGACGTAGACCAAAATCAAGTATAAGTATACCCTGCAGAGGAAAAGTAGTTTTTCAGCTTTTTATCATTATTTCTTGTTTTCTATGCAGATGCAGTATAACTGTAACCATGTCAGAATGACTCATTATTTCTAAATAGTGATCTGGTGAAAATTCCTGAATTTTTACATATTGCAACATATAACAGATGCAGACAGATGACGTCAGTACCTGGTCGTCCATGCTGTTGACCCCGTCTGTCCCCAACAGGTCGATGGCATGGCTAATGAGGTCTGTGCGTCCACAGTTAAGCATACGGAAACCCAAATCTAGATGGAACTTGTCTGTGGCAGCCTTAGAGTCCAGACGCTTGAATGAGCTAAAGCAGCACTCAGGCCTGATGGAGGGAATAAAGATGTTAAGGTCAATCTATGAGCGCCAGTCCTTCACTGAACTTATCTGAACATATGTGCTCCTTTTACTTTAGCTGTCGTGGTTCACAGTCCAGTCCTGGAAGGAGGAGCCTGGCGGTCTGTCTGACGTCATCACTGTCCACCAGCAGACTCTTACGATGCTCAGCATGAACTATGGCCACTCTCATCCACTCCATCAACGGCGGCATTAACAGGAACGGCCTGCAAAGAAAAAAAAAAAACAATCATTCCACTTCTGTTTATTTTCACATTTGGAGCAATAACCATTAATACTGTTTACATGATTAAATCAACGTTTGTGAGTAATCTACCAGGCTGTGATATTAAACATCAGGTTTCTTGTTCCACAGAATGTGAAAGAACGTGTAGTTCCAGCAACAGCACGCTGCAGTGGAGCCTGAATAATCAGCCTATTTTTAAACAAAACCGTCTTTGAGCTGAACAAAGTTACTGCAGAACGCTGACAGTGTTAAAGTTTCGAAAAGCTTAAACACGAAAAACAAAGAACAACTGACTGGAACTAATGAGGTAAGAAACAGACTAAAAATAGAAATGACAGGACAAGAATGAGCTGAAGCTGAGGGATCATGGTGATGAGCGGTCTCAGGAGGGACGGCTATGATAACGATTCAGGTACCTCCACTCAAAACCAGTTTAGAAAGCGCTGGTGAATCGCCCGTCTCCAGGTCAAACTAGTGTTAATTTGTGTCTCACCGTGTTGCACGTACATAGAACGTGGTCGTGAACAATGACACGTTACTGCGAGTTGTCTCGTTGCTGTGTGTTGCTAAGCTGCCATCCTCCTGCTGTGATGTTATTCTTAGCAGCAGTGTCACTTTACTCATAAAACACTTTGATGCAAATCATGGAAAGAAAAAAGTGAGCAGCAAATAATCGTATGTATGATACAGAACCCTGCAGTGCCATTCATTCTCCACACTGTCAGGACTTTTATTCTGAAACAGCTTCCTGTGGTTATGACCTCTTCATCAACCACGGTCACTCACATCTTCATCAGGACTGCATAAAATGTGTTTTCTACATTTGATCTGCAGGGTTCAGAATGCAAACACTACAACATTTGATAGCTTATTTTGTATGCTAGGTGTTTACCAGTTTATCCATAAAAACAAGCAAAAAAAAAAAAAAAACATTTAATATATTAATTATATATTATATAATTATAAAAATAGATTAATTAATATATATTTAATATTTAAATAACTAAAGAAACACATTAAAAAAGGAAAGTTGTACCAAGTGTATTTGTCTAATTTGTAGTGAAAACATCAATTACACACAAGACAAAAATCACCTGAGTAAAATTTCAGTGACATGACTTTTTTTTTTTTTTTTAGGTAATATGTCTTAAAATATCTATTTTAAAAACATTTTCTCAGCTAATTTCAAGCAATCCTATTGCCATTATTTATTCATTTATTGTTTTTAACTTGTAACACGTAAAAAAAAGCCAAAGGAACAAGTAAAATTTAAATTTACTTTAGATTTATTAAAATAAAACTCACTGTGAGCTTTATTTTACTAGTATTCAGAAGTGTTACATCTTTTACAAATAACAGCAGCTTAAAATCTTATGGTGACTTGAAACATTTGTCTGAAATATGACTCAAAACAAGAGGTTTACAAAATTTGCACTTAAGGTTTTTAAGAACTATTTTCCCAAAAACAAATAATTATATCTTAGCAAAATTGGGACTTAAGTGAAATTTTTAAGATATTTCAACTAGAAATATACAACCCCAATTCCAATGAAGTTGGGATGTTGTGTAAAATGTAAATAAAAACAGAATGCAATGATTTGTAAATCCTCTTCAACCTATATTCAATTGAATACACCACAAAGACAAGATATTTAATGTTCAAACTGATAAACTTTATTGTTTTTGTGCAAATATTTGCTCATTTTGAAATGGATGCCTGCAACATGTTTCAAAAAAGCTGGGACAGTGGTATGTTTACCACTGAGTTACATCACCTTTCCTTCTAACAACACTCAATAAGTGTTTGGGAACTGAGGACACTAATTGTTGAAGCTTTGTAGGTGGAATTCTTTCCCATTCTTGCTTGATGTACGAGTTCAGTTGTTCAACAGTCTGGGGTCTCCATTGTCGTATTTTGTGCTTCATAATGCTCCACACATTTTCAATGGGCGACAGGTCTGGACTGCAGGCAGGCCAGTCTAGTACCCGCACTCTTTTACTGCAAAGCCACGCTGTTGTAACACATGCAGAATGTGGCTTGGCATTGTCTTGCTGAAATAAGCAGGGACGTCCCTGAAAAAGACGTTGCTTGGATGGCAGCATGTATTGCTCCAAAACCTGGATGTACCTTTCAGCATTGCTGGTGCCATCACAGATGTGTAAGTTGCCCATGCCATGAGCACTAAGACACCCCGATACCATCACAGATGCTAGCTTTGGAACTTTACGCAGGTAACAATCTGGATGGTCTTTTTCCTCTTTTGTCTGGAGGACACGACGTCCATGATTTCCAAAAACAATTTGAAATGTGGACTCATCAGACCACAGCACACTTTTCCACTTTGCGTCTGTCCATTTCAAATGAGCTCAGGCCCAGAGAAGGCGGCGGCATTTCTGGATGTTGTTGATGTATGACTGTCACTTTGCATGGTAGAGTTTTAACTTGCACTTGTTGATGTAGCGACAAACTGCGTTAACTGACAATGGTTTTCTGAAGTGTTCCTGAGCCGCGCAGTAAGATCCTTTACATAATGATGTTGGTTTTTAATGCAGTGCTGCCTGAGGGATCAAAGGTCACGGGCATTCAATGTTGGTTTTTGGCCTTGCCGCTTACGTGTACAAACTTCTCCAGATTCTCTGAATCTTCTGATTATATTATGGACTGTAGATGATGGAATCCCTAAATTCTTTTTCAATTGAATGTGGAGAAACATTCTTAAACTGTTGGACTATTTTTTCATGCAGCTGTTCACAACATGATGATCCTCGCCCCTTTTTTGCTTGTGAACGGCTGAGCCTTTTGGGGATGCCCCTTTTATATCCAATCATGACACTCACCTGTTCCAATTAACCTGTTCACCTGTGGAATGTTCCAAACAGGTGTTCTTTGAGCATTCATCAACTTTCCCAGTCTTTTGTTGCCCCGTCCCAACATTTTTGAAATGTGTTGCAGGCATCCATTTCAAAATGAGCAAATATTTGGCCCAAAATTAAAAAGTCTATCAGTTTGAACATTAAATATCTTTTCTTTGTGGTGTAGTCAATTGAATATACTTGTAGGTTGAAGAGGATTTGCAAATCATTGTGTTCTGTTTTTATTTACATTTGACACAACGTCCCAACTTCACTGAAATTGGGGTTGTACTTGTAAGACTTTGTGGGGGTGTTGTGGTTGGTGCGATACAGAAAGCACATTTTTATATTTTATTAATAACACGTCATTAAATGCACTACAAAGGAAAAAAAAATATAATAACTGCAGTTCAGTGCTTTTAGCACCATGAAATGAATTGAAGGACCAAATTCTTTCTTTTGTTTTCGGACCTGACTGACAACCTGCCGTTCCTGTTATTTTATTTTCTTGCTATTTTGGTACAATTTGCGTCAGTGCTTTGTCAGTCTGTGAACAGGCAAGCAATACAGTTAACAGGCAGATAAGAGGCTGATGGGAGGAGGAGGTGGAGAAAAGACAGCTTCCATCACACTGCAGGTACTGTTCCTGCCCCATGGGACAGTTTGGGTTTTTTAGGTACTTTTGCCTACGTGATAAGAGTATGTTTACAGCAGACAAAGAGAAACAAAGACGGAGCTGGGTGCATGTTAAAAGATAATACTACGACTGTAGCGTAATAAGAATGCCGTTTGTGACAGCAGGTGGAGCAGCGGGTTTGGGAATAGACGCATCTATCTGAGCTCCACTTAACATGTTGGTGAATGAGTGCATTTGTTCATGAATACAAGACATCCACTCTTCACGTCTTTGATTCCTGCCGTGCACGCAGCACTGGTACTAATGGAGAACTAAATGAGCTTCAACTGCCTCTTAACGGCCACTGAGCCAAACACAGAGGGTTCCTTTGTGTGTTTTATAGCTTTTGTCAGAAAATCCTGAAAATATGAGCCACAGTAACGTTTGGGTGACGTAAATCCATCTACTGATGAAATGGTTGGTTGATCAACAGAAAATACCAAAAAAATGTTTTTGTTTTTAACTCCTCCAATATGATAATTAACCCTTTTCACTGCAATCATTCGCTTTTTTGAATAGTCGCATTAAGTGTGTCGCGGTCAGCCACAGAAGGCTCCCACCTGCACAAGTATCTGCTGTGCAGAATCTGGTTTAAAATAACGCCAAGATGGCAGAGGTTTGACGTATGAGCTTGATTTCAATTTGGTGTGTTTGGACATGGAGACGACGTTAATCTTTGTTCAGAGTCTATGCCTAAAAAGGGATTAAATAAATCAATGTATCCATCAATTTGGCACCTCTCACCCAATTCACCTCCCTCCCCACCTGTATCTGGACCCAAGTCTGACCCCTCAGACTGAAACACAAACTCCATCTCAGAGAATCAGTGCAACATCAAAGTCACAGCGTCTGTTAACTCTGAAACAAGATCTCATGGCTGGCTCGCTCACTGACCCGACACACTGCACACCGAAAACAGCAGACACACACACACACAAGCCCACATGTATGCATGTAAACTTTAACACTGATTCATGGCACCTCACCGCCACCTGGCTGGACGTGAAATCACAATCTGTCCAAATCATGTTGAGGTGAGGGTGACATCTCCTTGGGATACGTGCAGCATTTCATGCATTTTAAAATCAGTGTCATGAAGTTCACTTTGGACTGAACTTCAATCAAGTCTTCAAGTAAACTTCACGATGGAGAAGAAAGTTCAACTGCTGACCTAGAGTCAGATTAGAGCATTTGCAACCTCATAAAGGGCTCAAAAAAGGGGATATCTGGATATCTGATGTATCTGTGGTTAGGTGTAACCTCCATCAACTCCTTCATATCTCTGTAACAGATCTGTCCATTAGTGCTGCCTTCCATCAGCTGACAGGAGCACAGTGGTTCTGTGCAGCACAACAGAGTTGTTAACATCTATCAGCACTTTTTCAGTCTGTATTTTTCTACCCCGATCAGGGTGAACGGTTGGATTAAAAGCAATATACACACAGGCAGTGGTGTTCTCCTTCCCATTCAACAGCCCAGATTAGCACCAGCTTTAAAGGATCCAATCAGGTAGGACGCCTCACTAGCAATAAGGCTCTCACCAGGATCACCACAATGCCACACAATTCTGATGGTCTGGATTCCCAGTGATTTAATAAAGGTCTGAATGGAGGATCAGCCAGAGATGGAGACACCATGTAAAGGAAAGACATCTGTATCGTATTATAATCACTACCAGGATTGGACCAGAGTCTGCATTCACAGATACTACAGTACACACATGCAACGGCTGCACTAGATTTTTAGAAGCAAAAGGGCAGACTGTTGTACTTCTACAATATAGTATAACAGCGTGCACAACACAGCCAGCATTAAAAACATCTGAAGACGTGGGTGAAATGGAGGTCTGGAGAGAAAGATGGATGTATGTCTGCTATTCTCTCTGATGCGTATGACCTTTGCTCTCTGACAGTGTCTGTTATTAAATGGAAGACATCTGGCCTCATGTCCAAATGTATGAATGTGTGTTTCTCACATAAATGCTGATTTGACTGATTTTACTGCTTTAAAAACTTCACATAACTGTATTCAACCTTTGGGAGATAAAAAAGTAAGCAGTTACTCCGGGAAGTCACAATGTCACGATTGTAACATTCATTCATTCGTTTTCAGAACCCGCTTATTCCTGTTAAGGATCACAGGGAGCTGGAGCCTATCCCAGCAGTCACTGGGTGAAAGAAGGGGTACCCTGGACAGGCTACCAGTCTATCGCAAGGCCGACATATAGACAGACAATCTCATTCACACTCTCACTCACAGCTACAGTCAATTAAAGGTGGCCAATTTACCTAATCTGTATGTCTTTGGGAGTGGGAGGAAGTTGAAGCAACTGGAGGGAACCCACACAAACACTAAAACACAAAGGACCAGGTCGGACTCAAACCTGGGGCCTTCTTGCTGTGAGGCAACAGTGCTAACCTCTAAATCACCTGTGCAACTTAAATTTGTCCAATCATTACAAATTAATGCAAATGTGACAAATCAGCAGAGTGGTGCAAGCTCTTAGTGGGCTTGCCTCCCAAACAGAAGGTTGCCAGTTCAAGGCCACCCATGCCTCATTCTCCATGTATATCTGGAGTTGCATCAGGAAGGCCATCCGGTGCAAACAAGGACAAACACAAGACAAATCACTAAAACAGAAACTGCTGCATCCAAATCTGCTACAAGTTTTACATGAATCACAGTGGGTTAGATTAAAATATGCAGGGTTATTGTAATATAAATCAAAGTGATGGAGATGTGCCTGACTGTCTGTGTAACAAACTGTGTGTGAAAGAGATAATGGAAATAAAAACAAAAAGTTCCCTTTGATTTTCAATGCATTCCAACTTAAAAAAAACCTCTGCAACCGCTTTTTAAATTTTCATTTCGAACATCAATTTCAAAAAACAAAAACCTAATAACGTGCACTGCTACCCTTTAGAAAAGCTGCTGTGAAATCAGGCATTTAAATCTGCAAAAATTAGACACTTAGCATGTGATAAATCCTCTTAAATCACCAGCCAGGATAATCAACACGCCAGAGGTAGAATTATTCTGACAGACCTGGAAGTTCCTGTTTACCTGCTATTTAGCTGCAGAGAGTAAACACTTAAACCACAGGATGACACCAGGATCAGATCTGTTCATTTCTGAGGGAGGATGTTTGTTTATTTCCAATGGATAATGCACCAAATGTTGTCTTCTAAGTCAGGGTGCAGTTGGAAAAACCAAACCGAGGATAATTTAAAACATAAGAAACCAAGTTTCTATGTGTTGCTTCACTGCCTATAATAGAATTTAAAGATTAACTCCGCTCTGCAGGACTCCCACCTCTCCTTGCTCAGCGCCATGCGCGGGGGGTCTAAATTAGGATTCTCCATGGACTCCATTTGTGGGCACCGGAGGAAGTAGTAAAGGGTGTGGAGGGCGTCTGGTGACCAGGACACCGGCTGTTGAGGACGGGCGTGGCGGGCTGGACTGTGCCCCGGGCGCACGGAGCTCAGACGCTGCATATGGTGCATTGCACGGGACACCAGGTCACCTAGAACAAATAAAGTAGAAGAACATTTGAGTGAAACAGATTCGGAGATATTTGTGGTAATTACAGCAGATCAGTAGGGGTACTGGGGGCCAACACAAACATCAACTGATGCAGTATAATTAAAAAAAAACCTAAATAAAGAGGTCTCAGTGCTGGGCATAAACAGCGCGTGTTCCCATTCCAAATGGATTTTCCCTTTTCTTGACCTTATGCATTCAGCCTTCACCCGGCAGGTCTCCAGCAGCACACACCATTAGCAGCATCATTGTTAGAAAGAACAGCCACACAGCCAGTTTAAACATCAAGTCCTCTTTAATCAACCGAAAGAGTTCATGTGATGACAGACAGCAGATCACAGCGTCTAATGAACCGTTCATCTGTTTTGTTCCTGACGCTGTTCAATGGCTGCTGTAAGCCTGGAAAGCAAGATGTCAATCAAAAAAAAAATTGCAGCAAGGTTCTGTGCAACTGATTGCTAAAAAAAAGTAGAAAAACTCTCTAGACTGGCAGCTGTGAGGAAACGCTGCTGCGCCGAGATAAAAGCACAAGATATTTGCAGCTTATCAGCAGACTGTCCTCCCACGTTTTAAGCCAAGCACACAAGCGTGTGGTCATTTTAATGTATGTTTTCCTGTGCGTACAGCACACTGTAACATAAGAACGATATCGCACCGACAAAGCAAAACATCACACATCATGGAGATGGGATGTGGAGGAGGGGCCGAGGGAGGGAAGCCAGGTCAGGACCATGTTACGCTCATTGCATGAAATTACTCATGGGCTAATTTCTCAACAGAGTACCGTGAGATAGAGGACAAAAACTGGCCTTCAGTCATGTGTGTGCATGTTTGTGTGAGTATTACAGATTTTAGGTACTTGAGGTATATAGGGGTACCCCACTGAATGGTGAACTAACACCAGCGATTAACTCCAGGAGGTCTTGTTGGGAAAGTGTAGGTACACGGACCCACAACAGGGGGCGCAAATGAACGGACAATGGAGTAGGTCAAATAACAACACTTTACTGTTGTGAATGTGCACAACAAATACAACAGATTACAACAATAGACAAGAGTCAATTCACAAAGGTGTCGTGTGGGCAGGCTCGAAGATAGGAGACGTCTGTCCAAAGCAGAACCGGAACCACACGATTTCCTCCGCCACCAGACCCCGGGAATACTGGAGCCGCCAAGTCCCGAACTCCCAGGTGGCCACTGCCTCCGCGTGTCGGACCTGGTACTGCTGGCGAGGAACAAAAAGCAATTAAATGAGGGCGCGTTTGCACCCAAGAATCCGTACGGCAGGAAAGCTACCTCCACCTCTCGTTGGAAAAGTAGTCCACAATACAACGCACAAAGTCACAAAAGAATACTGTCAAACAGTCAGCTGAGGTACGTTACCTTCCAGGTAGAATGATATCTCGGCAAAGAGGTGGAGATGACGTCTTGCTGATATACCGATGCTGATCCGATGAGTGGTGACAGCTGTCATAGGTGATGAGTGTCAGCTGTCACCCCGGCTGCTCCTGTGAGGCGGCAGCGCCCTCTGGTGCCTGGAGCCCGCACTCCAGGCAGGGTGCCCTCTGGTGGTGGTGGGCCAGCAGTACCTCCTCTTCAGCGGCCCACACAACAGGACCCCCCCCCCTCAACGGGCGACTCCTGGCGCCCGACCAGGCTTGTCCGGGTGGCGGCGGTAGAAATCGGCCAGGAGGACCGGGTCCAGGATGAAGCTCCTCTTCACCCAGCAGCGTTCTTCAGGTCCGTACCCCTCCCAGTCCACCAAATACTGGAAGCCCCGGCCCATCCTACGGACATCTAAGAGCCGGCGCACAGTCCAAGCCGGCTCGCCATTGATGATCCGGGCAGGAGGTGGTGCCGGACCCGGAGTACAGAGGGGTGAGGTGTGATGGGGCTTGATCCGGGACACGTGGAAAACGGGATGGATCCGCAGTGAGGCCGGAAGCTGAAGCCTCACTGCGGCTGGACTGAGTACCTTGATGATCTTGAACGGACCGATATACCGGTCCTGCAGTTTAGGGGAGTCCACTTGAGTTCTTAGTAGACAACCACACTGCCTGCCCTGGCCGGTACGTAGGGGCCGGGGTCCGCCGACGGTCTGCATGGGCCTTCGTCCTCATCCGGGCCCTCAGCAAGGCAGAACGGGCGGCACGCCACACCCGACGGCACTTCCGTAGGTGGGCCTGGACCGAGGGCACACCGACCTCTCCCTCAACCACCGGAAACAAAGGAGGTTGGTACCCCAGACACACCTCGAAAGGGGAGAGGCCGGTGGCTGACGACACCTGGCTGTTATGGGCATACTCGATCCAGGCCAGATGGGTACTCCAGGCCGCCGGGTGCGCGGCTGTTACGCAACGCAGGGCCTGCTCCACCTCCTGATTGGCCCGTTCTGCTTGCCCGTTGGTCTGGGGATGATACCCGGATGAGAGACTCACCGTGGCCCCCAGTTCCCGGCAGAAGCTCCTCCAGACTTGCGAGGAGAACTGGGGACCGCGATCGGAGACGATGTCTGTTGGGATCCCATGCAGCCGGACGACGTGGTGGACCAGGAGGTCCGCTGTCTCCTGGGCCGTCGGGAGCTTCGGGAGGGCCACGAAGTGGGCCGCCTGGAGAATCGGTCCACTATCGTGAGGATGGTGGTGTTGCCCTGGGACGGCGGGAGGCCCGTGACAAAATCCAGGCCGATGTGGGACCAGGGGCGATGGGGCATGGGCAGCGGCTGGAGCAGTCCCGAAGCCCTGCGATGGTCAGCCTTGCCCCTGGCGCAGGTGGTGCAGGCCTGGATATAGTCCCGGACGTCGGCCTCTAGGGACGCCCACCAGAAGCGCTGCCGGACAACTTCCACGGTTCTTCGCACCCCTGGATGACAGGAGAGCTTAGAGCCATGACAGAAGTCCAGGACTGCAGCCCTAGCTTCTGGTGGGACGTAGAGTCTGTTCTTCGGCCCAGTTCCGGGGTCCGGGCTTCGTGTCAGGGCCTCCCGGACGGTTCTCTCTACGTCCCAGGTAAGGGTGGCCATGATAGTGGACTCCGGGATGATGGGTTCCGGTGGATCCGACAACTACGCTTTGACTTCATCTTCATGTACCCGGGACAATGCATCCGATCTCTGGTTTTTGGTCCCGGGACGGTAGGTGATCCGGAAGTCAAAACGGCCGAAGAACAGTGACCAGCGGGCTTGCCTGGGGTTCAGCCGCTTGGCGGTCCTGATATACTCCAGGTTCCGGTGGTCAGTGAAAACCGTGAATGGCACGGACGTTCCCTCCAACAGATGTCTCCACTCTTCAAGAGCCTCTTTCACCGCAAGGAGTTCTCGATTGCCGACGTCATAGTTCCGTTCGGCCGGGGTCAACCTGCGGGAAAAATAGGCACACGGGTGAAGGACCTTATTGGTCTTCCCGCTCTGGGAAAGCACAGCTCCTATCCCTGAGTCCGAGGCGTCCACTTCAACCACTAACTGGCGACTAGGATCGGGCTGCACCAGAACGGGTGCAGACGAGAAGCGCCGTTTCAACTCCTTGAACGCGGCATCGCAACGATCCGACCAGGTGAAGGGGACTTTTGGTGAGGTCAGGGCTGTCAGGGGGCTAACTACCTGACTGTAGCCCTTAATGAACCTCCTGTAAAAATTAGCAAAGCCGAGGAACTGTTGCAGCTTCCTACGGCTGGTGGGTTGGGGCCAGTCTCTCACCGCCGCGACCTTGGCCGGATCAGGAGCGACGGAGTTAGGGGAGATGATAAACCCCAGGAAGGACAAAGAAGTGCGGTGAAACTCGCACTTCTCGCCCTTCACAAACAGCCGGTTCTCTAATAACTGCTGCAGGACCTGACGTACATGCCGGACATGGGTCTCAGGATCCGGAGAAAAGATGAGTATATCGTCTAGATATACGAAGACGAATCGGTGCAGGAAATCCCGCAAGACATCATTAACCAACGCTTGGAACGTCGCGGGGGCGTTTGTAAGACCGAACGGCATGACTAGGTACTCAAAATGACCTAACGGGGTGTTAAATGCCGTCTTCCACTCGTCTCCCTTCCGGATCCGAACCAGGTGATACGCATTCCTAAGATCGAGCTTGGTGAACATTTGGGCTCCATGCAGGGGCGTGAACACTGAATCCAACAAGGGCAATGGGTATCGGTTACGAACCGTGATTTCGTTCAGCCCCCTGTAATCAATGCATGGACGTAGTCCGCCATCCTTTTTTCCCACAAAAAAGAAACCTGCACCCATCGGGGAAGTGGAATTCCGGATCAACCCGGCAGCTAAAGAGTCCCGGATGTAGGTCTCCATTGATTCGCGCTCAGGTCATGAGAGGTTGTACAGCCTGCTGGACGGGAACTCAACGCCTGGAACCAAATCAATGGCACAATCGTACGGACGGTGGGGGGGAAGGGTGAGCGCCAGGTCCTTACTGAACACATCCACAAGGTCATAGTACTCCACCGGCACCGTCCCTAGATTGGGCGGGACTCTGACCTCCTCCTTAGCCTGGGAACCGGGAGGAACTGAGGAACCTAAACATACCCGATGGCAGGTCTCGCTCCACTGAACCAGTACCCCGGACGGCCAATCGATCCGGGGATTGTGTTTTAACATCCAGGGGAACCCTAAAATCACACGGGAGGTAGCAGGAGTCACAAAAAACTCGATCTCCTCTCGGTGATTTCCTGACACCACCAGAGTTACTGGTGGTGTCTTATGTGTGATTGGAGGGAGTAGGGAGCCATCTAGTGCCCGCACCTGCACAGGCGAGGTAAGCGCCACCAGAGGGAGCCCTATCTCCCTGGCCCATCTGCTGTCTAACAGATTCCCTTCAGAGCCCGTGTCCACCAGTGCTGGGGCCTTCAGAGTTAAATCCTCATAAAGGATTGTAACTGGGAGTCGTGTGGCAATGTGGGTATGTCCCACGTGAATGTCTCGGCCCACCCCTAGCCCAGTTTCTAGGGGCGGGCGTTGGTGTTTAACCGCTCGGGGCAGTCTCTTACCTGATGCTCTATCGAGCCACAAACCAAAACACGCTCCGCGGGCCAGCCTCCTCTGTCTATCTGGTGCCCTAAATGTGGCCCTGCTCGTGTCCATAGCTTCGTCAGCAGGGGGAGCTGTAACCACACGGAGCGTAGGGGCCGTGGGGCGTGGGGAGGGCGGAACGCGGTCGGAACCGGAAGGGAGAGGGACGGCGCGTGCCCGGCCACGCCCTTCGTCTCGTTCCCGACGGCGTTCTTCTAACCGATTGTCTAATCGTATAACGAGATCAATAAGCCCACCTAAATCCCGCGGTTCGTCCTTAGCCACCAGGTGCTCCTTTAGGACCAACGACAGTCCGTTTACAAAGGCGGCGCGGAGGGCAGTGCTATTCCAGCCGGACCTCGCAGCCGCGATGCGGAAGTCGACTGCATAGGCAGCTGCGCTCCGGCGCCCCTGTCTCATTGACAGCAGCACGGCTGAAGCGGTCTCTCTTCTATTTGGGTGATCGAACACTGTTCTGAACTCCCTCACAAACCCATCATATGTCTGAAGGAGCCGTGAATTCTGCTCCCAGAGCGCTGTAGCCCAAGCGCGTGCCTCACCGCGAAGCAGGTTTATTACATAAGCTATCTTGCTGGCATCAGTCGCGTACATGACAGGACGTTGTGCGAAGATGAGCGAACACTGCATAAGGAAGTCCGCGCATGTCTCCACACAACCTCCGTACGGCTCTGGAGGGCTTATGTATGCTTCCGGGGAAGGTGGGAGGGGTCGTTGAACGACCTGTGGAACGTCACTGTTACGCACAGGGTCGACAGGAGGGAGAGCCGCAGCAGCGCCCTGAGGGCGCGCTTCCACCTCCGCGGCGAGAGCCTCCACCCTGCGGTTAAGGAGGACGTTCTGCTCGGTCATTAAATCCAACCGAGCCGTGAAAGCGGTGAGGATCCGCTGCAACTCACCGATCATTCCTCCTGCGGACGCCTGTGCGCCCTGTTCTTCCATTGGCCGTTCAACAGCCGGTTGACGCCCCTCGGAATCCATGACGGTGGCGGAGATATCCTGTTGGGAAAGTGTAGGTACACGGACCCACAACAGGGGGCGCAAATGAACGGACAATGGAGTAGGTCAAATAACAACACTTTACTGTTGTGAATGTGCACAACAAATACAACAGATTACAACAATAGACAAGAGTCAATTCACAAAGGTGTCGTGTGGGCAGGCTCGAAGATAGGAGACGTCTGTCCAAAGCAGAACCGGAACCACACGATTTCCTCCGCCACCAGACCCCGGGAATACTGGAGCCGCCAAGTCCCGAACTCCCAGGTGGCCACTGCCTCCGCGTGTCGGACCTGGTACTGCTGGCGAGGAACAAAAAGCAATTAAATGAGGGCGCGTTTGCACCCAAGAATCCGTACGGCAGGAAAGCTACCTCCACCTCTCGTTGGAAAAGTAGTCCACAATACAACGCACAAAGTCAATCAATCAATCAATCAATTTTTTTATATAGCGCCAAATCACAACAAACAGTTGCCCCAAGGCGCTTTATATTGTAAGGCAAGGCCATACAATAATTATGTAAAACCCCAACGGTCAAAACGACCCCCTGTGAGCAAGCACTTGGCTACAGTGGGAAGGAAAAACTCCCTTTTAACAGGAAGAAACCTCCAGCAGAACCAGGCTCAGGGAGGGGCAGTCTTCTGCTGGGACTGGTTGGGGCTGAGGGAGAGAACCAGGAAAAAGACATGCTGTGGAGGGGAGCAGAGATCGATCACTAATGATTAAATGCAGAGTGGTGCATACAGAGCAAAAAAGAGAAAGAAACAGTGCATCATGGGAACCCCCCAGCAGTCTACGTCTATAGCAGCATAACTAAGGGATGGTTCAGGGTCACCTGATCCAGCCCTAACTATAAGCTTTAGCAAAAAGGAAAGTTTTAAGCCTAATCTTAAAAGTAGAGAGGGTGTCTGTCTCCCTGATCTGAATTGGGAGCTGGTTCCACAGGAGAGGAGCCTGAAAGCTGAAGGCTCTGCCTCCCATTCTACTCTTACAAACCCTAGGAACTACAAGTAAGCCTGCAGTCTGAGAGCGAAGCGCTCTATTGGGGTGATATGGTACTACGAGGTCCCTAAGATAAGATGGGACCTGATTATTCAAAACCTTATAAGTAAGAAGAAGAATTTTAAATTCTATTCTAGAATTAACAGGAAGCCAATGAAGAGAGGCCAATATGGGTGAGATATGCTCTCTCCTTCTAGTCCCTGTCAGTACTCTAGCTGCAGCATTTTGAATTAACTGAAGGCTTTTTAGGGAACTTTTAGGACAACCTGATAATAATGAATTACAATAGTCCAGCCTAGAGGAAATAAATGCATGAATTAGTTTTTCAGCATCACTCTGAGACAAGACCTTTCTGATTTTAGAGATATTGCGTAAATGCAAAAAAGCAGTCCTACATATTTGTTTAATATGCGCTTTGAATGACATATCCTGATCAAAAATGACTCCAAGATTTCTCACAGTATTACTAGAGGTCAGGGTAATGCCATCCAGAGTAAGGATCTGGTTAGACACCATGTTTCTAAGATTTGTGGGGCCAAGTACAATAACTTCAGTTTTATCTGAGTTTAAAAGCAGGAAATTAGAGGTCATCCATGTCTTTATGTCTGTAAGACAATCCTGCAGTTTAGCTAATTGGTGTGTGTCCTCTGGCTTCATGGATAGATAAAGCTGGGTATCATCTGCGTAACAATGAAAATTTAAGCAATACCGTCTAATAATACTGCCTAAGGGAAGCATGTATAAAGTGAATAAAATTGGTCCTAGCACAGAACCTTGTGGAACTCCATAATTAACTTTAGTCTGTGAAGAAGATTCCCCATTTACATGAACAAACTGTAATCTATTAGACAAATATGATTCAAACCACCGCAGCGCAGTGCCTTTAATACCTATGGCATGCTCTAATCTCTGTAATAAAATTTTATGGTCAACAGTATCAAAAGCAGCACTGAGGTCTAACAGAACAAGCACAGAGATGAGTCCACTGTCCGAGGCCATAAGAAGATCATTTGTAACCTTCACTAATGCTGTTTCTGTACTATGATGAATTCTAAAACCTGACTGAAACTCTTCAAATAGACCATTCCTCTGCAGATGATCAGTTAGCTGTTTTACAACTACCCTTTCAAGAATTTTTGAGAGAAAAGGAAGGTTGGAGATTGGCCTATAATTAGCTAAGATAGCTGGGTCAAGTGATGGCTTTTTAAGTAATGGTTTAATTACTGCCACCTTAAAAGCCTGTGGTACATAGCCAACTAACAAAGATAGATTGATCATATTTAAGATCGAAGCATTAAATAATGGTAGGGCTTCCTTGAGCAGCCTGGTAGGAATGGGGTCTAATAAACATGTTGATGGTTTGGATGAAGTAACTAATGAGAATAACTCAGACAGAACAATCGGAGAGAAAGAGTCTAACCAAATACCGGCATCACTGAAAGCAGCCAAAGATAACGATACGTCTTTGGGATGGTTATGAGTAATTTTTTCTCTAATAGTTAAAATTTTGTTAGCAAAGAAAGTCATGAAGTCATTACTAGTTAAAGTTAATGGAATACTCAGCTCAATAGAGCTCTGACTCTTTGTCAGCCTGGCTACAGTGCTGAAAAGAAACCTGGGGTTGTTCTTATTTTCTTCAATTAGTGATGAGTAGAAAGATGTCCTAGCTTTACGGAGGGCTTTTTTATAGAGCAACAGACTCTTTTTCCAGGCTAAGTGAAGATCTTCTAAATTAGTGAGACGCCATTTCCTCTCCAACTTACGGGTTATCTGCTTTAAGCTACGAGTTTGTGAGTTATACCACGGAGTCAGACACTTCTGATTTAAAGCTCTCTTTTTCAGAGGAGCTACAGCATCCAAAGTTGTCTTCAATGAGGATGTAAAACTATTGACGAGATACTCTATCTCCCTTACAGAGTTTAGGTAGCTACTCTGCACTGTGTTGGTATATGGCATTAGAGAACATAAAGAAGGAATCATATCCTTAAACCTAGTTACAGCGCTTTCTGAAAGACTTCTAATGTAATGAAACTTATTCCCCACTGCTGGGTAGTCCATCAGAGTAAATGTAAATGTTATTAAGAAATGATCAGACAGAAGGGAGTTTTCAGGGAATACTGTTAAGTCTTCTATTTCCATACCATAAGTCAGAACAAGATCTAAGATATGATTAAAGTGGTGGGTGGACTCATTTACTTTTTGAGCAAAGCCAATAGAGTCTAATAATAGATTAAATGCAGTGTTGAGGCTGTCATTCTCAGCATCTGTGTGGATGTTAAAATCGCCCACTATAATTATCTTATCTGAGCTAAGCACTAAGTCAGACAAAAGGTCTGAAAATTCACAGAGAAACTCACAGTAACGACCAGGTGGACGATAGATAATAACAAATAAAACTGGTTTTTGGGACTTCCAATTTGGATGGACAAGACTAAGAGACAAGCTTTCAAATGAATTAAAGCTCTGTCTGGGTTTTGGATTAATTAATAAGATGGAATGGAAGATTGCTGCTAATCCTCCACCCCGGCCCGTGCTACGAGCATTCTGACAGTTAGTGTGACTCGGGGGTGTTGACTCATTTAAACTAACATATTCATCCTGCTGTAACCAGGTTTCTGTTAGGCAGAATAAATCAATATGTTGATCAATTATTATATCATTTACCAACAGGGACTTAGAAGAGAGAGACCTAATGTTTAATAGACCACATTTAACTGTTTTAGTCTGTGGTGCAGTTGAAGGTGCTATATTATTTTTTCTTTTTGAATGTTTATGCTTAAATAGATTTTTGCTGGTTATTGGTAGTCTGGGAGCAGGCACCGTCTCTACGGGGATGGGGTAATGAGGGGATGGCAGGGGGAGAGAAGCTGCAGAGAGGTGTGTAAGACTACAACTCTGCTTCCTGGTCCCAACCCTGGATAGTCACGGTTTGGAGGATTTAAGAAAATTGGCCAGATTTCTAGAAATGAGAGCTGCTCCATCCAAAGTGGGATGGATGCCGTCTCTCCTAACAAGACCAGGTTTTCCCCAGAAGCTTTGCCAATTATCTATGAAGCCCACCTCATTTTTTGGACACCACTCAGACAGCCAGCAATTCAAGGAGAACATGCGGCTAAACATGTCACTCCCGGTCCGATTGGGGAGGGGTCCAGAGAAAACTACAGAGTCCGACATTGTTTTTGCAAAGTTACACACCGATTTAATGTTAATTTTAGTGACCTCCGATTGGCGTAACCGGGTGTCATTACTGCCGACGTGAATTACAATCTTACCAAATTTACGCTTAGCCTTAGCCAGCAGTTTCAAATTTCCTTCAATGTCGCCTGCTCTGGCCCCCGGAAGACAATTGACTATGGTTGCTGGTGTCGCTAACTTCACATTTCTCAAAACAGAGTCGCCAATAACCAGAGTTTGATCCTCGGCGGGTGTGTCGTCGAGTGGGGAAAAACGGTTAGAGATGTGAACGGGTTGGCGGTGTACACGGGGCTTCTGTTTAGGGCTACGCTTCCTCCTCACAGTCACCCAGTCGGCCTGCTTTCCCGGCTGCTCGGGATCTGCCAGGGGGGAACTAACGGCGGCTAAGCTACCTTGGTCCGCACCGACTACAGGGGCCTTGCTAGCTGTAGAATTTTCCACGGTGCGGAGCCGAGTCTCCAATTCGCCCAGCCTGGCCTCCAAAGCTACGAATAAGCTACACTTATTACAAGTATCATTACTGCTAAAGGAGGCCGAGGAATAACTAAACATTTCACACCCAGAGCAGAAAAGTGCGGGAGAGACAGGAGAAGCCGCCATGCTAAATCGGCTAAGAGCTAGTAGCTACGCTAAGCTAGCAGATTCCTAAAAACACGCAAAGTGAATAATGTGTAAATAATTTAGAGGTGATTCAGCAGAAGGAGTGCTTTAGTTAAGGCACGTAAAGATTACACTGGGAAACAAATCGTAATCTAGATAACTAGACCAATCTAACTGCGCAGATTAAACAGCTAACAGATACAGAAAAACACCGCTGTGCTCCGGAACAGGAAGTGATACAATACCGCAGTGAGAGCCAACCACCAGTAGAGGCAAGCAAGAGCAAGAGCAGTCACAAAAGAATACTGTCAAACAGTCAGCTGAGGTACGTTACCTTCCAGGTAGAACGATATCTCGGCAAAGAGGTGGAGATGACGTCTTGCTGATATACCGATGCTGATCCGATGAGTGGTGACAGCTGTCATAGGTGATGAGTGTCAGCTGTCACCCCGGCTGTTCCTGTGAGGCGGCAGCCCCCTCTGGTGCCTGGAGCCCGCACTCCAGGCAGGGTGCCCTCTGGTGGTGGTGGGCCAGCAGTACCTCCTCTTCAGCGGCCCACACAACAGGTCTTCCAGGAAATCGTGCCCAAGATGGAAAGCCCCTTGTTGTGTGGGCCGCCAGAAGAGGTACTGCTGGCCCACCACCAAAGGGCGCCCTGCCTGAAGTGCAGGCTTCAGGCACGAGAGGGCGCTGCCGCCACGGACACAGCCGGGAGTGACAGCTGTCAGGAATTAATTCCTGACAGCTGTCACACATTCTTCATCATCACACTCCATAAAGACCAGACGTCATCTCCACCTCGTTGCCGAGATATCGTACTTCATTGTAGGTAATATCCTCAGCCTTTTTGTGTTTATCTGTAATCTGTACATTGTGAGTGTTTGCAGGCGTACCGGTTCTTTGTTTTGTGGAAGCTGAGTGAGTGCAGGACGGCACTCTTTTTCTCTGAGGGATCACTGCAAACACATCAGCATATTGAGCGAGAGGTGGAGGTGGCCATTCCCACCGTTATTGTTACTGGGTGTACATACACCCACACTTGACTGTCTTTGTTATCGCCAGCAGTACCAGATCCGACAGTCGGGGACGGTGATCACCTGGGAATTCGGGACTTGGCGGCTCCAGTATTCTCTGGGTTCGGTGGCGGAGGAAATCGTGTGGTTCCGGTTCATCTCAGGACAGACGTCTTCTATCCTCGAGCCTGCCCACACGTCACCTTTGTGATTTGACTGTAATTATATTCTGAGGTTGTCTGTATATTCGTTGTGCACGTTTCACAACATTAAATTGTTACTTTTTGGCTCATCTATTGGCCGTTCATTTGCGCCCCCTGTTGTGGGTCCGTGTCACTACACTTTCACAACACCCCTTGTTGGAATTCTACCCATATTGTGTACTGAGGCCCGGCTAGGCTCCAGGGTTCTCAGGTATATGATAAACTTTATTCTTAGATTCCATTTTATATTACAGTCCTGTTTTTTAAGAGCAAAAGTAAAACTATCCCACTGTTGTTCTTCAGAATGGACAACTGTGGTGAAATGTGGAAGAAGTCCATTAAAATCACACTGAAATCACCAAGATGAATGTGATTTTGCACAATACTTTGTAAATCCTAACTAGATTGAAACATGTCGGTGGGACAGAGTGAGCAGAGAGAATCATGTCTATGGACACCAACATTGTTTGAACTTGACCATCAGTGACTCCATCCATTGTTGGACCAGCCTTCCAAACTCAGACATTTAAGACCACAACCTCAGAACTTACAGAAATGGAAATAAGTGCCCTATCTTGAAGACCTATAACACATATAGAACAAGTGCATTTACACTACATAATCCGAGTGCAATTTAAGATACAAACCACCAAGGGGGTGTCTGTCAGTTAATCATTCATGTGCTTCCAGTGTAACATGAAGAAAACCAGTCAGATTGTCATCTGTCAGCAGCACAGGCTCAAGTAAAAGGCTTTCTAGCAAGTTAACAGATCTGAGTGCATCAAAGCTCCCCATGGTGAAGCACTGCAGTATTTGTTTAATCTGTTTTTTGTATTAATTTTAGTCTCAATATGTGTGTATAAGTGGAGTGCACGTGCCTCATGAACCAGCACCTAAATTCTGCTAGATATGAAGAGCAGAAGACTTTTAGACCACATTTTGGTAGTCTATGCTGCAATTCCTTATACCAAGACAGATCCCAGCCACACCTCATTGTAAGACCAACATGCCCCATGGACACACAGATGAGCACACATGCACCTGCTATTTAAAGAATGTGCACAATGCATGGGAAATGACAACTGTGTGGGATGAAATACTTGTGTACTGCTTTGGAAAATAAGACCCAGTGACTTTGTCAGCAGAAAGATGAAGGCAGTCCATTTGCTATGGCGACTATTATAACCAATATGACAACAGACAAGCATGTTTTATTTCATGGCAGTGGTCAACTAACTGACAAATCACAGTTACAATCACTTACAGTTTACAGTTACCATCAACACTATGGGAAAATTACAGCTGAAGTTTGAAAAAGACAGTGCCCCCCACATATATAGTTTGTTTTTGTTTTTTATTAAGGCACCAGTAAATAACTACACATTTACGCACAGGCACAAGATAAAAAACACAACTTGAAAAGCAGATTCTTCATGTTGGTGCAACTTTAATGTTTTAGATATTGGCTATAGTCAGTAAATCAGTAAAAAACAGTTTCTTTAATTTTTATTTTTTTTTATCTCTGTGCTCCAGATTACACTACAGGCATATGCTACAAACCAGTTTTATTTTATTTTTATTTTGTCCACTGTTAATTTTTAACATGCCACTCAGTCAACAGGAAGACCACGCAACTGTTTCCCTCAGATAATGGAAGACCACCACAGGACAAGGAATGAAACTGTCACATTTGGTTAAGTCTGAAGATAACTTCCAAAGACAGTTGGGGTTTTTTTGGGTGGATGGGGGGTGGGGGTGGGGTGTCCAACAATTTGCCATATTTTGCATAAAGGTTGGGGATGACACCATCCATCATATTTATATTTTCTCTGTATTTATGTCTTGTTGAGTCCAGACGACGCCTCTGGTAGGACTGAGTAGTTCTGTACGTGACGAGGATTGGTCCTCCACCCATTTCCTTTTAAGGTTTTTTTTAATCTATATGTACCAGATTAGCAAATACCTTTATAGGCTTTAAGTTAAAGCCAGTTCCCTTTTTTAAATTTAGTCCACTGTTAATCTTTAACATACCACTCAGGAAGACCACACAACTGTTACCCTGAGATAACAGAGAACCACCACAGAACGAAAAATGAAACAAACAACTGGATGGGTGTGAAGATAACTTCCAAAGACAGCTTTTTTTTTGTCTTCCAACAATATGCCATATTTTTCTTAAAATTACAGGATGAAGCCATCCGTCAGATTTATGTTTGCTCTGTATTTATGTCTGGCCAACTCCGGACGGGTCCTCCAGCAGTAACGGTACACCGTACAGATGTGTCTGTGTGCCTCTGTCTCTCAGGCACAGATCAGAGTGCCAGCGCCTGTGTGTTTTTGTTGTGTGAAGGCGTATCAGTGAACACATGCTTGCTTGTGTTTGTGTGTGTGTGGAGGTGTGAATGAATGTGAAGGATGCCAGTCCTGCCTGCAGCAGCCCAGCTTCACAACTCCACAGAGACGTGGCACAAAGAGACCTCTGAGAAGGTGACAGAAAGAGTGTGTCTGTGTTTGAAAGAGTGCGCACACTTTAATGCCTCACTAACAGCAGTAGTGTATAAATGTGGGCTTGTGTTGGAGGAACAAATGACAGTGTGTTCGCTCACTTAGAGAAGGAAACCTATATCCACTCTGACCAACTCTAATCTCCTCTCTTCCTCAACAACCTCACTCTTCACCTCTCTACTACCTTTCCATCATTTCCCACAAGCTCCACATCCATAGCACACCCAAACACTGCATTACCCACTGTGCACTCATCCCTACCCCAAAACCTCTACCGTGTCAGCCACAAGTGGCAGGTCATGATCTGCATTTGGGAACTATTCTCTTATTCTCTCTGCTTCATTCCAAACCGATGATTACTTTATCCCAATTTCACACCTCCAAAGACCATAGATGAAGAACATCGTATTGAGCATCTATGTGGCTACGATATAACATGTGACATGTAGCTTTGCATCTAAATCAAATCAAATCAAATCAATTTTATTTATATAGCACCAAATCACAACAAACAGTTGCCCCAAGGCGCTTTATATTGTAAGGCAAGGCCATACAATAATTATGTAAAACCCTAACGGTCAAAACGACCCCCTGTGAGCAAGCACTTGGCTACAGTGGGAAGGAAAAACTCCCTTTTAACAGGAAGAAACCTCCAGCAGAACCAGGCTCAGGGAGGGGCAGTCTTCTGCTGGGACTGGTTGGGGCTGAGGGAGAGAACCAGGAAAAAGACATGCTGTGGAGGGGAGCAGAGATCGATCACTAATGATTAAATGCAGAGTGGTGCATACAGAGCAAAAAGAGAAAGAAACAGTGCATCATGGGAACCCCCCAGCAGTCTACGTCTATAGCAGCATAACTAAGGGATGGTTCAGGGTCACCTGATCCAGCCCTAACTATAAGCTTTAGCAAAAAGGAAAGTTTTAAGCCTAATCTTAAAAGTAGAGAGGGTGTCTGTCTCCCTGATCTGAATTGGGAGCTGGTTCCACAGGAGAGGAGCCTGAAAGCTGAAGGCTCTGCCTCCCATTCTACTCTTACAAACCCTAGGAACTACAAGTAAGCCTGCAGTCTGAGAGCGAAGCGCTCTATTGGGGTGATATGGTACTATGAGGTCCCTAAGATAAGATGGGACCTGATTATTCAAAACCTTATAAGTAAGAAGAAGAATTTTAAATTCTATTGTAGAATTAACAGGAAGCCAATGAAGAGAGGCCAATATGGGTGAGATATGCTCTCTCCTTCTAGTCCCCATCAGTACTCTAGCTGCAGCATTTTGAATTAACTGAAGGCTTTTCAGGGAACTTTTAGGACAACCTGATAATAATGAATTACAATAGTCCAGCCTAGAGGAAATAAATGCATGAATTAGTTTTTCAGCATCACTCTGAGACAAGACCTTTCTAATTTTAGAGATATTGCGCAAATGCAAAAAAAGCAGTCCTACATATTTGTTTAATATGCGCATTGAATGACAAATCCTGATCAAAAATGACTCCAAGATTTCTCACAGTATTACTAGAGGTCAGGGTAATGCCATCCAGAGTAAGGATCTGGTTAGACACCATGTTTCTAAGATTTGTGGGGCCAAGTACAATAACTTCAGTTTTATCTGAGTTTAAAAGCAGGAAATTAGAGGTCATCCATGTCTTTATGTCTGTAAGATAATCCTGCAGTTTAGCTAATTGGTGTGTGTCCTCTGGCTTCATGGATAGATAAAGCTGGGTATCATCTGCGTAACAATGAAAATTTAAGCAATGCCGTCTAATAATACTGCCTAAGGGAAACATGTATAAAGTGAATAAAATTGGTCCTAGCACAGAACCTTGTGGAACTCCATAATTAACCTTAGTCTGTGAAGAAGATTCCCCATTTACATGAACAAATTGTAATCTATTAGATAAATATGATTCAAACCACCGCAGCGCAGTGCCTTTAATACCTATGGCATGTTCTAATCTCTGTAATAAAATTTTATGGTCAACAGTATCAAAAGCAGCACTGAGGTCTAACAGAACAAGCACAGAAATGAGTCCACTGTCTGAGGCCATAAGAAGATCATTTGTAACCTTCACTAATGCTGTTTCTGTACTATGATGAATTCTAAAACCTGACTGAAACTCTTCAAATAGACCATTCCTCTGCAGATGATCAGTTAGCTGTTTTACCACTACCCTTTCAAGAATTTTTGAGAGAAAAGGAAGGTTGGAGATTGGCCTATAATTAGCTAAGATAGCTGGGTCAAGTGATGGCTTTTTAAGTAATGGTTTAATTACTGCCACCTTAAAAGCCTGTGGTACATAGCCAACTAATAAAGATAGATTGATCATATTTAAGATCGAAGCATTAATTAATGGTAGGGCTTCCTTGAGCAGCCTTGTAGGAATGGGGTCTAATACACATGTTGATGGTTTGGAGGAAGTAACTAATGAAAATAACTCAGAACAATCGGAGAGAAAGAGTCTAACCAAATACCGGCATCACTGAAAGCAGCCAAAGATAACAATATGTCTTTGGGATGGTTATGAGTAATTTTTTCTCTAATAGTTAAAATTTTATTAGCAAAGAAAGTCATGAAGTCATTACTAGTTCTAGATCTTCTAAATTAGTGAGACGCCATTTCCTCTCCAACTTACGGGTTATCTGCTTTAAGCTGCGAGTTTGTGAGTTATACCACGGAGTCAGGCACTTCTGATTTAAGGCTCTCTTTTTCAGAGGAGCTACAACATCCAAAGTTGTCTTCAATGAGGATGTAAAACTATTGACGAGATACTCTATCTCACTTACAGAGTTTAGGTAGCTACTCTGCCCTGTGTTGGTATATGGCATTAGAGAACATAAAGAAGGAATCATATCCTTAAAGCTAGTTACAGCACTTTCTGAAAGACTTCTAGTGTAATGAAACTTATTCCCCACTGCTGGGTAGTCCATCAGAGTAAATTCAAATGTTATTAAGAAATGATCAGACAGAAGGGAGTTTTCAGGGAATACCGTTAAGTCTTCAATTTCCATACCATAAGTCAGAACAAGATCTAAGATATGATTAAAGTGGTGGGTGGACTCATTTACATTTTGAGCAACGCCAATTGAGTCTAATAATAGATTAAATGCAGTGTTGAGGCTGTCATTCTCAGCATCTGTGTGGATGTTAAAATCGCCCACTATAATTATCTTATCTGAGCTAAGCACTAAGTCAGACAAAAGGTCTGAAAATTCACAGAGAAACTCACAGTAACGACCAGGTGGACGATAGATAATAACAAATAAAACTGGTTTTTGGGACTTCCAATTTGGATGGACAAGACTAAGAGACAAGCTTTCAAATGAATTAAAGCTCTGTCTGGGTTTTGGATTAATTAATAAGCTGGAATGGAAGATTGCTGCTAATCCTCCACCCCGGCCCGTGCTACGAGCATTCTGACAGTTAGTGTGACTCGGGGGTGTTGACTCATTTAAACTAACATATTCATCCTGCTGTAACCAGGTTTCTGTTAGGCAGAATAAATCAATATGTTGATCAATTATTATATCATTTACCAACAGGGACTTAGAAGAGAGAGACCTAATGTTTGTGGGATGGATGCCGTCTCTCCTAACAAGACCAGGTTTTCCCCAGAAGCTTTGCCAATTATCTATGAAGCCCACCTCATTTTTTGGACACCACTCAGACAGCCAGCAATTCAAGGAGAACATGCGGCTAAACATGTCACTCCCAGTCCGATTGGGGAGGGGCCCAGAGAAAACTACCGAGTCCGACATTGTTTTTGCAAAGTTACACACCGATTCAATGTTAATTTTAGTGACCTCCGATTGGCGTAACCGGGTGTCATTACTGCCGACGTGAATTACAATCTTACCAAATTTACGCTTAGCCTTAGCCAGCAGTTTCAAATTTCCTTCAATGTCGCCTGCTCTGGCCCCTGGAAGACAATTGACTATGGTTGCTGCTAACTTCACATTTCTCAAAACAGAGTCGCCAATAACCAGAGTTTGATCCTTGGCGGGTGTGTCGCCGAGTGGGGAAAAACGGTTAGAAATGTGAACGGGTTGGCGGTGTACACGGGGCTTCTGTTTAGGGCTACGCTTCCTCCTCACAGTCACCCAGTCAGCCTGCTTTCTGCTCGGCTGCTCGGGATCTACCGGGAGGGAACTAACGGCGGCTAAGCTACCTTGGTCCGCACCGACTACAGGGGCCTGGCTAGCTGTAGGATTTTCCAAGGTGCGGAGCCGAGCTCCAATTCGCCCAGCCTGGCCTCCAAAGCTACGAATAAGCTACACTTATTACAAGTACCATTACTGCAAAAGGAGGCCGAGGAATAACTAAACATTTCACACCCAGAGCAGAAAAGTGCGGGAGAGACAGGAGAAGCCACCATGCTAAACCGGCTAAGAGCTAGTAGCTGCGCTAAGCTAGCAGATTCCTAAAAACACACAAAGTGAATAATGTGTAAATAATTTAGAGGTGATTCAGCAGAGGGAGTGCTTTAGTTAAGGTACGTGAAGATTACACTGTGAAACAAATCGTTATCTAGTTATCTAGATCAATCTAACTGCGCAGATTAAACAGCTAACAGATACAGCAAAACATCGCTGTGCTCCAGAACAGGAAGTGATACAATACCACAGTGAGAGCCAACCACCAGTAGAGGCAATCTACTAGTGGCGGCTACATCCATGGGTAGCGTCGGCTACATCCGGGGCTGGCAGCGGCGGCGACATCTGAGGCTGGAGGCGATTACATCTGAGGCTGCCTACGGCTACATCTGTGGCTAGCGGTAGCTACGACCATGGCTGGGGGCGGCTGTGATCGAGGTTGGCAACGGGGAGGGTTGGTGTGCGGCTACCGGACCTGTGGTGGTGGAGGCTACTGGTGAGAATTGTTTTTGCAATCTAGACATCTAGAAATTGTCTAGACACTCTCTTGACCAGATCAGCGTCAGCGTCACTTGTGGCAGCGTCACTCCAACAGCGACAGACGGCTCAGAGGCGGTTCATCCAGGCCGCGGTATCGGCGGAGGTGGTTCATCCAGGCCCGCGGCGTCGGCGGAGGTGGTTCGTCCGGACCCACGGCATCGGCGGAGGTGGTTTATCCAGGCCCACGGCGTCTGTGGAGGCGGTTCATCCAGGCCCGCGGCGTTGGTGGGGGTGATACATCCAGGCCCGCGGTGTCGGCTACACCCGAGGCGAGCGGCGGCTACATCCACGGCTAGCAGTGGCTACATTCAGGCCTGCGGTATCGGCGGAGGTGGCTCGTCCGGGCCCGCGGCATTGGCGGAGGTGGTTTATCCAGGCCCGCGGCATCAGTGGAGGCGGTTCATCCAGGTCTGCGGCATCAGTGGAGGCGGTTCATCCAGGCCCGCGACATCGGTGAGGGCGATATATTCAGGCCCGCGGCATTGGCTACATCCGAGGCTAGCAGCGGCTACATCCGCGGCTAGCGTCGGCTACATCCGGGGCTGGCAGCGGCGGCGACATCTGGGCCTGGAGGCGATTACATCTGAGGCTGCCTACAGCTACATCCGTGGCTAGCGGTAGCTACGACCGTGGCTGGGGGCGGCTGTGATCAAGGTTGGCAACGGGGAGGGTTGGTGTGCGGCTACCGGACCTGTGGTGGTGGAGGCTACTGGTGAGAATTGTTTTTGTAATCAATAGTGGCCATACTGAGCCACGATAGTCGGCATGGCACCACCCAGGAAAACAGATAAACTCGAGGAAGATATAGAGGAGATAAAGACCTCATTACACTGTATATCAAAAGACATGTCTAATTTAGACAAACTGATGGTGGAGATTAAAGAACTCCAAAATCTGGTTAAAGAGAAGGACAAGATCATTAAGAAACTTGAGCAACGTGTAGATGAACTTGAACAATTCACTAGAAAAGATGATGTTATAATATCTGGACTAGAAACAAAACATCGGACATATGCAAGGGTGGTGGATTCTGGTGGAGCTTGTGGGGAGGATGCACCACCTGAAGAACGACAATCACTGGAACAACAAGTTACAAACTTTTTATATCAAAAAGGTGTTGTCATCCATCAAGACACGATATCAGACTGTTATACTATTCCAACTAAAGATAGAAAAAATAAACTATCTAACATTGTTATACGATTTACAAGCAGAAAATATAAAAATGAGTTATTAAGACAGGCAAAGAATTTGAAAGGAACGAGTGTCTATATAAATGAGCATCTAACTAAAAAAATGCAGATATTGCTAGGGAAGCAAGACTACTAAGAAAACAGAAACATATTGTTGCTACATGGATCTGGAATTGTAGGGTGTGGATTAGAGTAAAAGAAGGAACAAACGGTATACAAATCAAAAACATGGAGGACCTTACGAAATACAGACCTGAATAGACAATCAAATATGACGTCTGTTGGTAATTGGACCAATAAAAAATCAGAACAAACATGGAAACAGATGATAAAATATATGACATAGACACTAATATTGATGAAAGTATATTTGACTTAAAAACGATTGGTTGTGAGTATTATACAGTAGAACAGCTGAATAGTGAAAAAATTGCAGAAGATACCCTGTCACTCATACATATAAACAGCCGAAGCTTGTATTGTAAAATGTCACAAATAAAAGATTATTTAAATCAGTTTAAAAACAGATTTAGAATTGTTGCAATCACTGAATCTTGGCTTAAAGATGATCTCATGGATGAAGTTCAAATGGAGGGATATGAGCTGTATTTTGTAAACAGAAGATATCAAAAAGGCGGTGGTATTACTCTGTATACAAAAACAGATCTGATGTGTACAATTGTTGAAGAAATGACAATTATGAATGATGTCATAGAAATTGTAACAGTGGAACTTGTACATGAAACATCTAAGAATATTCTAATCAGTTGTGTATACAGAGCACCAGATTCTTGTGTTGTGAAATTTAAAGATAAAATAAATGAATTATTCCATCAAATTAAAAACAAAACGCTTTTTATGTGTGGGGACTTTAACATTAACATAGAAAGCTCCAGTTGCCAAAGATTAAGTGATTTTGTGAATTCAATGTATAGTTTGGGGTTATTCCCCTTGATAACAAAACCAACCAGAATTACATCACAAAGTGCAACGGTAATCGATAATATATTTACAAACAGAACAGATGAAATTATCAAGAATGGGATCTTCATGACAGATATTAGCGATCATTTACCAATTTTTTCAATATTTAAATATAAAAATAGGTACAACAAAAAAACTGTTATAAACTTTAAAAGAGGTAAGTCAGTAAAAGCCTTAGAGGCATTAAAATATGACCTTAAAAATCAAAATTGGGAAGAAGTTTATGTCAGTGATGTTAATGTAGCATATAACTCATTTATGAAAATATTGATGAAATCATACAATAAAAATTGTAAATTAATTGAAATTAGTAAGAAAAGAGTAAATAAACCATGGCTGACAAAGGGAATAAAAAATGCTTGTGCAAAGAAAAACTATTTATACAGGTGCTTTTTAAAATTGCAAACAAAGGAATCAGAACATAAATACAAAAAATATAAAAATAAACTATTAACAATAATTAGGAAACAAAAAAAAGATTATTACAGTGAACAACTAAATAAGAGTAAAGATAATATGAGGGTAACATGGGGAATTATAAAAAGTGTGATTGATAGTGATGGAGAGAAAGCAACTATTCCAAATTACTTTGTTAAGGAAAATAAAGAGATATATGATATAAAAGAAGTTGCAAATGGATTTAATGATTATTTTTCAAATGTAGGATCAAGTCTGGTGGGAAATAAACCAATAATAGAAGATAAATTACATACATTGGTAAATACGGTCAATAGTATTTTCCTGGACAATGTGGAAAAAGATGAAATAAGAAATATTGTAAAAAACTGTGTAAGCAAAAGATCAACTGACCATGAAGATTTAGACATGATGACTGTAAAAAGTATAATAGAAATTGTTATTGAACCATTTACTTATATTTGTAATCTGTCTCTGTCAACTGGGATTTTTCCAGATGAAATGAAAATTGCTAAGGTAGTCCCATTATATAAAAATGGAGACAAACATAATTTTTCTAATTACAGGCCAGTATCATTGCTTCCACAGTTTTCTAAAATTATGGAAAACATTTTTGTGACAAGATTGGATAAATGTATTGAGAAACATCATATTTTAAATAATGCTCAGTATGGATTTAGAACAAAACATTCAACAGCTATGGCAATTATGGAACTAACAGAGAAAATATCAACAACAATAGATAATAAGGATTATTTTGTAAGTATTTTTTATCGACCTGAAAAAAGCTTTTGATGTTATAGACCACTCAAGATTGCTTCACAAGTTACAACAATATGGAATAAGAGGTGTTGCACATCAGTGGGTAAAAAGCTACTTAGAAAATAGAGAACAGTTTGTTCAGATAAATAATACCAAATCAAACTGTGTAACATTATTTATGGAGTACCACAAGGATCGGTACTTGGACCCAAACTGTTTATTTTGTATATCAATGATTTTGTGAATGTATCCAATGTGCTTGGCAGCATTTTATTTGCTGATGATACAACGCTGTTTTACTCTGGATCAGATATACAGGAAGTAGCACAAGTGATAAATACAGAGTTGGAAAAAGTTAAACATTGGTTTGATATAAACAGATTGTCACTAAATATTAATAAGACAAATTTTATATTGTTTAATGACAGAGTGAAAAAAAATAATGTGTCATTACAAAGAGATGGGATGGATATACAAAGGGTAAAAGAAATGAAATTTTTAGGAGTCATGATTGATGAAGATCTTACATGGAAGTCACACATAAATTACATAAAAGGAAAAATAGCAAAAGCCATTGCTGTTTTGCATAAAGTAAAATATTCATTAAATAGTTATGTTTTATTAACATTGTACAATTCATTGATTGTCTCATATTTAACTTATTGTGTAGAAATCTGGGGATCAACATATACAACCTATATACAACCTTTATTTATTTTGCAGAAAAGAGCTTTAAAAGTGATTAGTAACAGTGGTTTTAGAGATCCATCTAATCCATTGTTTATTAAGTATATGGTACTTAAATTTCATGATTTAGTCGATTTGAAAATATTACAAACAATGTACCAAGTTAATAAAAATACTAATAAAAATAAAAAAGAGTAAGTAGTTATAAATTGAAAGGAATAGAAGTCTTTAAAAAAAAAACATGCTTTAGAACCAAAGTAAAGGAAAGGAGTATTGCAGTAAATGGTGTCAAATTATGGAACAATCTTAATAAAGAAATTAAAGAATTAAGGTCGCTTAAATTATTTAAAAAAGGTATTAAATTAGATGTATTAAGTAAGTATGAAACTATGAAATAAGTCAGTGGGCTGCAAGAAAGTAAAAAAAAAAAAAAAGGGAAACTGTTAATAATGTTTGGAGTGTCTTAAGTTTAAATGTAACCTGCCAGAGATGTAATCTATTAATTAATGGTCATAATTATGAAATGGGTCAGTGGTATGTGACAAGTTAAAGAAATGCAATCTGTTAAATAATGTTGACTATGATGCTGGATATTGAAAGATTGTATTGTTAAAAGGGGCAGAAATCATAAGACTTGTTCTTCTTTCTGCTCCTTTTCATTCTGGTATTGTGGTGCTTTGTTTTTGCTTTTCTGTTTTTCTTTTAAATGAATAAAATATTTAAAAAAAAATGTCATGGCTAAGTCATTGGTCATTTTGGATTTTCCATTGTTGATTATGTGAACAAAATGTTACTGAAGCAAAAAAACAAAAAACAAACAAACAAACAAAAAAACTATATTACTGACAGAAAAAGCTTGACAAGTATGGTTCCTCAATCTACACATATATCAGGCATAAAACCTGTGCCAAATTAATATATTGATGTATGGAAGCTCCACTGAGGCGACCCGGAGCAAAGGCAGTAGCAGCCAAAAATAACAAAAAACTTACATCCTTGTGTACAAATTTCTTGCAATCCTGACAACTCATGACTGATTTTTTTCATTACTGTGTTGACCTCACTGGGTAATATATTATTAACTGTTGATAAGTGGTCGATATGCAGTAACCCTTTACTGGGAGCTAATGTATAAAAACTTTGAAAATAATATGCATATTGACAAGCTCTTTCTGTAAGCAGTTATAAGGTTAAGACAGCTTCAAATCATGAAAAGTTACATTTTTCTCATCTGAGTATAGTCATATAACCACAATATGTTCAAGCTGTAAAGTTCTCATCAGTACATTTACTTGGTCAGAAAACAGATATTTTAGGCTAATTTTGTATCATTCTACATCTTCTGTATTTAAAGATGGGTTTATACCTCAATGTGGATGGGAATGGGAGATTTTAATAGATCCTGATTATGATTATCAGTCTGATTCTTTGTAGATTCCCTTATTGATTTCTGATCTTCCCTGTGTGTAAAGAAGTACATCTACACAGGTTTTCAGTGTTAATGCAGCTGTTTTCCTTGTGACTAAAGTTTAGTCATGACGCATGAGTTTTTGCAACACTTGACTTTAAGAAAACATGGTGATGATGATAAGAGGAACTGATAATGTCTGAGGCATACAATTCCAATGGACTGAAAAATTGTGAAACAGTTCTGAAATGGAACCGGTGTCACAGGCCAAACGGTCCCGCCTAAAAATTGGTTCGCCCTACCTCCACCGCGCATGCGTCACTTCGGCCCACAGCAGCTCGTTTGAGACGGAGTCTCTTCACCCAAAGCGATCAAATGGATTAATGGGATTATTAACCATCAGATTACATGACCTCTTAAATTCTAAAGTCAGTTTTAAGCACAAACGAGGTGATAATTGATGACGCTTTGAAATGACGGACGTGCAGTGAATGCAGCAGCAGCAGCTCGTGTAGATGCGGCACACTGATTGCTTCCTCTGTCTTTTATTATGAAATAATGCTGAATTTATGTGGAAACGATTGTTGTACAAAAGCTTCAGATATCTGTTGCTGAGACAGATGATGACTGGAGTGCAGTTTGAAGCAGGAACCAGGTGATAATTGGTGAACTGCGGCTGATGGCGCATGCATAGTGAAGGCGAGGGACCGATTTTTAGGGGGGAACGTTCAGTCTGTGACACCGGTTCTTGATTCCCATACCTACCCTTGACATTAATATGAGTACTTCAAGATTACAGACACATTTAGAGGTGACACAACGTTCTGATAATTCACAGACTAACTTCCATCATTTGATAGAGTCCAAGTGGAAAAAAACATTTGTCACACAACATTTCATGTTGAGAATTATCCAATTAGACAGTTTGAAAATGGGAGGGATTTGTTAAGACACAAAACCTGAACTTTCATCTCAGATGTTTGACCACCTTCCTATGAGCAAATAAAAAAAATATTCCACAACTGTGACATTTGGGAAATGACAATGACTTTCTTCAGCTAACATTAAAACACACACCTCTAAATGATGAAAGTTTCTAGTGGTGGCGTAACAGACAAGGACAAGTTTTATATGACTGAGTCGTCATCTAATCACCAAATCATGTTTGAACTGATTAAAGGCAGTAATCCCCACAATCCCCCAGTAATCTAGTATTAAATGTATTTTGGTGTTTTGATGAAGGAAGATGCATAGAAATATAAATACAAAAACTAGCCTTTTAAGCACTTATATTATACATATATGGATAAACAGCAGTACATTTCAAATACTGACACAATATCAGAACTTGAAAAACAGATTTTTCTCATTCATTGCAACAGTAATTCTACTGCTTCAAGGCCCTGACTGTGTCTGAGCGAGCAGGTGTCAGGCAGACTGATTTAGCCTCTGTTTACACCAGTTCTGAAGAGCTCAGTTTTCTTGGGTCATAAATGCTGACTTAGTAAGGGTGGAAATTTAACACAGAACAAAAATGTTTTCTATTAGAAACATCTTAAAATTAAAAGGGACTCAGTACTTCCGGCCCAGGATTTCTGCTTTCTATCATCACCAGTGCCTCCAGTTTAAACAACTACATGTACAGTGGACCACAGTGTGTGTGTGTGTGTATATACCTAAACCAACATTAGGCAATAATTTGCTATTTAAACAAAGTGGGCACTAAACTGACAACTGTAATAGCTGTAAACCAGCAACAATACTTGACACTGCGTCACACCAGGTGGAAGACAGCCCCCCCACCCCCCTCAGTCTTTTAAACATTCAGCGGTTCATGATGACAAGTTTTGTTTTCTTTTGATACAACAAAGATATCCATGAGTGAATCCAAGCTATTGGGAAGAGATCCAGACATAGAGTAGTATATCCTGATGAACAGCAAGAGAATGATGTCTGAGAAAAACCAAAAATGTCCAAAACTTTCCCCCATGGTGCCAGACTAGGAAACCCTCAACTCAACTCAACTCAACCTTTATTTGTAAAGCAAGTTTAAAAGGACAGCAGTCGACCAAAGTGCTGTACATAATTAAAAAATGGGCACCAAGTTAACCCCAATCATAAATAAATTAATTAAAAATAACAATAAAATTACAACAGGCAATAAAACAGATAAAAGTCAAAGTAAAATAAAGAGTAAAAAGTAGTAGGAAATAACTTACCAACCCCTAGAGCAAGCACACAGGCAACAGTGGTAAGGAAAAACTCACTCTGATGATATTGAGGAAGAAACCTCAAGCAGACCAGACTCAAAGGGGTGACCCTCTGCTTGGGCCATGCTACCGAAAGACTACAAATAAGGTAAATTTGTCAGCATTAAGCAACAGGAAAAACAGAAGAAATACAAAGGTGAAACAGAGAAGTTTCACCTTAGTAGATGTTTCACTGAAACCGCAGAATCCCAGATAATTTTATAAAAAAAATAAATAAAAAAAAATCAAACAAACTACCTGTCGTCAGGGAGATGGCAGCAAAACAGATTTTACAACCTCACAGAAACTGCTAAGAAAGAAAGAAAGACTGAGGGGGGAATAAAGATTTACAGTCACTTTTGTTCACAGTAAGTCTTGTAGGTAAAATGTGTTGGCACTACAGATTTGTACAGCTCCAGCTCCAACTCAAAAGTCGTGTTTATTCCAGGCCAGACCCAACATTTTCAGCAAGTTTCACAAAATTCCATTCACACAATCCTCTCTCTCTCTCTCTCTCTCTATCTCTCTCTATTTCTCAAAAACAGGGTTCAAAATTTTCTGGCCCACAAATTCGTTTTTTGTTTGTATGTTTTTGAAGATTTGCCCTGAAAGGTACTAGAGTCTACTCCCAGTCAGACAAGGTCCTGGACCACACGTACCGGCCTCAACTACATGCACTCACTGAGCTCAGAGATGCTGCCAACACAAGTAGCCAGCAGGGACTGTTCCAGAGTCCTCAGCTCCAGCTGGGCGTAGGCATCCTCTCTGGTCTCCACAGACGTCTGCTGGTTCTCTGTATAGGGACTGAAATGGGCCGGAAGAGACAGGACACCTATGGAGATGAAGACAGACAGAATTCACAATTAATACGATACTTTCATATTAAATGCAAACAAGAACCCTTATATCCACACTGCTCCTACCGAAGTCCCAGAAACACTTGTTGTTTTTCGGGTTCCTGTAAAAAGTAATTCACACTACTGTGAGCAAACACAAATACGAGTCTTGGTGTTGACATATTCAAGTAAACAAACAGAGCCTTTTGTGCAATAAAACAAATGAACCAAATGTGAACAGACTTTTTTATTTTTAGAAAAAGGCAAAGCCATAGCCTGCAGAGAAACAAGTACTAAAGCAAACTACACTCACGTTAGGAATTCAGTGTAAATGCAGAGAGCAAGTCTGATGAGATTTCAGTCAAGTCAGAATGGTTTTAGGCTACTTGATACACAACAGTTCTAGTCAACGCCGATTATCTGAAATATATGCTGGAATACTACAGTACATTAGTTCAGGTTTCCCCTCAGTCAGTCAATCAATCAATCAATTTTTTTTTTATATAGCGCCAAATCACAACAAACAGTTGCCCCAAGGCGCTTTATATTGTAAGGCAAGGCCATACAATAATGATGTAAAACCCCAACGGTCAAAACGACCCCCTGTGAGCAAGCACTTGGCTACAGTGGGAAGGAAAAACTCCCTTTTAACAGGAAGAAACCTCCAGCAGAACCAGGCTCAGGGAGGGGCAGTCTTCTGCTGGGACTGGTTGGGGCTGAGGGAGAGAACCAGGAAAAAGACATGCTGTGGAGGGGAGCAGAGATCGATCACTAATGATTAAATGCAGAGTGGTGCATACAGAGCAAAAGAGAAAGAAACAGTGCATCATGGGAACCCCCCAGCAGTCTACGTCTATAGCAGCATAACTAAGGGATGGTTCAGGGTCACCTGATCCAGCCCTAACTATAAGCTTTAGCAAAAAGGAAAGTTTTAAGCCTAATCTTAAAAGTAGAGAGGGTGTCTGTCTCCCTGATCTGAATTGGGAGCTGGTTCCACAGGAGAGGAGCCTGAAAGCTGAAGGCTCTGCCTCCCATTCTACTCTTACAAACCCTAGGAACTACAAGTAAGCCTGCAGTCTGAGAGCGAAGCGCTCTATTGGGGTGATATGGTACTACGAGGTCCCTAAGATAAGATGGGACCTGATTATTCAAAACCTTATAAGTAAGAAGAAGAATTTTAAATTCTATTCTAGAATTAACAGGAAGCCAATGAAGAGAGGCCAATATGGGTGAGATATGCTCTCTCCTTCTAGTCCCCGTCAGCACTCTAGCTGCAGCATTTGAATTAACTGAAGGCTTTTTAGGGAACTTTTAGGACACCTGATAATAATGAATTACAATAGTCCAGCCTAGAGGAAATAAATGCATGAATTAGTTTTTCAGCATCACTCTGAGACAAGACCTTTCTGATTTTAGAGATATTGCGTAAATGCAAAAAAGCAGTCCTACATATTTGTTTAATATGCGCTTTGAATGACATATCCTGATCAAAATGACTCCAAGATTTCTCACAGTATTACTAGAGGTCAGGGTAATGCCATCCAGAGTAAGGATCTGGTTAGACACCATGTTTCTAAGATTTGTGGGGCCAAGTACAATAACTTCAGTTTTATCTGAGTTTAAAAGCAGGAAATTAGAGGTCATCCATGTCTTTATGTCTGTAAGACAATCCTGCAGTTTAGCTAATTGGTGTGTGTCATCTGGCTTCATGGATAGATAAAGCTGGGTATCATCTGCGTAACAATGAAAATTTAAGCAATACCGTCTAATAATACTGCCTAAGGGAAGCATATATAAAGTGAATAAAATTGGTCCTAGCACAGAACCTTGTGGAACTCCATAATTAACTTTAGTCTGTGAAGAAGATTCCCCATTTACATGAACAAATTGTAATCTATTAGACAAATATGATTCAAACCACCGCAGCGCAGTGCCTTTAATACCTATGGCATGCTCTAATCTCTGTAATAAAATTTTATGGTCAACAGTATCAAAAGCAGCACTGAGGTCTAACAGAACAAGCACAGAGATGAGTCCACTGTCCGAGGCCATAAGAAGATCATTTGTAACCTTCACTAATGCTGTTTCTGTACTATGATGAATTCTAAAACCTGACTGAAACTCTTCAAATAGACCATTCCTCTGCAGATGATCAGTTAGCTGTTTTACAACTACCCTTTCAAGAATTTTTGAGAGAAAAGGAAGGTTGGAGATTGGCCTATAATTAGCTAAGATAGCTGGGTCAAGTGATGGCTTTTTAAGTAATGGTTTAATTACTGCCACCTTAAAAGCCTGTGGTACATAGCCAACTAACAAAGATAGATTGATCATATTTAAGATCGAAGCATTAAATAATGGTAGGGCTTCCTTGAGCAGCCTGGTAGGAATGGGGTCTAATAAACATGTTGATGGTTTGGATGAAGTAACTAATGAAAATAACCCAGACAGAACAATCGGAGAGAAAGAGTCTAACCAAATACCGGCATCACTGAAAGCAGCCAAAGATAACGATACGTCTTTGGGATGGTTATGAGTAATTTTTTCTCTAATAGTTAAAATTTTGTTAGCAAAGAAAGTCATGAACTCATTACTAGTTAAAGTTAATGGAATACTCAGCTCAATAGAGCTCTGACTCTTTGTCAGCCTGGCTACAGTGCTGAAAAGAAACCTGGGGTTGTTCTTATTTTCTTCAATTAGTGATGAGTAGAAAGATGTCCTAGCTTTACGGAGGGCTTTTTTATAGAGCAACAGACTCTTTTTCCAGGCTAAGTGAAGATCTTCTAAATTAGTGAGACGCCATTTCCTCTCCAACTTACGGGTTATCTGCTTTAAGCTACGAGTTTGAGAGTTATACCATGGAGTCAGACACTTCTGATTTAAAGCTCTCTTTTTCAGAGGAGCTACAGCATCCAAAGCTGTCTTCAATGAGGATGTAAAACTATTGACGAGATACTCTATCTCCCTTACAGAGTTTAGGTAGCTATTCTGCACTGTGTTGTTATATGGCATTAGAGAACATAAAGAAGGAATCATATCCTTAAACCTAGTTACAGCGCTTTCTGAAAGACTTCTAGTGTAATGAAACTTATTCCCTACTGCTGGGTAGTCCATCAGAGTAAATGTAAATGTTATTAAAAAATGATCAGACAGAAGGGAGTTTTCAGGGAATACTGTTAAGTCTTCTATTTCCATACCATAAGTCAGAACAAGATCTAAGATATGATTAAAGTGGTGGGTGGACTCATTTACTTTTTGAGCAAAGCCAATAGAGTCTAATAATAGATTAAATGCAGTGTTGAGGCTGTCATTCTCAGCATCTGTGTGGATGTTAAAATCGCCCACTATAATTATCTTATCTGAGCTAAGCACTAAGTCAGACAAAAGGTCTGAAAATTCACAGAGAAACAGTGAGATCAAAACTCACCAACAGCTGAGTATTAAGACCCAACATCCCCTACTGTGACATTTACTTGTACTCACACAACAACAACACCTAAAAACACAAAACTTACAAACATCAGTTTTAACTGTTTGTGCAGGAGTCCAACAAATTCACAGGCTGACTTAGAGGTGAAAAGATACAAAACACCTACTGAGTTACACATTTGGCCTTAAATGGCATTGAATATAGACAATTTTGTTAAAGTAAAATAACCTGGGACATCCTTATCAAACAAACTACTAATTACAAAACCCAGTCTTAAGGCATTGAAAAAAGTTGACCAGAGACTGCCAGACTAGTTATCAGACTAATTTATGACAATAAGAAGTGAAATGAGATTGTTCAGCGCTGTCCACCTCCTGAGGTTAAACAAATTAGCATATGATCATTTTTGTGGAGGTGGCAGATTCATTAAACTAAAAGCAACATCTGGATGTGCAAGAACCCGAGGGCACGGCAGAGATTTACACTCATCTTTCCCTCTGGAAGAAGACAAAGTAATCTCATCATTTTGCTTATTTACTATGGGCGATTTTGGACATAAACATCTATATGTCTACGATATGTGTCATGTGTCTGACTGACTTAAATTTTTTACACAAGGCAGGGTGTCAATGAGGCTCAGCTGTCCTCCTAGATCATGCAGGCCTCTGTATGGATCTGGATTGTAACATTTCAAGAATTCTTTACTGCAGGTACAGTAGTGCTCAGAATAATAGCAGTGCTATGTGACTAAAAAGATTAATCCAGGTTTTGAGTATATTTCTTATTGTTACATGGGAAACAAGGTACCAGTAGATTCTTTAAATTCTCACAAATCCAACAAGACCAAGCATTCATGATATGCACACTCTTAAGGCTATGAAATTGGACTATTAGTAAAAAAAAAAAGTAGAAAAGGGGGTGTTCACAATAATAGTAGTGTGGCATTCAGTCAGTGAGTTCGTCAATTTTGTGGAACAAAGAGGTGTGAATCTGTGAACGTGTTGAACATGCTTTTCTCTTTGAAAGCCTGAGGAAAATGGGACGTTCAAGACATTGTTCAGAAGAACAGCTTAGTTTGATTAAAAAGTTGATTGGAGAGGGGAAAACTTACACGCAGGTGCAAAAAATTATATGCTGTTCATCTACAATCATCTCCAATGCTTTAAAATGGACAAAAAAACCAGAGACGCGTGGAAGAAAACGGAAAACAACCATCAAAATGGATTGAAGAATAACCAGAATGGCAAAAGCTCACCCATTGATCGGCTCCAGGATGATCAAAGACAGTCTGGAGTTACCTGTAAGTGCTGTGACAGTTAGAAGACGCCTGTGTGAAGCTAATTTATTTGCAAGAATCCCCCGCAAAGTCCCTCTGTTAAATAAAAGACATGTGCAGAAGAGGTTACAATTTGCCAAAGAACACATCAACTGGCCTAAAGAGAAATGGAGGAATATTTTGTGGACTGATGAGAGCAAAATTGTTCTTTTTGGGTACAAGAGCTGCAGAGAGTTTGTGAGACAACCCACAAACTCTGAATTCAAGCCACAGTTCACAGTGAAGACAGTGAAGCACAGTGGTGCAAGCATCATGATATGGGCATGTTTCTCCTACTATGGTGTTGGGCCTATATATCGCATACCAGGTATCATGGATCAGTTTAGATATATCAAAATACTTGAAGAGGTCATGTTGCCTTATGCTGAAGAGGACATGCCCTTGAAATGGGTGTTTCAACAAGACAATGACCCCAAGCACACTTGTAAACGAGCAAAATCTTGGTTCCAAACCAACAAAATTAATGCCTCGCAGATGTGAAGAAATCATGAAAAACTGTGGTTATACAACTAAATATTAGTTTAGTGATTCACAGGATTGCTAAAAAAGCAGTTTGAACATAATAGTTTTGAGTTTGTAGCATCAACAGCAGATGCTAATATTACTGTGAACACCCCCTTTCCTACTTTTTTTTAGTAATAGCCTAATTTCATAGCCTTAAGAGTGTGCATATCATGAATGCTTGGTCTTGTTGGATTTGTGAGAATCTACTGAATCTACTGGTACCTTGTTTCCCATGTAACAATAATAAATATACTCAAAACCTGGATTAATCTTTTTAGTCACATAGCACTACTATTATTCTGAACACTACTGTAGACTTCAGACAACTTTATTGATCCCAAAAAAAGGGCAATTACGTTTACACTCAATTACCTCAGACAAGATACAGCAATTAATCCACAATTATTACTTGTTTACCGTAATAATGGCACACATCAAAATTAAAGACAACACATATACATTTGACATTGTTTATGTGCACTAAACTTGAAGTAGTCCGTCTTCCGAATTGAGGCAAAGTGGGTGAAGGCAGCAGCAGGGGGCCCACGCCACCCAGCCTGGGGGTTGAAGGCTGCAGCAGTAAAAACCGCGCTGCCTTTGAGGTAGCAAGGAGGAAGCCAGGGTGGGGGGAGTGGAGAGACACGGAGGGGGGGTGGTATAGGGATGGAGGGAGGGAGACGTGTCGTGTGCAGATGAGTTAAATTTTTGTCAATTTCTGTCCGTGTGTGTGTAAAGTCTGACAGTTTCTGTCCATGTGTGTAAAGTCTGATGTTGCTAGGCAACAGCAGGCTGGGGGGGGTGTAGATGAGAAGGGGGGGGCCGAATTCCTTCACCAAGATCCTTCTGGAGGAAGAGCAGGGAATTTGGCCTTCAGGGGCCGATAAGGCTGCCATGTTGATGTTTGGCAGAGATACAGAATTCTATTTACTGCACCCCTGACCGTCGAGAGTCCAAATTTATGAAGAATATTCTCTGGTTCTCAGCAGTACATTCCTTTGCAATGCAGTGATTTGCTCCGAGATTGAATCCATTTTGCGTTTGAGTTCAAGAGTTCACGCAGTCTAAGATTACACAGCATTGCCCAACTCATTAATTATGATGGACTGATGAGTGGACAAAATTCTGGAAGCAGCCGTCTGGGTAGGTTCCATCTGGGCACGCAGGGTCCGCAAACCCTGATCTCCCTTGTCGAAAACAAATGGTGTCAATGGTGTTGAGAGACCAGCTGATCAATTCCATAGTTAATCCAAATCATAATTTGAAGAATTCATAGTCTGGTGAAGCTGGGACTTTGAAGGTCGGAGCAGAGATAGAGAGCAGAAAGGAGGAGAGGAGAGGGGAGGAATGCGACCGTCCTTGCCGGAGTCCCAAGCTGTACTGTAGATATCTCTAATGACAGGCTTCTAACTGATTAAAATGTTTCCTTATCAACAAGTATCAACCAGGTCTGAATCCACAACTACCTTTTTTTTTAAGCTGCTAGAATTTCAAGTTTTGCCAAAAATGTCCAATAATATACCAAATTCTAAAATTACAAAATATCTACCAAACTGCATGAAATAACTTTGTTGTGACTTATTCACTTGGATAGGTTGTGTAAAAAAAAAAAAAACAGACTTACACAACTGCCATACTAATCAAGTTATTGTGTAAATAAAATGGAGCAACCGATCAGTCAGTCTTAACCTTTATTTTAGCCTCAAATCCAGGAGTGAGGTTTGTGCTATGCCTGAGATGCTCATTAAAGCAAAGTAGACAACCAGTGCAAATCTGTGATTTATGAACCAAGTAGGTATCAGGACAATGGTACTTCATATACTTCTGGTTCCTCTCCTTCTACCCCAAAGGGAAAAAGATGCAAAGGCAACAGTCCGTAAAATTATATTCCCATTTGTGTCAAGCAAGTGGTGTCCTCTGTGTGAAGAATGAAAGAAACACACACACACACACACACACCACACACACCACACACACACACACACACACACACACACACACACACACACACACACACACACAACACACACACACACACACACACAAGAACATGGAAGTTTATTTTAAAATGTGAAGCAAACTGAATCTGGACAGGGAAGCAGAATATTTCAAAACCACTATAGTTTAACCAATAACACTTCCAGTAAACACATTTGTAAACTACAGGAATATGACTTAACACTGCTTCAGCCTCTCTGGGCTCTCAAGGTCAAAATGATGGCTCAAGAGGAACATTTATTTCAACATAGGGTGCAGACATCAATACCAACCAAACTGGGAACAGTAGAGAAAGTTTGTTGGTGGGTTGTAAGAGTTCTCCTTGGTGAGATATAATAATGAAGAGTCCATTGCATTCTGCCAGGCATCCTCCCCCTGCTCTTTTTATTGATTGCAAGTGTTTCATATTAACTAAGAATTGTTGTTACTGATCTTTAGATCACTTTGTCATTGTCCTTTAGTCTACAGGACCAGTAAGTCCTTAATGTGTAAGCCTGAGGGCGTATATATAGTTGATAATGTATGTAGCACAGCGACTCTGTTTGTTAACCCCAGCAGAGATGGTCTACTGGTTAAGCGTGGGCATGAGACTAGAGGATCCTCAGTTCAAGTCCCCGTTAGACCAGAAAATCATTAAGGCCTCTTAGGCAAAGTCTTTAATCTTCCAGTTGCTCCCGATGTGCAGTTGAGTGCCTTGCAGGGCAGCACCCTGACATCAGTGGGTGAATGGGTAAATGTGAGGCGCCACTGTAAAGCACCCTGAGCTACTGTTGCAGACATAAAAGCGCTATATAAATGCAGTCCATTTACCATTTGGGAGTTAAACCTCATGCGAAAAGTGGAATTATCAATGTTTTCAAAAGAGTATTGGAAGGGGCGCACTTTCAGGGCAAAAGAAGAGGGTTTACCACCATTACCTTTAATACTAAGGCCCCTACCGTGACAATTTACAGAGCAGTCTGAAGTACATTCAGAATGTTTCCAAATCCATAGTTACATGGCACGTAATCTGAGCACAACATAAGGTGCAGTGCACAAAGGTATTGCCTTTATTATCTTAATTATTCATGGAAGCGTTTTGGGTCGAGCCATAGATTACACCAATCAGACTATCATTTACAATAATAGTTATGTGTGTTTGAACCTGGGTGCTTTAATATATTTAAATGATGGACTTGGTAGGTGACAGAAGTGAGAGGTCTTCTACCAAGGCAAATGACCTGCTTGCGTAGTTGCATCAGCTCATGTATGGGAGTGACATCCACCACAACCTCCTGAGGGAAAGCAAAGCCTTGTTCCTGTAACACCTGCTCCTCCTTCATCTTAATCTACCCCAAGCTGCTGTCTCCCCCAGCTTGATCTGAGTACATTTGCTATGTAATCAAAGTAGACACTAGCTGTGAAAATGACAAGTGCATCATTAGGAAGCTACAGATGATACATGGTGGGTATAAGACAGGAGCCTAAAGGGCTTTTCACACTGAGCATGCAAATGTAGCGTGCATCGCTCTAAAACCCATTACTTTCAATGAGAAGCATTGCAGTGTGACGCTGAAAAACTGAGCTTGCGCAACGTTCCACAGGGAGCATGCACCGCCGCTTGACGTCAGACTCACTGCGGTCAAAGTTAAACTCAATCCAGCTTTCACTGCTGCGCACTGTGACATAGTCTCGTCTGTCCAATAGAAACAAAGCATCAGGCCAAAACACGGAAAACAAGAGTGCAGAAATTAGAGCTCGACCGATATATCAGCCTGCCGATATTATCGGCCGATATAAGCCCTTTTCAAAGTACTCACCATCGGCCGAAATTTTGCCGATAAAAGGCCGATAATTTCTCATAAACAGAACAGTTACTGAAATAATGTTTGTGTCGGCAATGTAAAATGTACTTGCACTGTTTGTCCAGTAGATGGAGCTCTGACTCCATTCAACTGAGAGCTGTCTACACCCCTGCTTAAATGTGTTCATCACCGCCCCCATAGTTCGCCGTCACACTGCACTGATCGGCTTGACAAAAGCATAAAAGTAAGTTTATAAGGATGTTGTTTGTAATAACTTTGCGATTACATTCACCCCACATTTCTCCCGTTTCAGTTCAACTCTGATTAACTCAGTTTATGTAGTGATGTGTCAAATGTGCTTCATTACGTCAATCACACTTAATATTAAGCCCACGGTGTGTAGACCTTATTTCTAGCATGAAAAACTTTTGTTTACTGCTAAGAGGTTGAAACATTTAGATTCACTCGTCGTCCGGAAGGGTTCTGGGAATTACTGCCGTTCGCCTTACGTTACGGCCCGTTACGATATAATTTGGACCGTTACGCTTATTTTGGATCGCTTAATTAACCGTTTCTGCAGTGCGACTCCAGTTTGAAGTGTGAATCACTGAAGCAATGCTTCGATTCAATGGCTCGTGGCTCTTTGATTCGCTGCTCTTCAGAAGCGGTATGTCTGCTTCTTAACCCCTCTGAAAGCCCTTAAAATATCATGAGTCATTTTTGTGTGTATTAAAGTCATTAACTGGGACTCCTGTCTTGTTGCAGTCAAGAAACGATAATCGTCCTCCGTTCCTTTGTCACAGATTCAAACGCTGCGCGGTTCTGTGCTGAAGCAGAGTCTGCTCGGAATTAATAACTTCAAAACGAATCGCCACTTTAAATAAAATGACACCTCTTACAAACGTTGCAATACAGACAATAAACTACAATCGACTAAATCGATTTTCCTCCCAAAATGAGACGTCTATGAGCTGTAGAGCTCAGCTCATAGGTATGGAAAGACATTCATGCCACTAATAATGTCTGAAAGGAAATGCTTTTGACAAAACTAACAGATTTTATTTCTGTTTATGTCCAGAGATCAAGGATCCACCATGTAGAGTTTATTATGTCCAGAGTTTAAGGATCCAGTAACCAATTTCATATTTATTTACTTTAAGACTCAATAAAATGTTGTTCAATTTTAATGTAATCAGCTTATAAAGCACCAAATTACAACAAAAGCCATCTCAAGGTGCCTCACACAGAACAGTTCAACATAAAAAAATTTTAATAAATTTAAAAAAAAATTCAAATACCTAATTAAAAACAGAAGTACAAGAATAAAACATAAAATAAAAACTACTCATAACAAAGAGAATAAAAACAGGTTTTTGATTTCCACCCAAAGGGACCAAGAATGAAGGGTGAATGTTTCAAGATTTGTTTAATAACTTTTGTAGAGTTGATTTTTTTTTTTGTTGTAATGTTATTTATCTTTTCCTTAGAGATTAATGCAACTTTGCACAGATTTTTTTGTAAAAGACAGTTCTTTGTTACTGTTCTTGAAAATTGCACAAACATGCTACAGGCTCTTGTGAAAAGAATCTTATTTTACTGTTATATGATAGTTTCCTCACATGTTATATCAGGGTCCATGTTTTCTTGTTAAAATGTTCTACCAGCACTAAAACCAACCTCTGCTTGCACTAAGGTTGTTTGAAAGTTGTTTTTTTTTGTTCTTGAAAGTTGCAGAATAGAAAAATAAAGGAGTCTTGTGAAAATAATGTTTCCTTAGTGTTTGTGTTTTTTTTCCTCTCACAATTACTTGTCTGCAACTGAAAAAGTTTTTCTACCTGTAATATAACTAAGTTGTTATCTAAGTTGCAGCAACAAGAGGTACAAGATCAGATGTATCAGATGTAAGTTAATCAATATGAGGACAAAGCTTCAGCTTTTAGCTCATACCTTTTTTGTTAAGGGTCCAAAAAAGAACATTTTATTCATAAAAAAAAAAAAATTATAATACTATTGGCTGATTTATCGGCTATCGGCAAATCAGCCGATTTAGTGATTATCTGTATTTTTTTCATCCAAATATCATTATCGGCATCGGCCTCCAAAAATCCATATCGGTCAGGCTCTAGCAGAAATGTGTGCCAGTGGAACATCACAACTGCTAATTTATACATAAATATAACTATTTATTATTACATCAGCCACATTACTATTATTTATTATAAACACAACAGGAGATGATGCAACAATGACTGCAGTGTGTCTGTCAATTAGGATTTCTCAATGTGACATAAACCTCATGATGAAAGAATTTTGTGACTAAAATGAATTGAAATGACTAAATGAATTTAGTCATTTCAACATTTAATTTTGACTTTGTTGACTATGTGATTGCTTTTAATGTTTCAATCAGGACAGAGTAATTACTAAAATATGAATGTGATTATTCTAGTCATTGTGAATGCTTTGAAATTATGCACAACAGGGGCGGGGCTTCTTCTACCTGTGAAAGTGTCTTTTTGACTGAACTTTGACTTCATGGACATGTTTGATGATTCATTCAATGTTAAAATATAAAAGGAAAGTTTTTTTCGAATAACAAAACAGTCGCTCTTTAAAGAGCCTTTGCTTTATTTAGAAGCGTAGCAGCAGGTGTGAGATGACAGGTGAGCTGGACTCAGGACATTTAACCAGATGAAGGTCTCATCCACAGCTTTGACTTCTTGGTGGAGTTTTTGGAGACACTTTCTTCGCAGAGATGTTCTCTTCTTCTGTCTGGACTGGAGGTTTTGGTGTTCTGCTCCATCACTGGAAGTTCTGAAGTGCATCTGTATTTGCAAGGTTCTCTGCACGGCAAATGTTGAAATGTTCCTAATGTGGGACAAGTGAAGAAATATATTTCTTAAAATCTAAAGAACTGTGAAACAATGCTGTGCCATTTTCTTTAAAGTAGACCTGCATTGAAATAAATGCAGTCAGATCTTTGGACCAAAAAATGACTTAAATTTACACATAAGATCCTTCTGAATGTAGTAAAGTAAATCTGCAAGCCCAGATCTGTCATTCAACGGAGAAATCTTCATTTAAAAATGACAAATTTACAGCTAAAATTTAGCCCTCCGCAAAACTGTCATCACATCCGGGATGCTGCCGAGACGTCAGGGAAAAGACCCTATCCCAGCATGCATTGCGAGCGCCAACTGTAATTTATGGATTTCTGTCAGTTTGCATCTGCACCTTTTTCTTGTCTTATACGGAAGGATCTACTTTTTTAAAACTTCATATTGTCTTGCGGCACGTTTGGTGAGTACACATTTCTTTTATTTGTGCTTGAAAATTATTTTGGGGGACTTTTTCATACGCCCGTTTGATTGAGTGGTGTCGCATTGAAATCTACTGTCTTTCGCCTCCAGTGTTACCGTCGTGGGGTACGGAGGCGGGACCCACAAAGAATCCAAGTCATTAAAAAGATATAAACCTCTCTCAGCGGCCACGGAGCTCTGCAGCTCCGATTACCGAGACGTGCGGCACTGTGGAAAGTCTGTCCTTGCAGCTACAGGTGTCACCGGCCGCTCTGCATCAAAACAGCGAGCGTAGTCTCTGGACTTGTGCCAACTTGGCTGCACCTCCATTCAGTAGACAGGGATGTGGTGCCGGCAGCACAGCAGACACGGGGGCGATGTGAGTGGCCCGCTTCGGCATTTACCGAGCACACAGACTCACTAAGCACAGCAGAGGCAGAGAGCGAGGCGTCGGGAAAGAACGTCGCCCGTTGTCGATGTCGCCGCTGATCTGAGCATGCACAGCTGTATCTCACATTCATTGCAGCTTACTTTTGGATGCTGAAACCAGGATGTGTATAACAGTAACATTACTAACAGATAAAATCAATTTCAATGCGGGATCGGACTGAAGGCGGGAGCGCTCCGTCTTCTGCCGGCCGTCACTGCAATGACCCAGATGTACAAACAGTTTTCGCTGAGGGCCAAATTTTAGCTGCAATTTTGTCATTTTTAAATGAAGATTTCTCCGCTGAATTACAAATTTGGGCTTGCAGATTTACTTTACTGCATTCATAAGGGTCTTATAAATACATATCAGCTATTTCTTTCTGAGATCTGACCACATTTATTTCAATGCAGGTCTACTTTAAGGTTTGATTACTAGATAGTTAAAAAATAAAAATATTTATGCTATTTAAAGTTGAGACTGTTCTTGTAGTCACAGCAGTAACAAATTAATAAATAACTTATCTGTAGATTTATTTGGTAAAAATAACAACAGATCAAACAATTTACAAATATAAAATGTTCAGTCAGCTTGACTGAGTGAAGGCTAAGCTAACATTAGCTAATAAAACTTCAGGGTTCAGTGGTGCAAACTGGGTATATCCAAAAATTAGAAAATTCAGACTGCGTGTGTCTGCTCGATCACACCGGCTGCTGTCTGTCTCTCTGACCGGGCCGGCCGCTCCAGCTCCACCTGGCCTCACTCCGAACAGTCACTGAGAAAAACTCCTTCCAACAGTGCGACGTCCATCACTCGTTCTTCTGCTTTTTTGCTCCTAATCTTGTGGTTATAACTCGCAGGCTGAGTGTTTCTCTTTTTATTTCGCTTTTTTTGGGGAACACATAGCTCTCCACAACCACAGCGACTGCAAGATTTTTTCAACCTCTGGTACCGAAACACAAATGTGCAGACTATGTGCATTCTGCGGGAGCAGCAAGTTGAGAGCGCTACGCACTTGGTCCAAAAGGCCCTTAAAACTGAGTGAATTACTATAGGCAAGTTCAGTTGTACAACCAAGGCTGCTTCATTGTGTTACACGTGCAGTATATGACACAAATTAAAGTCTCAATCTTAACAGCACACTGACATATATACACACACAGGTTTGTCATAAATGCAGCACACACAACAGCACAATTTATAGCATCTTATAAATTTTGTGTGTCCACAATCAAAGTCAAGAAAGGCTATGGCAGTGTGCTGCATGGAGACATCATTTACGTTTTATGACAAGCTGCACATCAGCTGTTTTATAAAGTCAGCAAGTGGGGAATAATATTGCAGAGTCTGGTTTCTCAGTTGAGGGCACTACTTATTCCAGAGGATACAATGTCTTCCAATAAACAACACCAAGGATGAAGTCACTTCACTGGTGAGCAGTGTTCCATATATTAAAACCACATTGGGAGGATTTTATATTTTATGTCACTGGATTCCCTCCGATAAGCCAAAGGGAATCCACTCATAGAAAACGTGCAACTCTGTCTCTCTCACATTTTCTAAGCCACTGTGTTGAATAACGTGCTGACTCTCCATTCCAACACAATGAAAAAAGCAGCCACTTGCAGAGTACTACTGCTACTAAAAATTATGAACAGCAAATAAACTGTACACAAGCTGAACACACACAGGTATGTAGCTGCTTTTTCTCTTTTCTTCAATCTGTCAACTCAGGAATTTTAGCAAAGCGATTTATAGAGTTTTCCTGTTCACCAGTCAAATCCTTAAAATAACTTTCACTTTAGATAAACCGGAGTGAAGCCTCTGGAATACACGTTCACAAGACCTTAACTGAATGTTGTGTCGACACTCACTCTGAGGATGATCCTTTCACTGAAATATACATTTCTTTTCTCTGCCATGACCATTGATTGATGCTTCAAAACTCTCTTAATGTGGGAACTCTGCTTCAGGCTGCATATCCAGCTGATCTGTCTCACTGTGCAAAAGCACACACCACCATGGGTTATGGGGTAAAACATACTGACCTCATAACAGGTGTGATCACCATCTGATTGTGTACACGATTACTCACAACGTAGGGGATAGGACAAGTCAACAGTTACTTGGATTATGATCAGCCTCAGAATTCGCTCATCAAACATTTCTTTTTTTCCTCAGAATTCATTTTCCAGGTATTTCAAAATATGTCCTTGGGAACATTGCAAAGACTTTTATACTCACAATCTGCAGCTTAGCAGTCTTAACAGCAGTCTTAACAAAGACATTCTATTTTAATTTATACAGCGCCAAATCACAACAATGCTGCCTCAAGGAGTCAGAGACTGAAAGGGATGACTCACTGCTTAGGCCATTCTAACAGTTACAAGGCTTTTACAAATTTCAATTCAATTCAATTTCAATTTATTTTCATTTATATAGCACCAAATCACAACAGAGTTGCCTCAATCTTCACTATATTTCGCAAGTGGAAGAAAGCAGTCCTCGTAATATTTCTAATGTGGAGGTCAAAGGACAATGTAGGACCAAAAATTACCCCAAGGTTCCTCACTTCTCAGTGTAATGTAGGCCACACGCACCTAGGCTAAGCGTTAATTGGTCAAATAAGCGAAGTGCACATCTCGAGCCATGTGGTGCATTATGGGTAGGCTAAATTTTCCTACTACCAAGCCACGAGTTATGGCGGCGGAAAGCATCGAGGAGTGCTATTTAAAACGTTTTTGTCAGCTCCGCGGATTACCTGTTACAATCAGGACTGCGTACGGCAGTGGACAGAAATGGAAAGAAGTGCTGGCTGTGCGTGCGTGTGCTGCATCATTGTAATCACTGAACCAAGGTGACTGTGATTTGGGGGAGCGCGGTTTTAACACAGGTGGCGCAATCATGTTGAGTGTAGTTTTGAGCACTGAGTTTAAACTATCCACAAGTCCGTCAACTGATTGGGCATTTGCTAAATGTGAAGCTAAGACATCAGGCAGTCTAGCTTCGAGTTCAGTTTTAGTTGAGGAGTTGATGCATTGTCGTAGTGATACATAAGGTTGTTGTTCCACTAAACATGGCAGTGAAACTGTAAACTTAATAAGTGAGTGATCAGAGACCACTGATGTGATTTTACAAGAATTTCTTTACAAACAGAAGAAATGGAAAACAAACAGGAAAAAAAAAAAACAGATGAGCAACTAACACCGTCCTAAATTGAAATTAAAAAGCGCTGTCTGGGTGGAATGGTTCTAATTGGAGACTGCAGTGCCTGAAAAAGATTATTCTCAGCAAGGTTGTCTGCGAGCTGCTGTGAAACCATTTTCTCAAGGATTTTCCAACAAAATGACAGGTTTGATAACAGTTTTTCAAGTAGACTGGGGTCAAGGGTAGATTTCATTAGTATGGACTGCAGATTTAAAAGATTTAGGAACAGATTCGGAGATTAAAGACAGGTTAACTAATACTACATCACTGTATTTTCTGGAGTATGAATCACTTTTTTTTTCTTTTTACTAGGTTGGGAGGCCCTGTGACTATACTCGTGCGAATAAATACCAAAAATTCACAGCTTGTTATTAATCATAGTAATTATCATGACAATTTATATAGAACTTTTCCAAGAATCCAAGAAGCACAAAAAATAAACTCCTTTGAGATCCTGGCTGTACCGTTGATAATAGAAATCCGTTACTCCCTGCAGACTGCTTAAATTCTTGTAATGATCTGCTTTTATGCAACACACAGTTTGACCGACTTTGGGGGAAACTGTTGGCGAGTTTCCAACCCACAAAAAAGGCCACATTTTTTGCTTCCCAATAAAACTCTTTTGTGTCTGCCTATTATTGATTTGTTGTTCTTAAACCTTTTTTGATGTAACAGAAGGCAGTTATTTTGTATTTAACAGTCTTAAAGTGGCAATGTCTGGACTTTACAGAGCACAGTTGAACCCTTTGCAATTGTTAATGTTTCAATTCATTTTGCCATATTTTTTCAAAGCTCAAGCAAATCTGCATGCACCACCGCACTCCAGCTAGTTCCCACAGTCCCACCCGGTGGTTTCTTCACCACTGAACCCAAGTCTGCGTCATTTGGGCCTCAGGAAGGTCCATAAGCCAGCAGAGCCATCCCACAACCACCACTAATATCTCCTGCACCTTCAACAGTATATGCATCATTTTACTTGGCACGGAGGAAGCCTGAGAGCCCAAAGATGAAGGTGCCAATATACATCAAAAGACAAAAAGCTGAAAGAACAGGCAGTGGAAACCATGCAAACAGTATTTTCCTCAGATCATGAATTTTTGATTCTTTTCTGGTAGTGGACAGAAAATGTGACTTGTATGAGTTTTCATTCCAAAGTGAAAATAAGTAAAACTCATCAATCATGGTATGTGTATTACACTGCATCCAATAATAATTACTGGTTTTACAGCCCACAGTTGATCCATATTGTTGCCCCCCAGCGGTCTGGCATGCATGTGGCCTGAGCATTAATTGCAAAGTTTACGTAACAATGCAAAGTACAGATTTATTGTCTTGGTGACTTCTTTCTATAGTAATGAGATAAATGTAAATGCAGAGTTGCACTGAAATCAAAGTGCAAGAAGGAAAAGCCAGTTGTGCATTGACACGAACAGCCTGTTCAAAGCAAACAGTCACTGCTACGCAAAAACTCTTTATGTACGCTCCCCACTTGTGGTCCTCTTGAGACACAGCCTGATGCAGGCTTGGTGCACTTTGGGGTCCAAACATAGAAGAATCCCTCCAAAATATCTGACAATGTACATATCCTTGTGTTTTTTGAAAAGAATTTGATGTTAAAATCTCAGTTCTCCTTTGCTCCATTTCATGCCTTCTTTGTTTTTTCTTTTCTTTCAGTTTTATAAATTGTGTTTTTTATGATTTTGAGAAAAGCAATTTTTATATTCACCGGCACTATTCATATTGCAGTTAGTATGATGGTGTGTGATTTTGCTGCCCCCAGTTATTCAGGGTCAGGGTACAGATCCGCATTGGGATTCGGCATGTTTTACACCAGATGACCTTCTTGACATAACTCCAGTGCGCGTGGAGACGTTTGCGCATACAGTCCTTGACTATCCCAACCGGTTTCCCAGCAAAGTACTAATCAGGGCCGCCTCTGCTTCGCTTGTGAGATTTGATGGGATCAGTTGTACAGAGAGTGAAGAGGCTACTCATGTATGAGTTATTATATATGAGCTATTAATTCATTGAATTTACAAAAAAATGTTGTAATATATATTGTTATCAGCATATGAAAAGCTGTGTATCATGATATTTTTATCATATCGAACAGCTCTAACCTCAGTAATTATAATATTTGACAACTTTACCCAAGAGGACAAGCAGTTAACTGGCCTTGTTTCCAGTGTAGAAGGTTCCTGTTGCTTATTGTCTAACGTCAATAAGCAACAGCATTAACTCCAAATTAGAATGTAGATCCACGTCCAATTTCACAAAGAAAAAGATCAGACCACTGATCAGGTCACCCCTGCCTATTCTTCACATAATGTGGAGTCACATCAGGAAGGGCATGTGACAAATAACCTGTGTCAAATCAACATGCAGATCCACCTCAGATCTGCTGTGGCCTGTCCAAGGGTTAGGGTTAGGGTTAGGCCAAAAGGACTCACTCACTTTCCCAAGAACGTCATATTTTGTAAATGCTAGTGCGACATGCTAATAACAAAATTAGTGAAGAAATACTGTGCTCTAGTCTGTGCTCTGTTCATAAAATACTCAAGAAAATGATTCACTACAAGCCCTAAAAGACTTTTTTTTCCCAGTGGTGTAAGTTCTGCTTTTAACAAGACAATGTCTTGAGAAGGAGAGAAAGAGGATGTGAGAAAAAAAATATGAAGAGGAGAGCATCTGGAGGGCTGTGGACGTAGAATGAGTCAGGGACAAAAGGATATAACTAAAGAGGAACTTGGGGAGAGACAGGAATATCCAAGTGGAAGAGGGTGAGGCAGTTCACCACAAGGGATTGATTCTTTTGTGGTCAATTAGGCTCCACTTCTGAGGTTGACCTGCAAATGTCACGTGGAGTCTTGGCGATAATCACAGCTGTGTACTTACCACAAGCCTGTGCAGTCCATGCAAACCATCTCCCAAAGCCAAGCAATCACTAACAGTGATGATTACATTTTTGCATGACATACAGGGTTAAAGGGGTCTCAAAAAGTAACACTACTGCTTGTTATGCTATAAAAGAGTTTTAAACCTCAGCTCACCACACTGTCACTCTCAGTTAGGCACTTTTATGAATCGGTAGCGTACCGATAGATGATATCAAACTTAAAACTCACAATTTAGTCTACTTCTCAAGAAACCCCCTTTTGTTGGAGCTAATGGAACAGAATTCATCACCGCCTTCCTGACATGCTTTGACTGCACAGAGAATCCCATTACTGTCCTTCAGATATCTCACTATCTCACAATTTGTTCCATCTGCCTTCAAATGTAAGGTTGTTTCACATAGTTCTAAGCAGAACTACCTCAGAAGAGTCTGGAGGACACTACTGCTCTGTAGATTTATGATGTTTCCCAGCAAAATGTCTGTTTCAGTCTCCTTGAGCAACTCAATGAATCCCAAACATCGACCCATATGCATGTCAGGATCTTGCATAGACTCTGCTTCCATCAGTGTGTTAGTGTGTGCATGGCTCATTTCAATTTTAAGTCACTTTGGAAAGTGTCTGTTTAGAATACATATGTTTTCAGTTTCAAGAACAAAGAACGACATCTTAATTTTCCATTGTCTACAAATTAGACAAGACTGTGGAGTTTCCACTGCAAAAAGACCACAATGGAAAATCCAGGCTGAATGAATTTTAAATTAAGATTCACTCGGATCACTCGGATACTCAATATGCTTAACTATCATCCAGTCCAAGCCATCTATTTTATTTATATAGCACATTTAACAACAAAGATGTTCCAAAGTGCTGCAACATAGATCAAGATAGATAAGACCCCAATAGTAATGAAATAAATTAAAAATAAGTAAAATAACAATAAAAATAAATAAAACAAGCAAAGACAAAAAAAAAAAAAAAAACTAATAAAATCAACAGAAATAAATAAATACAGCATACAAAGAATAAAACCAATAAAATCAACCTGGATAAAAAAAAACAGCAAGAACCAAACAATAAAACAGAGGACCACACAACTCACGCAGTGTTAAAAACCAGAGAATAAAATCAATCAATCAATCAATCAACTTTTTTTCTTATATAGCGCCAAATCACAACAAAACAGTTGCCCAAGGCGCTCCATATTGTAAGGCAAGGCCATACAATAATTATGAAAAACCCCAACGGTCAAAACGACCCCCTATGAGCAAGCACTTGGCCACAGTGGGAAGGAAAAACTCCCTTTTAACAGGAGAACCTCCAGCAGAACCAGGCTCAGGGAGGGGCAGTCCTTCTGCTGAGACTGGTTGGGGCTGAGGGAAAGAACCAGGAAAAAGACATGCCGAGAAGGGGGGCAGAGATCGATCACTAATGATTAAATGCAGAGTGATGCATACGGAGCAAAAAAGAGAAAGAAACAGTGCATCATGGGAAACCCCCCACAGTCTCGTCTAAAGCAACATAACCAAGGGATGGTCCAGGGTCACCCGATCCAGCCCTAACATAAGCCTTAGCGAAAAGGAAAGTTTTAAGCCTAATCTTTAAAAGTAGAGAGGGTATCTGTCTCCCTGATCTGAATTGGGAGCTGGTTCCACAGGAGAGGAGCCTGAAAGCTGAAGGCTCTGCCTCCCATTCTACTCTTACAAACCCTAGGAACCACAAGTAAGCCCGCAGTCTGAGAGCGAAGCGCTCTAATGGGGTATATGGTACTACGAGGTCCCTAAGATAAGATGGGACCTGATTATTCAAAACCTTATAAGTAAGAAGAAGAATTTTAAATTCTATTCTAAGAATTAACAGGAAGCCATGAAGAGAGGCCAACACGGTGAGATATGCTCTCTCTCCTGCTAGTCCCGTCAGTACTCTAGCTGCAGCATTCTGAACCAACATGAAGGCTTTTTAGGGAACTTTTAGGACAACCTGATAATAATGAATTACAATAGTCCAGCCTAGAGGAAATAAATGCATGACTTAGTTTTTCAGCATCACTCTGAGACAAGACCTTTCTGATTTTAGAGATATTGCGTAAATGCAAAAAGGCAGTCCTACATATTTGTTTAATATGCGCTTTGAATGACATATCCTGATCAAAAATGACTCCAAGATTTCTCACAGTATTACTAGAGATCAGGGAAATGCCATCCAGAGTAACGATCTGGTTAGACACCATGCTTCTAAGATTTGTGGGGCCAAGTACAATAACTTCAGTTTTATCTGAGTTTAAAAGCAGGAAATTAGAGGTCATCCATGTCTTTATGTCTGTAAGACAATCCTGCAGTTTAGCTAATTGGTGTGTATCCTCTGGCTTCATGGATAGATAAAGCTGGGTATCATCTGCGTAACAATGAAAATTTAAGCAATACCGTCTAATAATACTGCCTAAGGGAAGCATGTATAAAGTGAATAAAATTGGTCCT